>NC_135786.1:111757500-112092916 GCF_051106095.1 Pogona vitticeps
CTAATATTTAAGAAATAAATGTGAAATATTACAGGATGGACTTGTCATACTACTGCAGTGTCAAGATCTCTGGATTATATTCTGTCTAATATTTTCCTGCAAACCAAACCATTCTTTGAAGGTACATTTTTGTGATTTCTGCACTGGAGAGGAAGAGTCTACTAGAAGATACACAAAATGCCACTTTTGTTATTTTCAGCTGCCTTTCTTGAGATGATTTGTGCTCAAGAACATTTTGCATTCAAGTTTAATTTGTTGATGTCTTGAAAATGAGTTACAATCCAGCAAAGTCATCCCTTGCAATGATATGATAGCAGTTGCCTCTTTTTCTGCACTTGCACTGCACCTATTCTTTTGTAGGATTTCCATTTACGATCGCTGTAATCTTGTGTTATCATCTCTTATCAATAACATTACCCACCTTATCTTCTTAATGAATTCCTTTGAAAGCCTCTCTTCCTGTCTATCTCTCTTTGGCATCCCTTGATGTCTAGTTAGGCATGTGATTACAAGAAAGAAAAAATATTGTGACCTTAAAAGGTCATTCCAGTCTCCTCCAACCTGTCATCCGCAGTTGTTAATGTGCCTTTGTTTCTGTTTATTCCTTTGTCCGAAAACACAGACAGTGATGCAAGCATGCAAGCCAAAGCTGAGGTAGCCAATGGGCTAAGACTGTGACTTTCCCTCACACACTCCTACTCTCTGCCCTGTCTGCCCTATTTGCATCTCTGCATGCAAACAGCCACAGTCAGCTTTACTAGTGCAGGGAACAACTAGTATTTAAAATTCCACAAGGAGTAAGTCATGAATGACAGATACGGCTAATCAGATGTAGTGGGGAGTCATGTGTGGGTTCCCATTCTTTCACAGTGAGTGACAGAAAATCACTGGCTTTGGTGAAAATGAAACAAGTTTGACCAGGTTGTCTTGAACCCAAATGATCCTCTTCTTGGTTTCAACCTTGGTGTAAGAGACGAACAAGAACTATATACAAAAATAAACACATGACATAAAGTTACACGAGATGTGACTTGTGATCAACTCCACACCCTTTTATTGTCACAAGGTAATTGTTCCTATTTACCATCAAGCTGCTTTGGACTTAAAGCAACCCTAGGAATTAATGACCTCCAGAAAATCCTATCATTAACAGCCCTGCTCAGATCTTGCAAACTAATTGCTATGGTTTCTTTTAACTGTCTCATATTTGGCCTTCCTCTTTTCCTTCAGCCTTCAACTTTTCCTAGCATCACTGTTTCAAGTAAACGTCATGGTCCTGCATGTGGTGGCAACTTCTTGATTTCTGTAATGGACTATAGATGGGGCTACTCTTGAAGATAGTTTGGAAACCTTGTCTACAATGCAGGAATCCAACTGCTATCGAAAGTCTCTTTCTTTACTATTTACTCTTGTGGTCAGTTTGTTTGTTGACAATTGGTTTTTCTTTATTCATTGCCAGTTTCCAAAAAATGGCTTCAAAATATTCTGGGTTTGGGTGGAAGTGAGCGTTTAAGTACAGCCTCGTGGCAAAGTGGTTCTTTCTACTGCAGTACTGCAGTCAAGATTTTGCTAACAACCTGAGTTTGATCCTAATGACCTCAAGTAACTGGCTCAGGGGTGATCCAGCTATCTATCCTTTCCAAGGTCAGTAAATTGAGTACACAGCTTGTAAACCATCCAGAGAGTGCTTTAGGTACTATGGAGTGAAATACAAATAGCACACTTTTTTATTTGCTTTAAGTAATTGCCATTCAATGATTACATCATGTAACTGTATAGTGGCCGCTGGATGCCAGTGCAGGTGATGCAGTACTAGTATCCCATGAGCTGGCTGCCCAGCGCCCATTGATAGAGCACCCATATTCTGCCCCAAGTTAATTTTCCTGAGCCATCTCTAATCTGGTGTACAAAACAGTACAGTATTCCAACCCAGACATAACCAGAAAATAGATACCCAACACAAGATCAATGCTCTCCAGAGAGAGGGGAGCCGGTATATGAAGTTAAGCTACCGTAGAATTCCCTCCCAAGTGAGACCCCATTCGGAACTCTTACGTGATGTGGCTTGTTAATTTTAGAGTGCAGGTGCCTTCTATGTAAAATAATTACCAAACAGGAAGGGGAGCTCAGTAGCTTTAATCTGATTTTATGGTATATAGAAAAATAAATACAGTAGTAAGATACATGTGGAAGACAAACAGGATCCAGGCAAAAATAAGCATTTTATAGCAATTTCATTTAGTAGGTGGGTATGTCTTTTCATTTGTTTGTTAGCTGCGCAGAGTAGTGGCTTGCCTAATTGATTACATTTATATCTCATCCATGAATGAATTAATTTGAAGTAGCATAAATATGCTGACTCTCAGTTCATATTTCCTATGTTTTCATGGCAAAGAGCAAATGTTTTCTTTATACTTTGCACAGACTGTTCTACACTGTGGTGTTTTTTGTCTTGCTGTACACTGTGTCAGAATCCTGGATCAGATAAAGGGGAAATGTTACAGAAAGTGTAGCAAGCCATTCAGATAACCCTTCCTGACCACATTAGTTGATTTTCTTTAGAGATCAGCTGTGGATGTGAAGAAAGAGGAGGGTGGGGTAGGGAGGGTTGTTCCATCAAGGCAAGATCAGGATAAGCACACACAAACACACGTGTGCAGTGTGGATGCTCCAAACGGGGCCATGCTGAGCACCAGACTAAACGAAGGAAAAGGACTGGATGGGATCCTTAGAATATGGATCTTACATTCCTGAAAGACAGTGAAGAACCTTGTTTTTTAAAAAATGGACTCTGTCCTCCATCTCATTCCCACAAACCCAGCAACGTTTACGAACTGGACAACTCTGTCATTCTGGGATGTCCCTGCTGTCAGGCAGAATAAGGTAGCAAACTCAGATAGCCAATGTTTATAGTCCTAAAAAGCAGAAAATTATTACTCAGTAAATTATTCTTACATTTTTATTCCTGGGGAGGGTGACAGGTGGGGAGGGAACTTCCCTGGTTCAAGTAGCGAATAAGGATGGAAGTTTTTATTTGAGGGAGAACAGAAATCTCAGCTGATTTGTTTTTCTCTTTGGTTGAGATCTCCTCCCAAAAAGTTCTGTCTCTGCCTCTATCATATAAAAATCAGATGTGCATGTTTGCTATGCACGCAATAAATTTAGCACACTAATCACTGCAGGGCATGCAGTAGCCAAAATCCTGTTTTGTTCTGTAGTAAATTGCACTACAGTAAGCCCATAAAATCAACGGCGATTTGGTGAATCAACTGCTCCATATCTTCCATTGATTTAAAGAGGCCTACTGTAGTTGTGTCGCTATGGGCTAAACTGCAGAAGCCTGTGCTGCAGGGTCAGAAGACCAGCAGTTGTAAGATCGAATCCACACGACGGCGTGAGCTCCCGTCGCTTTGTCCCAACTCCTCGCCAACCTAGCAGTTCGAAAGCATGCAAATGTGAGTAGATAAATAGGTACCATCTCGGTGGGAAGGTAAAACGGCGTTCCCTAGTCACGCTGGCCATGTGACAGCGGAAACTGTCTTCAGACAAGCGCTGACTTGAAAAACGGGATTAGCACCGCCCCCTAGAGTTGGACACGACTGGACTAAAAATGTCAAGGGGAACCTTTACCTTTACCTTACTCTAGTTGCAACTTGCTATGCTAAAGTAAGAATAGATCCATTTGAACTTACAGAGGAGCTGACTCACCAAATCCCTGTTGATTCAGTGAGCTTACTACACTACACTACAATTTACTACACTAAGCAACAGGATTTTGGCCAGTTTGTTGCATCTAAGTAGGCAGTTTAGGCACTGAATGGCACCAAACTAATCCCTCTAATAAAGATGAATAGGAGAAAAATGTTTTTAAAGTGATACAAAAGAAGAACATATTTAAAGGCCAGTTGATTACACCGCCTCCCCAGGTCAGTCCCTCCTCCTCCTCTGTTCCTGAACCATATAATTAACTCTGGTCTACACATGCTGAAGAACATTCCTTAATTCCTTAATAGCAAGCTGTGTGTGTGCATGTATGCAAACAGCATGGAATTTGCCATCCTTTGAATGCAAGAGATTTCTTTTTTTTTTCTTTTAGTACCAATCTTTCTGCAATTCAAAATACAGTTCGTTCTTGAACAGAGAAGATGATGATTAAGTGATAGCACTGACAAGAACCCAACCACCTACAGATTTTGTAAATATATTTATTTATTTTATTTAAACATCACTACAAAGCACACAAACACAAACCATCAAACCATCAACAACTACAACAAAAATAAAAAAACCGTTAAGCAAAAACAAACCATCTCCCTTTTAAGGACAGAGATTCCAACCTCGTTTGGATCTTGGATTTCTCCAATAGGTTTCCGGTGTGCATTGAGAATATAACATATAAAATTTTATACTAGACTCCTGTCTTTTTCTGGGCCCAAACATAAATTAGTTTCCAACTCTGTTTTACATAGTCACTTGGTTGTTCCCATAGCGCTTCTGAAAGTGTATCAAGTTCTGCAGTGTCCAGCAGCTTTTTTAGAAACTCCTCCATCATTGGTATTTCTTGACTTTTCCATTTTGGGCCCAGAGTAACCTAGTATGTACATTAAACAATATTTTATTTTCTTATCAATAATTTCTGGCATAATATTCAGTAGTGCTATTTTGGGTTTGAAATTTAATTTTTGTTGAATAATTTCTTTTATTATTTCCCACACCTGTATCCAATATCTTTTGTCTTTTTCACATGTCCACCACATATGATAGTAAGTTCCTGTATTTCTTTTACACTTCCAGCAAACATTGCTGTTACCCTCTGATATTTTTGCCAACCTTACAGGGGTGTAATGCCATCTATAAAACATTTTGAGGATATTTTCCCTTAGGTTTACTGGCTTAATCATTTTATGACTCTCTTTCCACATCTTTGTCCAATCATCAATATCAACATTATATCCAAAATTACTCGCCCATTTAACCATCATCTCCTTCACCGTCTCATCCTCCAGGTCATACTCCAATGTATATATACATTTTTAAAATTATTTTCTCATCAGTATATATCCACAGTTTATCCACCTGGACTTCACCCTCGACGAAGCCCATGATTTTATCTTTTTTGTATCTCGATTCTAGTTTCAACATTGACCACCAATCAGTGGCCACTCCTAATTCTTCTAGCTCTTGCTTATCCTTTATCTTCTGTTCTTTAGTGAGTAGTTCTTTATATGTAAGTAGCAGTCCTTTCTGGTTCAGCACTTTCAATGTAAATGCCTCTATAGGAGCAACCCATATTGGAATTTTCTTATAAGTTTGTGTTTGGAATTTTTGCCAAACTAAACATAAGGCCTTCTTCACAATTTGTTCTGCAAAATGTGCTTGTTCTTTGTATTTCCCATACCACACAGATGCATGCCAACCCATCTTTAGATCATGTCCCTCCAGTTTCAGTAATCTTTGGTTCTTAAGGATTATCTATTCTTTTATCCACATCATAGCCCAAGCCTTATAACATAATAGCCAATTTGGTAGTCCTGCACCCCCCTTTTCTTTCACATCTTGTAATAGTCTGAGTTTTATTCTTGGCTTCTTAGTCTTCCAAACAAATTTTGATTTCAGTCAAGTCGTTAAAAAGCTTAAAATTTAATAGTACTGGCAAATTTTGAAATAAAAACAATAATTTTGGTAATATCATCATTTTATCATTGAGATTCTTCCTATCAAAGAGAGTTGCAACTTACTCCATTCTTCCAAGTTTTTCTCAATTTCCCTCTGTATTTTAATTTTCTTTCATTAAGTTACTTGGTTTTTTTGGTGATGATAGCGCCTAAATATTTAATTTTCTGCACTACCTCAAAGTCAGTTTTTCTCACCAATTTTTCCACATCCTCTTTCTTTACATTTTAGTCATGAATTTTGTTTTTGATAGTTTATTTTAAGACCTGCCCCCTGTCCATATTCTTCTATGACTCTCAATAGTTCTTCCAAATTCCAAGAACCCAACCATCTACAGATTTTGTAAATTTATTTATTTATTTATTTATTTATTTATTTATTTATTTATTTATTTATTTATTACTAATTTGGTTTCAGATAGTATGTACCTTGACTTAGGGGTAATTTTAGTAGGTGGTACCCTTTGAGGCTCTTCCTCAGGCAGAAAAAAATTATTTAAGCCAGTCCAACAGAACTCTTATATTCAAGTAAATATTGGCAGCAGAGAAGAGGATGAACGTCCAAGAGTTTGCCTGCCAACACTGGAAACAATTAAGGCAAGAAACTGATGTGCGGGTCAAGTGAAGTAGGAAGTATGGTGAGAGAATGCAGGCCCTCAGGCCTGCATTCTGTAGGGCTAATTTTACCCTTGTCTAAGTTGTGAAAGGGCCTGCCCCCTAGTGGTTAATGGGTCTTAGAGAAGGCTCACACTCAGATATGTACTCTTGGAGAACAGTTAGATTTCCAAGAATAACCCACAGTACCCCCTTTCAGTTGAATTATTATCTATTTATTAATTTTATTTATATTTCTCCAGCTGTCCATTAAAAACAGTCAGAGAATGTAACAAGCATAACATTCATAAGCAGCACGCTTTGCATTCATATATAAATTATGTCACACAAACAGCCTCATGGGTTCAAACACAAAAAACCACACCAGCAAAAAGAGCCAACAGAAACAATTTTAACTCTACATAGATGCAAAAGGAGTGTCTGAACGAAAAGATTTTAAGAAGATGAGGGGAAACCAGGCTTTCTAGGTTAGAAACAAAGGACTCAGAAACAAATGTACAAACGTTTTCCCTGGGTCTACCCTGTTGTTGTATAACATTGCCGTTGTTCTCTTCACTCCTTTCTAATTGTCCATGCTTCCTTGACTTTAACTGCACTTGACATGAGAGCTGCAAGTCACTTCTTTTGCACCCAGATCAAAAATATGAAACTGCACCCCTTGCTCTCCAGTGTTGTTTTCTGTTCTTCAACACTCTCGCAAAAGAGAGGAGATAATGGGGGAGACACAGTGTGGAACTACGAACATATACAAAACAACACAAAGTTTGAAATTCATAATACTTGGCTCTGTTTGAGTGTATGATCCTATTCAGGCTTGAAAAATTAGTGTTCTTACTCACATGGAAAACCTACTCATAAGTATGGGTGTCTCTGCTAAACACATATTGCTTTTTAAGTGCACAAGAATGGAGCTACTCACTTTCCTATAAACATGCTGAGATTATTTGCACAGGGAACAATAGAACAGAGTTTAGGAACTGTGTGCTTTTCTTTATGCTATGGTGTGCTTGTGTTAACAGATCACACATACACACACACACACACACACACACACACACCCTTCAGCTTTGTAGCCCAAGGCAAGTACTTTACACCCCTCCCTTGCTACAGCTGTGCTTAACATAAAAATGTTTTCTTGTTTATATTTCTGTGCCAGTGAGAGAGGCACTACAGCCCATATTCCTGTGCTCACTGAAATGTACACACCAAAACCTTGTATTTCTATGTCCATTTAGGACATAGGGAGGTCTAAACCTCCCCACTTCAGACATCTACACTAAAAGCATAAGGGGTTATGCATGCCATGAATTATCACCGGGGGTAGAGCCAGACACAGTGCAGATCTGCAGCCACTTAATCACATAATGCACCACCATGTGAGTAAGACATGGAGTGACAAGTATCTCCACTCAGATGTGAACATCAGCTATGTAAAGGCACTCTCATCCAGATGCTAAATATTTCAAGTTGACAGGAACAGAGGCATCCTCATTTTCTCCTCATAATTTTCATCATATATTGTAACAATAACAGTGAGTAAATCAGTGCACTAAGCTTTAAAAGTTGAGCAGAATTATAATTTGCAGTATGCTATGTAAACATTAAATTGGTTACAAGGGCTGAAATCCAGTAGTAAGTCACAACTAGAGTAGGCCCATGGAATCAGTGTGGATTTGGGGAGGCAGCTCTTATGTAAGTTCTGTTGATTTGGAATCTACTAATCAGTTTCAGCCAGTATTAAACTAATTTAAAATATTTCAGAATAACTGTGGATTTTGCACAAGAAATATCCTTCTATCATTATTCATTTCAGTGTTCCCCACACCATTGCTTAAATCAACAAATATATTCTAAACCATTGAAGTGAATTTTTCCTCTATAGAAAATTAGAAAGGCAGGAGGCATATGGGATTTACAAAGGAAATAAATAAATAAATAAATAAATAAATAAATAAATAAATAAATAAATAAATAAATAAATAAATAAATAAATAAATAAAAGGCTTATTAATTGCATTCTTTTTAGAAGATCAATGTATACATTACTTCAATGTATTTATTTATTTTATTTATTTATTTTTATTAAATTTATACCCCGCCCCTCTAGACCATGTCTACTCAGTGGTGCCAAAGAAATCAAAGTGATTAGGATGTCCACAAAAAAAAAAAACAAAGATTATTTGTCTCTCATTGTCACCACCACCACTACAATCATTTAATCATATAAAATGCTTTACATACTTGATTTCTTCGGAAATAAGTGTCAACAGAATTATCACACATGCCATGGCAGCGAACAATTCGAAGCCGAATTACTGTATTTTTAAATACATTCTGAATTATTTTTTTAAAAGTATTTATCTTCCATCTACAGATTGTCCACTTACACATACAATGTGTAAAATGAAAAAGCATTGAGTGGTCTTAAACTGCAATATATGCTGTATATTTTTAAAGGGGTTTTTAAAGGAAAACCAAAAAACCCAAAATATAAATATGAATTGTATGTATTGTATCTTGTCATCATCCTGTGCCGTCAAGTTGATTCCCACTTCCAGCAACCATTCCAGAGTTTTCAAGGTAGAGAATACTCAGTAGTGTTTTACTATTTCCTTCTTCTGGCGGGGGGGTGCTGTGTAGCTTGCCGATAAACGCACAGGCTGGCTCTTATCACAGGAGGCACAGTGGGGAATGAAACCCATAACTTCTGGCTCTGCAGCCAGATACCTAACTCACTGAGCTGCATAATCAAAAATCAGGAATAAAAAAGTCACCTTTTAGAAAAATAATACTGTGGACTGAATAGCCACTTGGTGCCACCTTGCTCTTGGCCTTTTGCAAAGCTTAGAAAAATGCATCCCCGTCCAGACAGCTTAATGTTACAGATTTCCCAGCCTTTGTTAGGATGATAGGAAATGCCACATATATCCTTTATGGGGAAGGGGGGGGGAAGACTGACACGAAGCTCCTGCTTTTAGCTGGAGCTCTGTATTTATGGTAACATATTTCTGCTCAAAAATGATGCTTCTTATGAGACCTTTTCAAACTGAGGCTTATCTGTACGTAGAACAAAACTCATGTGTGCCAGTCATGAAAAGAGAACTGGTACATGACTGAAAAACAGAAGTGGACTAAGAAGGAATTGGAGCCAAATGAACTTAAGCACCTGTAGTTACAAGACAAGTTTAACTGCTACCATGATTTAGAAGATGAAGAGGCTATTTCCTGGACAAGTAGGCAATAATTACAGCTGATCAACCCATCCAAATGTCTTCCTGAGTGGTGAAATGTGGGAATCCTTCCGAATAGTATCCTTAATTATTATAGTTACGATCATCAACACATAGATGTAATGCAATTCCCCTTGGTTATACTAATAACAACACCCTTTATATCTTTGACCAGATCTAGCAAGCATTCAAACCAGATATAAACCAAAAGAAAGCTTTCGCCACCCATTTGGAATGTTTTAGATGGGACAGTACAGGGCATTCGTTATCATAACTCCCTGTTCTGGCACAAAATACATTCTTTGTAGCGGAGAACCAAAGCACAGTCTGTACATAATGCTTTTGCTGATATGATGGGGCTTCTTCAGAACAAGACAGAGTTCCACAACCTAGTTCCATAATTTGCATAATGGAACCAAGGACTATGTGGCTCTAATCTAGTGTGCAAATTACTAACAATCACCTCAGGTGCACTGGATGGAGCACCTCACTTGGGGCTTTTTTAAAGGGTACATTTAAGGTTTCGAATGTCAAAATATATTTTAAAGTAAGTTTTCACGATATGTATCCCATAAGGAACGTTCATTATAGAGCAAGGACTGGATTGGACGGGATTTCTGCTTAAAGCACAAAAGTTTGTTCTTGCATAAGTGACGATCATCTGATACAAGAACAACAAATAGGGCTGCTGAATGCCCGTCTACATGGAATCTATGCTGCAAAGGTATAAAATGTACAACCAAATTGAGTGCAGGTTTCAGAATTCACAGTGATTTCAGTGAGACTTACTGTTAAGCACAGATAGCTTGTGGCTCAAGCAAAGGGAGAACATCACCCTATATTTTGGAATAAGGTGTCACCCTGTGCTCAGAATGCCTGCTACCTCTGTTGTCAAATCATCTTGCACAAGCGACAGCCTGACTGAAGCCTATTAAGCAGTGCACCATCTGTATCATTACAAAAGACCAATTATTTCCATAGTACTTGGGGAATGTAAGCTAAATCCAATAAGTAAATGTTTCTCAACACCCTATTTTATCATTTGAACTGATGGTCTCATTTTTGTTAGTCTGGTTGGATTCCAAATCCCAATAAAACAAGTGACGTTCTACTTTTTCAATTAACTCTGACACTGCATCACATCCTTGGTATTTTTTTTTTAAAAAAACCTGAAGGAAATGTCTTTAAGAGCTAGAACTATAAAAACATCCCTTTCTTTAGCATGGAGTTTTCTCTGTATCCGTAGGTTTTGCTCCCTTTCCGGTGAATCACTACAAAAGGGATAATGGTGGATCACGTATTAGATTGTGGAAGTATATGTGTAATATTTCAAAAGACATGTTTCTATGACTTATTCATTTCTATTCTTGGTAGAGGAGGCACATTATTTTAATTATGACTACACAGCTGTTTTTCATAAATCAGGAAATCTGTTATATGATTCTTACCTCTTCCTTAAACAATCCACTCTCCCTCTTATCAGCTTCTATGTCTACATCTGTATGATGAATAATAATGTGGGGGACTTCTTTAAGGAATGGGGAGTGTATGGATCTACGGATCTTATTGGACCCCACCTCCCGCCACCCCCAGACAGCATAGTCAGCGTTGAGCGTGATGGGGATCACAGTTCAATAACAGGACCACAGATTCCCTACCTTACAGAGTAATCCCAAAGATGCAGCTAGATAACGTCTTTGAATGCAGGAAAGTACTATTGAAGTACTTAAATGTCATTGTAAAATTATTCTCCTTTTAATAAACAATTTCTGATGAACGGAAGGGAGAGAGATATACAATATACTGCTTATGAGTATCTGCATAACTATTTTACATGTGAAAAGTTTCATTGCCATTACCTCGGAAAACTATATTCACCCTTGCTAAGATATTAGTGCTTAACATAACACTATGGAGAGAATCTATAACAGAGATAAATTTTAGCACTACAATATTAGATGCTATAGATCAGGGGTGTCCAACCTTTCACCTTCCCTGGGCCACATTAGAAGATGAAAATTTGGTTTGGGCCGCACATGCGTTTGGTTTGGGCCGCATGGGGGGGCAGCCCTAGCCATCTTCCGCAGCCCTGCTCCAAGCGTGCTTACTGGCAGCTGCGATCTCAGACAGCAGAGGCTGCCAGCTTCGACTCTGGCGGCTTTATGGGGCCGGGAGGGGGTCCACCTATTGACGGGGATGGCGCAATGCAGTCACACAGCCCGCCTGTCCCCTCCCCTCCCACTCCTTCTTTCCTTCCCTCTCTCCCCCTCTATTGTTGTGACATGCCCTGGCCACATTTTGGCCGCAAGCACCGGCAGTGTAACTTGAAACTTTGGAATTTCTTTAAAAATAAAAAATTGCACTGGGCCACATTACGAGCTGACCTGGGCCGCATGCGGCCCTCGGGCCGCAGGTTGGACAAGCCTGCTATAGATTCTCTCCATAGTGTTGTGCTAAGAACTGAAATCTTGGCACTGGTGAATATAGTCTTATGGAATAATAGCAGTGAACCTCTATGAATTCATGAGCAGTACATTATGTATCTCTTTCCCATCCCATTCATCTGAACTTATTAAAGGGAGAATAATCTAAAGTCTTCTTCTCCTTTCAGATTTGAACCATATTCTGAATCAAAGCCCCATGGTTACTTTTTCTACAAAATAATAGCAGCCCATTTAAATACACAATTTTGTGAAAAGTTTAAATAATGTATTACCTAGACGCCTGCCCCTGGGATGAAAGGACCAGGACTTAAAATACTTCCAGGATTCTGGAAAGTATAAGTTCAAGTTTGTCCCTAGACCAGAGTTTTACTCTTTGCTGGAAGAGTGCTGGAATATGGAGGACATGAAGTCAGGAAAAGATCGAGTTCAGCAATTTTGCTTGTTAATAAGTACTTGTGTGTTGTTCTGAATTTATGAATGCATAAAGCTTGGCACACAAAGAAGGAAAGAAGTGGGGTGTCAGAGGGGGAAAAAAGAGAGAGAGGACAAAGTACTGTACAAAGAAAATGTGTGTGGGAAAGTGCTATTACATTCAGCAGACTCTGCCCCCTACGGCTGCTTTGCCTCCACACATTTGAGCTCTGACATCTAACACTATTGGCTATTGGTCTCAGGTGGATTTTTTCCCATGGCTCTATAATCTTTGATAGATATCAGATTTCTTATGTCCAGGCAACTAATGTTTGGGAGGGCAATGAAATGTTAGTTCTAAAGATTGGCTTCCCATAATTTCAGAGCTCTGAAGGAAATTTTTAATTTGATGTGCACCTGTTTGCAATATCCAAAAAAAAGCTGCCATTGATGTTAACCTCTTACAAAACATGAAATATTCATCATAACTTTTTATGTTATCAAAACCTTAAGACAGATGAGACAATGAAATTAAACCCTGAAAATGTCTACTCAAACCACTCTAAATACTAATTTTAAATATTGCCTTCATAACAACAAAACCATTTTTAAAAGTTACTTCCAAGCTCTGTGTTATGACATGCTTTTCATAACGTTGCTGTCAGTGCTCTCACCGTGACACAGCATTTTGTTCGCAGTGGGGAATGAGTAGTTAATTCTAGAAATAGGCAGCAGCTAATTGAATTCACTGTACCTGGGTAGGAAATTCAACAGCATGAAGCATGGCCATCATTTCCTATCGACTTTTCCCTACCCATATATAGTCATTAGAAAAATGAATGAAAGTTTGATATTTATAGTTATAATGAAGGCTTGAGTCCCAGATTCAAACAAAAATAAAGACAGGAAAACTAAGTTTCTTTTGATACTTGTAAGAAAGAACAAATGTGGCACATTGCCTAAGTGCTGACATGTCCAAATATACACTGTAAATTTAAAAAAAAACCAAATAAACCCAAAAATGAAACAATCAAAAAACCCACTAAGAGAAATCTCTCAATTTTAAATGTGTCACAATAGTTTGCTATGTGTTTCATATTTTTGCTTATTGCAGAGTACATGGTTACTTCATTTTTGAGCTTTTCAGAATTTAATGTGATATACTTCAGGGTAATAATTTCAAACTCATTCAGTCCTGCAAGGCATGCAATATAATGGCTTTTGAAATACCTCTCTACTTTGATTCCACTAACCAATGCATTTTATTCCTTCTTCTTATTGATTAAGCTGGCTGGATAGTTTAGGTATCTGTCTGCAGAGCAAAGGTTATGAGTTCGATTGTCTAGGGAGAAGAGCCAGGTTGTGTGGCCTTGGGCAACTTGCACAATTCCAGGGTGCCTCCAGAAGAAGGAAATGAATGAATGAATGAATGAATGAATGAATGAATGAATGAATGAATGAATGAATGAATGAATGAATGAATGGCTGGCTGGCTGGCTGGCTGGCTGGCTGGCTGGCTGGCTGGCTGGCTGGCTGGCTGGCTGGCTGGCTGGCCATCTTTCTCCCAAAGGATCCAAGGCAGCCTACAGCATACACTTCTAAGTATCTGGAAAATCTTGAAAAGGCTTGCCCTAAGTCAGAATTGACTTGATAGCAGATGATTATTACCATAGGACCCCTCATCTGCAGGATCAGTATCCACTGATTTACTTATTCATGCTGTGAAAATATTTAAAATATTATAAGAAAAATCCCACAAATATATATTTCTAAAGGTGAAATTATGAGAACTGGAAACTAGATGGTGGGTCAGAGACCATGCTATATATAGAGGTCCCTAGAGATATATAGAAGGGATGTGGTGGCGCTGCGGGTTAAACCGCAGAAGTCTCTGTGCTGCAAGGTCAGAAGACCAGCCGTCATAAGATTGAATCCATGCGATGGAGTGAGCTCCCGTCGCTTGTCCCGCGCCCTAGAGTTATACACAACTGGATTAAATGTCAAGGGGAACCTTTACTTTTCCCTTAGAGATATATATTCCCATGATGTCATTACCAGAAGTGGCCATTAGAGGGAGGCCATGCTATGTAGCATTCAATATTAAAATAGGGTTCAATATAATCCATGTATTTCAGCTTCTGCAGGGGGGGGGGACTTGGAACCCATTCCCCACGCATACGGGGATCCTAATGTGTAATTATTATCATTGACTAACCTGATTAAAAGAGACAAAAGTGGAATGTTGTGTTAAGCCAGAATTCTGTTACAAGATTAGAGAGCATTTGTTATATATTAATCAAGCTCTGTAGGGAATTTGTGGGACCAGCTCTGTTTATTCTCTTATTCTCAGTTGTGCTAACAGATACAAACACTATTTGCATTCTGTCTTTTCAGGAATATACCAAGAGAAGAATTCTTAATACTTTCTTTCTGAAAGTAAATATCAGCTAATCACAGAAGACAGTAGTTAAGGTTCTGTGCTGCATCTCATGGACTCCATGACTTTTAGATATGGTGATGTCGCTCTATTTTTTTCTGTGTGTGTTGTAGAAAAGTATCCAAGTGGGGTACAGCAGAACTATTTTTTTTTTTCCTGAATTAGCTATCAGGCATTTTTCTGAATTAGCTATCAAGCCCCCCCCCATCACCCTCAGGTTGATTTGCATGTCCATTCAAATCAATGAAGTTGATTCTTAAGTTGGTGTTTAAGAAGTATGGAATACTAAGATATTTTTTTAAATGTGGTGCCAGTTGCTATGGGAAAAGAAGGAAATGGTAGAGTCAAGGGAGGTGGGCAGCTGAAGCCCGGATAACAGCCAAAACATCCCCTGGAATCTTCAACTACAGAGCCCCCTTGGAGTGCTTAGAACAATCTTCTAGAAGCTATATATTTCCATCTACTCAACTTAAAAGGCATTTCAGATCTAGGCAGGGCAAAGGGAGGATGCTACACTTACTAGAGTGGGCACGTCCTTCTGCTTCTTTTTTAGGTAGCAACATCAAGGGTGAACTACACAGGGATTTGTCCTGCTGTTTGGTCTACTACAGGGGAGGGACTGGTTTATTACTCTTCCCTCCAACTTGACAACGTAGGTGTCAGCATGAACCAGCCCATTTCCAGAGTGTCCCTGCTCACACCTTGTGAGTCTATACTGTTTTAGGTGTGGGGAGAATTGCTCCATTTTGGCTTGGTGGTTCCAGAACATAGGATCACTGCGACTGAACTGAAGTAGATTGCTTGCTGCTTCAATTTCCCATCCATTTTCAATTTCCCAATATTGATACTGGGAAATTTAAACATTCCTGTGCTCCTCTGTGGAGAGGAAGGAAGCAAAGTGTGGTTATTAAAAGCTATTGGGGCAGTGTTGATTCACTGTACCTATTAGAAAAAAAATATTTTTAAAATCACAATGTTCCTCTCTAAAGGAGGAGAAGAGGAGTAAGGACAAGTAGAAGGATTTTTGTAACTTTTTTCTTTCCCTTTAAAGGGAGGCAGGACAAATACACACACACTTGAGGTGTATATGCCATGTGGATGCAAGGTTCGCACCAAATAGTATACTGCACCTGTACATTAACCTAAGTGACCCTACTTAACCCGATCTGGCCTAATCCCGATTAGCTACCTAGCCAAGCCCCAAATCTTCATTATACTTAGAATTCAGTGTGTGTGCATTTGTGAATGTGGGATGGATGACAAACTCTCTTGTGCAGGCTTGGATTGGATAGCTCAAAGCAGCACTAACAACTGTCTCCCTTTCCCCTGTTTTTTTTCTTTCTTTCTTCTTTAATGATTGTTGCTGGGAGATGCAGAGTAGATTCATGGAAGGAGATCGACAAGGAGTAGAGTGCAGATCTCCAGTGAAGAAGCAAGGAAGGAATCTCACAACAGCTCTGCCAACATACTAGTCACCGGCACCTCTGTTCAGATTACAACACACTGAAGATCCACCATATTCCAAAAACCGATGGTGTTATGGAGCACCTCCATCTCTAGTCATAGCCCTCCCTTCTAATCAATTGCAGTTTCCTCCCAATCCAGAAACAGGTAAGTACCTACACACACCTGAAAACAAATCACTTCAGGCCACTTCCCATCTAGCTCAGAGCAGAATGGTCCTGATCTGCAGAGCAGACACAAATTTAATTGGGCAATACTTGCACATCCCTCACTTTTGCTATTAGAAAGTGGAGGTTATGAGATTTTCTGTTTCATGTCATATGTAGATGTAATATGAATGGCATAATTTTTGTGATTAAGAAGATAGCCTAGAGGTTTTATCTGTTGCATGCCAAGTTGCATGACTCAGCATGCAGTAAACAATCTCTACAACAACTCTTCCCCTTCACGGATTGCTGCCTTGTCGTGGCGAAGGGGCTTGGTTAATTCAGAGAATCTATGGGCTATACTGTGCAGGGACACCCAAAATGGACAGGTCGTAGTGGAGAGTTCTGACTAAACACGATCCACCTGGAGCAGGAACTGGCAAGCCACTCCAGTATCTTTGTCAAGAAAACTCCATGGACAGAAACAAAAGGCTAAAAGATATGATGCTGGAAGATGTCCAACATGCTACTGAGGAAGAGTGGAGGACAAGGACAAGTAGCTCCAGAGCTAATGAAGTGGTGCGGCCAAAGGCAAAAGGACTTTCAGCTGCGGATGTGCCTGGAAGTGAAAGGAAAGTCCGATGGCAACAATAAACATTGACATCCTGAGCATCAGTGAACTAAAATGGATGGGAATGGGTGAATTCAATTCAGATGATTATCATATCTACTATTGTGGGCAAGAATCCTGTAGAAGAAATGGAGTAGCCATCATAGTCAACAAAAGAGTGGGAAAAGCTGTACTGGGATACAATGTCAAAAATGACAGAATGATTTCAATACGAATCCAAGGCAGACCTTTCAACATCACAGTAATCCAAGGTTACCACCAACCACTGATGCTGAAGAGGCTGAAATTGACCAATTCTACGAAAAACTACAACACCTTCTAGAACTGACCCCAAAGAAAAATGCTCTTCTCATTATAGGGGTTTGTAATGCTAAAGAAGGGAGTCAAGAGATAAAAGGAACAACAGGTAAGTTTGGCCTTGGTGTTCAAAATGAAGCAGGGCAAAGGCTAATAGAGTTTTGTCAAGAGAACAAGCTGGTTATCACAAACAGTCTTTTCCAACAACACAAGAGGTGACTCTACACATAGACATCACCAGAAGGGCAACACCAAAATCAGATTGATTATGTTCTCTGCAGCCAAATATGGAGAAGCTCTACAAAGTCAGCAAATACAAGAGCTGGAGCTGATTGTGGCTCTGATCATCAGCTTCTCATAGCAAAATTCAAGCTTAAACTGAAGAAAGTAGGAAAAACCACTGGGCTAGTCAGGTATAATCTAAACCAAATCCCTTTTGCATACACAGTGGAAGTGAAGAACAGATTTAAGGAACTAGATTTGGTGGACAGAGTACCTGAATAACTATGGATGGAGGCCTGTAACATTGTACAGGATGCAGCAAGAAAAACCATCCTGAAGAAAAGGAAATGCAAGAAAGCAAAGTGGCTGTCCAATGAGGCCTTAAAAATAGCAGAGAAGAGAAGGGAAACAAAATGCAAGGGAGGGAAAGTTACAGGAAATTGAATGCAGACTTCCTGAGAATATCAAGGACAGACAAGAGGGCCTTCTTAAATGAACAGTGCGAAGAAATAGAGGAAAAGAACAGAAAGGGAAAAACCAGAGATCTGTTCAAGAAAACTGGAGATATTAAAGGAACATTTTGTGCAAAGATGGACATGATAAAGAACAAAAATGGGAGGGACCAAACAGAAGCAGACGATATCAAGAAGTGGGGCCAAGAATACACAGAGGAATTATACCAGAAAGATCTGGATGTCCCGGACAACCCAGATAGTGTGGTTGCTGACCTTGAGCCAGACATCCTGAATAACAAAGTCAAGTGGGCCTTAGAAAGCATGGCTAACAACAAGGCCAGAGGAGGTGATGGCATTCCAGTTGACCTATTTAAGATCTTAAAAGATGACACTGTTAAGGTGCTACACTCAATATGCCAGCAAGTTTGGAAAACTCAGCAGTGGCCAGAGGATTGGAAAAGATCAGTCTACATCCCAATCCCAAAGAAAGGCAGTGCCAAAGAATGCTCCAACTACCGTACAATTGCACTCATTTCACACACTAGCAAGGTTATGTTCAAAATCCTCCAAGGCAGGCTTCAGCAGTATGTGGACCGAGAACTCCCAGAAGTTCAGCCTGGATTTCAAAGGGGCAGAGGAACTAGAGACCAAATTGCCAACATGCGCTGGATTATGGAGAAAGCCAGAGAGTTCCAGAAAAACATCTATTTCTGCTTCATTGACTATGCAAAAGCCTTTGACTGTGTGGACCACAGCAAATTATGGCAAGTTCTTAAAGAAATGGGAGTGCCTGATCACCTTATCTATCTCCTGAGAAATCTATACAGTGGTGCCCCACTTGACGATTACCTTGTCAAATGAGGAAATCGCTTGATGACTAGTTTTTTGCAATCACTATTGCAACTGCAAAACAGTGATTGAATGGTTTTTTTTTTTCGTTTGACAACGATTGGTTCCCTGCTTCTGGAACCTATTTTTCGCTTAACGACGATCAAAACAGCTGATCGTCGGGTTTTCAAAATGGCCGCGTGCTGTGCAAAATGGCTCCCACTGTGTTTTAGGACGGATTCCTCACATTTACAGGCACTGGGAAATGGCCGCCCTAAGGAGGATCTTCACTGGACGCTGAGGTATTTCGCCCATTGGAACGCATTAACCGGGTTTTAATGCATTTCAATGGGCTTTTTACTTTTGCTTGACGACAATTTTGTTCTACATTGATTTTGCTGGAATGGATTATCCTCGTCAAGCAAGGCACCACCATATGTGGGACAGGAAGCAACAGTTAGAACTGGATATGGAACAACTGATTGGTTCAAAATTGGAAAAGGAGTACGACAAGGCTGTATATTGTCTCCCTGCTTATTTAACTTATATGCATCATGCGAAAGGCAGGACTGGATGAATCCCAAGCCAGAATTAAGATTGTCAGGAGAAATATCAACAACCTCAGATATGCAGATGATACCACTCTGATGGCAGAAAGTGAGGAGGAATTAAAGAACCTCTTAATGATGGTGACAGAGCAGAGCGCAAAAAAATGGTCTGAAGCTCAACATTAAAAAATCCATGAAGGATCATATTACATTAGTATTAAACAGCAATTTTAGTAGCACTACTAGCTGGAATATATCTGTTGGCACAAGTTAAAATATAAACTAACAGAAGCTTGCAGTGGTTAATTCTTGTGGTTGAAATTTGGAAAATAATGTTTCAGTGCCAACATTTTAAAGTAAGCACATTATATTTTCAGTTAAAACTTCTTTCCAAGCTTTGCTTTACAAAGATTTGAGATTCTGGACCATGCAGTTATGCAAGTTAATTTTGTTTTATGAAACATGTTACGCTTTTGAAAATATAAATAATTCACTTCTGGGCTTTTGTTATTTAACCTTCCAAGATAAATTTTTTAAAAAACTACTGAATGGAATAACAACCAAGGAAAACAGTATTGCAGAATAAATATATCAGATTATTTTGCCTACACAAAGTTGATGTTGGCTGAAAAAAAATGGGCATTCATTTTAGAACTGATAAAGGTGCTATTTCTCAGGAATTATTTGAATGTTATCTTATTCTGTTTCCGTTGGGTTCATTTTATCTCTCCCACACAGACGCGCACATTCCCACAAACAAGAGTGTCATTTTAGTCTGGTGTCTATATCTAATAAGAAAGTTCCCAGATTTTTTCCAGACCTATTTCCTACAAATTTCATTAGATATAGCACACACTGTATGATCACTTTCACTAGTAACCCTGGCAACTATCTTCATGTACTCTTCTGAAGGAAAACTGACCCTAGAAAGTCCTGTCTGCGATTGCATGAAACCAAAGGCACATCCAGTTTTGCAGTGCATGCCAAGCTCCCTGTTCAGTTTTCTTCTGTCTGCACCATAAATAGTGTAACAATGGAGCCACCACTGTGGCTTCCAGGGACAACATAAGTACAGAATCTGCCCAGGGAATCGCAGAACTTATATCTTATATCTGTCAAGGATGAGCATATTAAGGATAGACACCCTGAAATGGGTGTGGCTTTAAGGCAGCAGTAGCTCTCAACTTAGGGCAATCCTACCAGGGTTTTTAAGGGATGTGAGTATGATTCAAAGAGTGGGATATCATTGCCACTCTCCCATGAGTTTTCCTGGCCGAGTGGGATTTAACTGCTAGCCTGACAGTCTACCCACTCCACCATGCTGGCTCTCTTGCTTTGGTTTGCAAGAAGGTGCAGGACAGAAACGTAGCACAAGAGAAAAACCTTGCCTCTGGAAATGTGGGCGCATGAGTGTGAGAGGCCTCGAAGCAGGAACAGGCAGCAAACCAGGCCAGCTCCTGAAGAAATCCTGCTCAAGCAAGGCCAAGCTGGCCCCCTTCTTGCAATCCTCCTGCCAGCAACCAAAGTCCTTTCTCTTCAGAAACATTTTTGGCAAATATTTGACTGCTAAGGAAGGGGTTTTAACTGAGGAATTTTGTATTTGTAACCTTTAAATAGTGCTTTTAAATAGTTTTATAAAGCCGTTTTAAGATGCTGTGTCTGTTGCCTAAATACAGAGTAGAGCAGAAATCACGTAAGTGTCCCCTCTGCTTTGGCAAGCTTCTCACTACAAAACCAGAGGCATGACCGCTCCCACAACCCAAGCCCGAACAGGCACATGGTGTGAAACCTGTTAGAACAGGGATGGATGCTTATGCTTAGGTAACAGGATACTAGCCAAAATGCTGAATTTTTAATGCTATAATTTCTTGTATTCTAACTGCATTATTTTTTCATTTGGAAAAAAAAATATGATTCCTTGTACTTTAGCTGCATTTATCTTACCACAATTTTGTAATCTGCCTTGAATCCCTTTATAGGGAGAAAGGCAGGGGATAAATAAAAATCAGTGAAATGAAATCATGGGGCACGGGGTTTGTGTATTCTGAATTCTACAATAGGGGTGCACATGGATGGTTCTGGACAGCAGTCTGGAAATCAAAAGAACAATGGCTTCCAGCCATACTGGACTTAATACTTTCTAATAGGGAGGAAACAGTTGAAGGAGTGGAAACTGTAGGAATTTTAGGAGAAAGCGAGCATGTCATATTAGAATTCATCATCATGCAGGCAAGGGTAACTGTACCAAGTCAGACTAATGTTCTAGGTTTTAACAAACTAAGAGATGCAATAGGAAGGATTCCATGGATGGAAATCCTAAAGGGAAAAGCAGTTCAGTATGCTTGGGAAATCCCGAAAGGTGAGATAACAATGGCCCAAACCAAAACAATACCACAGAGAAAGAAAAACAAGAGACGTCTGACAAGACCAGCATGGATACACAAGGAGCTCTTTGAGAAGCCAAGGGACAAAAAAGGATAAGTATAAAAAACTGAAAAAGGGACTTATAACCAGAACAGAATACCAGCAAATAGCTCAAATCTGCAAGGACGGAGTCAGAATGGCTAAGGCTCAGAATGAGCTAAGACTTGCAACAAATGCCAAAAATAACCACAAAAATTTCTTTCAACATGTAAGGAGTGAGAGGAAAGTCAAGGAAATGGTTGGTCCACTAGTGGGAGAAGATGACAAGAAGGTGACAGGCAACAGGGATAAAGCAGAACTGCTTAATTCTTTTTTAAAATTGTTTATTTATTTATTTATTATTTTGTATTTATGCAAAAGGAAAAATTGGTCCATTCTGTCAAAAGCAGCACTGTGGGAGACAGGAGAGGGAAGCAGGTCAAAATAGGTAAAGATAGGGTAAAATAACAGCTAGCTGCTTTGAATGAGTTCAAGTCTCCTGGAGTGGATGGTTTACATCTCCGGGTACTAAAAGAACTGGCAGATGTGATCTCAGAACTACTGAATGAAATCTTTGAGAGGTCCTGGGGCACAGGCAAACTGTCAGAGGACTGGAAAAGAGCTGATGTGGTTCCAGTCTTCAAAAAGGTGGAAAAAGTGGATCCAGGAAACTACAGACCAATCAGCTTGACATCAATACCTGGAAAAATCCTGGAAAAAAATTATCAAGCAGCAGATTTGTGAGCACTTGGAAAATAACAAGGTGATTACTAGAAGCCAGCATGGGTTTATTAAGAACAGGTCATGCCAAACCAATCTTAGTGCCATCTTTGATAAAGTGACTAAATTAGTGGATCAAGGAAATGCAGTGGATATATTATATTTAGACTTCAGTAAGGCATTTAATTTAAGGGACGTGGTGGCACTGCAGGTTAAACCACAGAAGCCTCTGTGCTGCACGGTCAAAGACCAGCACTCGTAAGATCGAATCCACGTGACGGAGTGAGCTCCCGTCGCTTGTCCCAGTTCCTGCCAACCTAGCAGTTCAAAAGCATGTAAATATGAGTAGATAAACAGGTACCACCATGGTGGGAAAGTAACAGCATTCCATGTCTAGTCACACTGGCCACATGACCACAGAAACTGTCTTCAGACAAACGCTGGCTCTATGGCTTGGAAACGGGGATGAGCACCATGCCCTAGAATCGGACACGACTGGACTAAATGTGAAGGGGAACCTTTACCTTTATCTAGGGCATTTAATAATGCCTTAGGTATTATTAGACGCTGGACCTTCTCGGCAGTGGCTCACAGTCTCTGCAACAAGCTCCCCCCCCCCAAGATTTATCTGGTCCCCTCGCTTGGCATTTTCAAAAACCAACTCAAAACCTGGTTATATAGACAGGCCTTCCCTCCGGGAACTATGTAATTTCCTCTTTCTCTCTATCTTTATCTACTCTGTGTAAATGTTGTAAATTGTTATTTGATATTGTTTTTATTTTGCGTGTTGCGAGCCACCCAGAGTAGAATATGTCTAAATGGGTGGCATATAAGCTCAATAAAATAAATAAATAAATAAATAAAATAATAAGGCAGACCGCACCCTACTTCTACATAAGATAGAACAAAGTGGTATAGACAGTGCAACTACTAGTTGGATTTGCAGCTGGCTGACCAACTGCACTGAACATGTGGTCCTCAATGGAACCACATCTACATCGAGGGAATTGTGCAGTGGGGTCCCTCAAGGTTCTGGCTTGGGCCCAGTGCTCTTCAACATCTTCATAAAAGAACTGGATGAGGGGATTGAAGGTGCTCTCATCAAATCTGGTGATGATACAAAGCTGGGGGGAATTGTTAATACTTTGGGAGATAGACTCAATATTCAGAAGGATCTAGACAGACTTGAACATTGGGCCCTATCCAATAAGATGCAGTTCAATGGTGGGAAAAGTAAGGTCCTGCATTTAGTCAGGAGAACCTAGATGCACAGGTACAAGATAGGTGGTACAGTGGGGTCTCGACTTAAGAACTTAATCCATATTGGAAGGTGGTTCTCAAGTCGAAAAGTGCTTAAGTCGAATCTGCATTTCCCATAGGAATGCATTGAAAACCATTTAATCCGTATCTGCTCTTTTCTGTCCATAGAAACTAATGGGAAGCTGCTATTCTGCCTTCTGCCACTAAAGGGGGATATTTTCTTTCTTTTTTCCCCTTAGGTTCAGGGAAGGCAGGGAACACTAAAGGCAGCACTTTAGAACTCTTTTTTTAAAAAACGAAGCCAATTTTAAATAATGTTTTAAAGCATGTTGTGCTGATTTTTTCAGCACAAAGGCACTCAGGCAGGCTTTTTAGGTGCTGAGCAAGCCTCCGGAAGCCTGCTCAGAGCCAGCCGATCAGCTGTTAGGCGGGGAGAGGAGCGGGGAAAACCACAAAATGGCTGCCAGGCTCTTTCTGGGTGTCGGCTTTTAGCTCTTTCCTGCTCTTTTTCCTGTGGTTTGAGGGCTACCAAGGCCTGGTAAGTGACTTTATTTAACAGTACAGTATTTATTTTTAAGTTTCTGACCCTTTCCCCCCCTTCAGAAGCCTCTAAGGGGAGGGAGGGGGGACTTTTTTCCCTGTTCGTAACTCGAGGGAAGTTCGCATGTCGAGTCCGTACTTTCCCTATAGGGCAGGTTCATAACTCGAATTGTTCGCAAGTCGGGTCGTTCGTAAGTCGAGACCCCACTGTACCTGGCTCAACAGTAGTACCTGTGAGAGGGATTTAGGTGTCCTGGTGGACCACCGCCTAATGGTGAGTCAGCAGTGTGGAAACTCAGAGGGAGATCCAACCTGGAAATAAGGAGGAATTTCCTGATGGTGGGAACCATTAAGCAGTGGAACAGCTTGTCTCCCGATGTCGTGGGTGCTTCATTGCTGGAGGTTTTCAAGAAAAGATTGGACAGCCATGTGTCTGGGATGGCATGAGGTCTAGGATGGTATGAGGTCTCCTGTCTTGGACAGGGGGTTGGACTAAAAGACCTCCAAGGTCCCTTCCAACCCTATGATGATTCTATGATTCTACAGCTCTATGATACTAAAGATAATTTTGTGTGTGAATAGAAAATGTTTTCTGGGAGCCAGAAGGGTTATTTAAAGTCCTCAATGTTCAATTACTAGGTGTGCCAGTCAGATCCTTTGTCAAGTAGATGGGCCAGAGTGGAGCATTGGGAAACACACTGCAAAGGTTTCTTCAACATTGGTGTCAAGAAATCTGCAGATCAAAGAGTGGGATGTACAGCATGTTAGTGCTTTAGATTTTAAAGGATGCAGAGACTCTCACTGTATATCACCTCAAATGGACCTCTTTTTCCTTAGATCATCCATATCTGGAAGTACTAGAGTTAGGGGGCTGGTTGGATAGCTCAGTTAGTTGGGTACCTGGACAGAGGTTAGACGTTTGTTTGCTCACTGTACCTCCTGGAGGAACAGTCACCCTGTTTTCCCTTGGGCAAGCAGCACAGTCTCAGAATGACCCCTGTTGAGAATTCTATATTTGCAAAACCCTGGAAAGGATCACCGTTTCATTGGAACCAACTTGATAGCATATCATTATTATCACCATTAAACTGAGGAGAAGGAGATGGAAGGGTACCGTGAATGCCTTCCCAATTCCAATATAAAGTAGAGGGGCTTAGGTGATTAGGAATACGTTTAGAATATTATTCTTGTTCTAACTGCATTGATCATATATTTTGTTTATTATGAAAAAAAATTATTTTTCCTAAATGAATACTGTGTTGTTGGGCCCGGGTAGTAATGATTAATGACTGTCAGTGAAGCCTATTCTTAAGGGGTCTGGGGAATCTAGACAACTCCATCTACCTCACCAGAGAAATATTGTGACAATGTGATATTCATGTGACTGACAACCAAGATGTGTAGTGCTGAATTTGACCTCATCCAGTATATTCCGGTTCAAAACATTACACTTTTGACCTTCACCTCCCCCCCACCCCACAATCATTTCAGGGAATTTGTGGGATTGAATCATTCATGAGACAAAATAAACACATTCTTACATAAGCAAAGAAAGTCCAAAGAGAAAGTTGGCGTGACCGGAAAAGCCTGTCTCTTCCAACATCTCTGATCTTAATTTCAGTTAAAAGGGAAAGATTCTAAAATCAAAAACATAGACTCATGCTAATGTCATTTCCTGACTGAGTTCCAGCAAACTGAAACTGATGGTCTGCAGCTGATCGGATGCAAAGTATTACTGTACTGGATGTCCATATAAGCTTTTTCTGGGTCTCAAAGAAGTGTCTGAGGATTTAATTTGATCCCTTCCTCTCCAACGAACTACTTGCGGTGTCTGTAACACATGATGTCAATCTTTTAATTTTTGTAATTTCTCCCTGAGAAAATGACTTTCTTCCCCTCTTTGATGGAAAAGTTGGCAAGAGAAAATAATAATATTTAGGAGGGTTGAAAGTGATCTAAGAAAGCCATTGTACATAGTGTACAAAACACACACTGACATGAATGCGACACTTCTTTTATATCTCTGCTGTTAGATGCCAAACAGAGCATGCTGGGTTTTTCAAAAACCCGTATAAAACCCAGCACAACTCATTTAGAATCAGTCTAGTTTTCATTGACAGAAATCGTGCTGTTTCATACAGTAGCCTAGAGTAAAGTAAGTTTAGTGAATCAGTGGAGATTTGGTGAATGAACTGCTCTATAAGTTCCATTGATTCAAATGGGCCTACTCTAGTGGCAACTAACTGCACTAAGCAACAGGATTTTAGCCACTGAGAGTGTGGTTACCCTATGAAAATGAATTGGAAGATTGATTTTCAAGCACGCTGACCCCAATTTAATAAAAAAGGTGTTTTTTTTCCACGTATAATCAAATTCTGAGTCGGCAAAGCTGTGCTTGAGTTGTAGCAAGCCAGATTGCAGGAAGGGAATTACTGTGCTGTACGTTCCTCCATGCTGGAACCCTTTTCTGACTTCTATCTATCACAAGAGGTCTTTTTGTAAGGAGAAATATTAATTCACCTTCACAAGCATGTTCAGTGGGAACATGAACAAAAGCCTTCTCTGCAGCTGTTCACAAATACTGGAACTCCTTTCCAACAGAGGCAAGACTTTCTATCAAACGGCCAAGGATTTTTACATTCACCAGTTGGCTAGCAATTCATGAAAGTGCTTTTTAAGCTGATGCTACGCTTAAAAAAAACTGCTATGTTCTGAATGCATCAGTCTTTTAATATTGTACTTTGTTCAATTGTGGCTTAGCGTGATAAATTTTTCTATGCAACATTTTGGCTGTATCTTTATTTTTATTTTATTTTTTTCATTTTGTCATCAACTACCCTGGTTCTCTTTTCTGGGAAGGTTGACATTTATTTATGTATTTATTTAGCTTCATGTCCTTTCTTTCTTCCAGAATTGGGTACCAGGGCAGTAGACAACAAAATTAAAATCAGTAAAAATACATGTCTAATGCGGTAAGCTCAGACTTTTTTTCTTCTTTACCTCAGTGAAAGCAGACAAGATTGTGCACAGACAACACTGTCACTCTCATTGTACCTTCATTACACTGGTGGAGGAAGGTATTACTACTTCTCTAGTCTTAAGTCAAATGTTGTCGCTATGTACCATCCAGTCATGTCTGACTTGCGCCGACTCTATTAATGATGCTAATGCATGTACCTCTGTTTCCCTAAATGCTTTGCAAATAGTAATGGAAGGTCAAGAAAGCCTCTCAGTCACATTACCTGTTGTTATTTGCCCAGGTAAGAAAAATACATGTCTGCAAATAGCAATTATGGAAGCATAATGGAGCATGTTTATCTTCCCCACTCACCACTGGTAGCTTCAATATGAAAATATTTTTGTAAAAAAGATTCATGTTTTTTTAATGTGTCTCTTTTGAAATGTATAGTTTGACCCTTCATCTCTCTCTCTCTCAGCCATGACTTGTGTATTGCAGAGATAATAATGCTGATGTACTACCGTATCAAAAGTATGTCTGTCTGGAAGCTGAGTCATGGCAACTGGACTTCTTTCTTGTTAGGCTGCAATGTTTTGCTACTCATCCAAGTAGCTTCTTCAGTCTGAAGCTACAGTACTTGGATGAGTAGTGAAACATTTCAATCTATCAAGAAAGAAGTCTAGTTGCCATGACTGAACTTCCAGACAAGCTCACCTGGATGACTGGGAATTTTCACAGAATCTTCACAGATACAAAAGTATGAATCTATGCCTCTACTCAAAAGTTAGAGCCACTGAGAAAAGTTGTGCCATTATCCAAAGCATGATTCCACATGACCCTTTTTTGGGCCATTCTGTTAGCACATATTTGCTGGTCTAGTGGCTGCAACAACATAGTGTTCTTCTAAAGTATTGGTGGGCTGTCGTGGCATGGTGATGGTGGACCTTATGTCATGCCTGAATAGCTCTTTCGCTAGCAAATCTCTAGAGCAGGATTGTATCCTTGGTCCCTTGGCCTCACATGAAACAGGACTAGCCATGTATGAATTCAGTGACTGTTCAGAAGCAATTCGCCTGAATCATTTATATGTGACTGTCATAAGCAGCTCATGGTCAGAACAGGGGGACACTTCCTCCCACAGGTCACCAAGAGTGGATGCACTGCGTAAGAAAGGAAACTTGAGTAGGAGTAAGGAGGCTCTGCTGCAATTTAGGCTTTGGGATATAGAGCAAGCTGGTTTCTGTCCCCTTCATCTCCAGCTGGGACTGCCCCTGGCAGGATCATTAGAAAAACAGGAAGTGAGCTGTCAGAAAACTTGGAAAGCTATAATCACACAGCTGTTTTCACATTTGCTCATATAAACAACGTTTTGGACCCAAAATTTGGGGGGGGGGAAGAATCTTTCCAAATGTAACAGCTTCTCATTCCATCTAGCATGATTCAACTAGGTTACCTAATTTCACTTATCCACTTACGACAACTAGTCTGTGTATCAGAGAGCTCTCCCAAATTATTTTATTACTTGGAGTATAATTTTTTTCTCTCTATTGGAATTTATTCCAAATGGAAGGGAATCTCCTTCCATTCAAAAAAATCATATGAAATTTTCAATGTTATGATAAGAGCAGTGATCCCAGGAATTCAATCTAACTCTGCTAACAAAGGTGCTGAACGGTGTTCGTACATTAGATTCTCTCCCTTGTTCTTACTTTTAAAATATTATTACAGTATTTCTCTCATTCCAAGGCAAGTTTTTTTATTTTTCTTTTGTTTTGTGTTTGTACTTCTTCTGTGAGGCTGACTCTAACAACTTTTCTACATTGCTACTGTCAACTTTCCAGTTCTGAGGATTTTCTTTTGCCACCCTGAATAAACTTCTAAATGAAGTGTATTGCCAATCAACAGGGATGTATGCACACGTTTAAAAATACACAGTATTTTGTAAATGCACAAATGTGTCATAGTGGTGTTTGCTATGTTCTCGCTTGACAGTCCTTTATCACTATGCAGCTCAATGTTTTCCCTTCAAAAAGCTCCTGAAGAAAGCACTGGTGTGAAGAACAGCATACATTGCTGTTGTTGTTTAGTCATTTAGTCATGTCCGACTCTCCGTGACCCCATGGACAGAGCACACCAGGCCCTCCTGTCTTCCACTGCCTCCCAGAGTTTGGTCAAATTCATGTTGGTAGCTTCAATGACACTGTCCAACCATCTCGTCCTCTGTCGTCCCCTTCTCCTCTTGCCCTCACACTTTCCTAAGATCAGGGTCTTTTCCAGGGAGTCTTCTCTTCTCATGAGATGGCCAAAGTATTGAAGCCTCAGTTTCAGGATCTGTCCTTCCAGTGAGCACTCAGGGTTGATTTCCTTTAGAATTGATAGGTTTATTCTCCTTGCAGTCCAGAGGATTCTCAAGGGTCTCCTCCAGCACCACAATTCAAAAGCATCAGTTCTTCAGCAGTCAGCCTTCTTTATGGTCCAGCTCTCACTTCCATACATCGCTACTGGAAAAACCATAGTTTTGACTATGGTTAAAACTTGTATCTGTTATATAATACCAGTCAGTGTTTTTATATTTTTGACTGGTGTTTTATAATAATAATAATAATAATAATAATAATAATAATAATAATAATAATAATAATAATAATAATAATAATAATGATGATGATGATGATGATGATGATGATGATGATGATGATGACGACGACGACGACAATGACGATAATAACAATAATAACAATAATAACAATAATAACAATAACAACAACAACAACAACAACAACAACAATAATAATAATAATAATAATAATAATAATAATAATAATAATAATAATAATAATAATAATAATAATAATAATAATAATAATAATAATAATAAAGTGGTGCCTCAACTTACGAACACCACTACATATGAACATTTCAACTTACAAACAGCTCCAGTCACAACATTTTGCTTCAAATTGCGAACAAAGCTTCAACTTACAAACAGGAAAAAAATACTGGGAAGCCAGAGAAAGTAGGAAATTTGAACTTTCAGTTAACCGTTGGCCAGCGAAGAGGCTGCTTGTCTGATACCTTGCTCTCCCCAGCGATTAGAGGGTGTGGATACAGAGAGAGACTTCAGACTGCCTACTGCCTGGTACTGCCTTATACTGTACTGCCTGATACTGTACTGTACGTACTGTATTTTGGGGGGCTTTTTTAGTTTTTGATTTTTGTATTTTTGACTTTCTTTTTTAAAACAGAGACACTGCCTGTTCTGGATGAGTACACTGTATTTACTGTACAGGGGTTTTGCAGTCTGGGTTTGGGCTAGGTGGGGGGGGTTATTTTTCTGTGCTCTGATGGGTCTTGCAGACCCTTTCTGCAAGGATCTGTGCTGGCTGGTATGCTTTAAAATGGATTTTAGTCTTTTGGTTTTAAAATCATAATTTTCTTTTTGGCAAGGATCTGTGCTGGCTGGTGTGCTTTAAAATGGAGTTTAGACTCAACTCCCCCCCCAATTGTCCTCTCTCTCTCTCTCTCTCTCTCTCTCTCTCTCTCTCTCTCTCTGCTCCCCAGGTGCTTGGTTTGGTTAAAAATGTGTTTTGTTTAAAAGATGCTTGGTTTGGTTTAAAAGGTGTTTGGTTTAAAAGGTGCTTGGATTGGTTTAAAATGTGTGGGTTTAGCATGTGTGGGTTTAAAATGTGTTTTAGACTCCGAAGTCTCTCTTCCCCATTGTCTTCTCTCTCTCTCTCTGTCCTCTCTCTTTTTGTGCTTTAAAGCACAAACCTTTGTCTTAGGGGTCTGTGTGCCCCAGTGATGACCTTCTTTCTTTCCTCTATTCCCCATTGTTCCCCCCCTCTCTCTTTTCCTGCTCTTTTTTTAACCTAAGTCATCTTAGGTTTTTTAAAAAAAACATTCTCACCCTAGTGGTAGAGGGTGCATTAACCAGTTTTGCTTCGACTTACAACTGGCACCTATACATGCAAACAGAAAAGAGCCGGAACGGATTATTGGGTTTCAATGCATTTCAATTGGAGATGCTAATTCAACTTACGAACATTTCGACTTAAGAACATCTTCTGGGACAGATTAAGTTCGTAAGTTGAGGTGCCACTGTAGTAGTAGTAGTAGCAGTAGCAGTAGTAGTAGTAGTAGTAGTAGTAGTAGTAGTAGTAGTAGTAGTAGTAACCACCACCACCACCACCACCACCACCACAACAACAACAACAACAATAAAATAATAATAATAATAATAATAATAATAATAATAATAATAATAATAATAATAATAATAATAATAATAATAATAATAATAATAATAATAATAATAATAATAATAATAATAATAATAATAATAATAATAATAATAATAATGCAAACATCACTGAAGAAAAAAAAACAGTAACCCATATTAACCAGAACATGGAATGACAAAGGCTGCCCAAAAATGGAAATATGGAAAACTGTCTTAATGGCCCATGGCGAAGAAATTGGGGAAGTTAACATCAAAAGAGGAATATTTCAGGGGGATTCTTTGTCACCACTGTTGTTTAATATCTCACTAATTCCCATGTCAATAATTTTATATAAAACTGGATTGGGCTACCAGAACAAGCAGGAAAAATCAATCATACATGGATGAACTAAAACTGTATGCAAAATTTCCATGGATATAGAATCACTGCTAAACGTAGTGCACATATTTAGTGACAATATCCAAATGAAATTTGGAATTACCAAATGTGCAGCTTTCTCTATACACTGTGTCAAGATCCGAAAATTAGATGGAATAGAGTTAAAACATGGTAATATTTTAAAATCACTGATGAAAATTATAAACACCTTGGAATAGTAGAAGCAGATAACATTGTGCACACAAAAGTTAAAGAACTGATAGAAAGGGAATATATCAAAAGACTATGGAAAAAACTTAAAATCACAATTAAACAATGGAAATACAATCAAAGCCATAAACACATGGGCAGTTCCAGTAATTAGATACCCAGTTTGGACTCAAAACGAATTAGTGAATTGGATGAAAAACACAGAAACTGAAGAACATGCATAACACACTACATTCCAAAAGTGATATGGAAGGATTATATTTACCACGAAAAATCATAGGCAGCGAATTACTGCAAATACAGCAGGTAGTAGAGGAGGAAAAAAGAAGCCTAAATGATTATATCAGTACAAGTAGAGAAAAATTACTTAAGGTGCTGAAAATGGAGAATATTTTGAAAACAACAGAAACAAAGGCTCAATATAAGAAACAACAAATTGAAAATAAATTAAACAGCTGGAAAATAAACCACTACATGGACAAAACCTAAGAATTGATGGAAAGCATGATCATAATTCAACATGGGCATGGCTAAAACTTGAATCCCTTGAGAAAGCAACCAAAGACTTGATTTTTGCTGCACAAGAACAAGCACTCCAAACCAACGTGATGAAAGCTAAGTGGAGAATTGAAGTCTCAACCATACCTAAACCACTGAGCTATTTAAGAAGGAACCAACAGATAAGTTTGCAAATGCTGAAATGAAAATTATTGGCATGGGTGTTACATGGGTGAGGCCAAACTGACAGACATAATACTTGTAGTGAAAGGACCCAATTTTTCACAGACAATATGCCAAGATGAATCAACTGCAAATATCCATGACCTTGATATAAGTCTAGATATGGAGATATAAGCCTGAAGTTATACAATCAGAAAAAAATTATAAAGAAACAATGCCCTGTAGCCTCTTCCACTTCCCCTGAGTGGAATGATTGTGCTGTTTCTGCAAGAGATACCATTGTACAAGAAGCAATTTCCTTGAAGAAAACCCATCCTCTGCTTGCCCAACAACATTTCTGCAGGCCGTGCTCTCCAATCACTGGAAGCCCAACAGATTTCAGGCCAACATTTTATAAAGATTTTAAAAATACACATTTAGTGGCTTGCCCTTTATTCCAGCATATTCATTTTGCTGAAAGAAGCAAAAGTGCTTGTGGGGATTTGTGCTTCATGGCAGGATTTGGCCAGATTTAGACATTAGATACCTTGACTTAGTTCCTGGGTGGTACCATTCATTACTCTGCCTCAAATACCAAAATACCGTGCACCAGCCCTGGACATGCTACTTCTTCATGTAGGCTCAGCCATGCAGCAAAGCCAGGAGGTTTATCAAGCCATCATACTTGGTGTTCTGCTTGGCTTGCTGAATCACAAATTATGCAGGTCTAATATATATCTATATCTTGTGCAGAGTAAGCCTAGGGGGGCTTTAAAGCTTGGGATCCACTAGAGCAGTGGTCTCCAACCTTTTCCGAACCGCAGACTGGTTTAGCGTGTGGGTGGAGGGGGCGGGAGGCAGCATCTGTGCATGCATGGGCAGGGTGTGTGTGTGTCCATCCATGCAAGGGCAGGGCATCCATGTGTCCATGTGAAGGGGGCATGTGTACATCCATGGGCAGGGCACGGAGGTATTCATAAACTTCCTCCCCTGTTCTCTGCCAAAGCCAAGAAGATGATATAGGAAACTTCCTATCCATTTGTAGTTAACCACATCTTCCTCAGCAGCATAACCAGGAAATGTAGTTAACATTAACTGGTGATTATTTAAATAAGTAAGCTTCAGTAACTTGAAGGTAGCCCATTATAAAGTAACTATGATGAGTGCTAACCACGGTTTCTCACTCAGATGACACGACAGGCTACAAGATAGGCCACAAATAAGAAAAGTGAAAATAATACCTCCCTAGCCTCACAAAAAGGGGACTGGGAATAAATGTGAAGCATCTGGAGCACATTTTCGCTCAAGCAGACTGTGCTGAACTATGGTTAATGTGATGCATGAATAGTGGGTGGGATGAAGGAGAAGTTTGTTGTGCTTCAGTTTACTTGAGCACGATGCGAACACATGGCCACTATTTGGTCGTAGGTTGTACAGTTCCCACCCCAACAAGTGGTTTCTGGTACAGAAAGTAGAATTGCAACTATATATGAAAGGTATCAGCAACACCTCCTAGGATATAAACACTACTGATTTCAATGAGGGCTTATCCAGTCAGATGAATTAAAATGTGTTCCTTTTACCTGTTGTTAATAGTACTTTGTGGAATTTACTTTTCCAGAATCTTTATATAACATGTCTTTTATTATAAGATGTTCTGACATTCCTGTCTACACACAGAAAGCAAGCTGTAACATTTCCTGTGGATACTGTTTCTCTCTCTCTCTCTCTCTCTCTCTCTCTCTCACACACACACACACACACACACACACACACACACACACACACACACACACACACACACACACACACACACACATCTTCCTCTGCTTCCCGCTTCCATTTCTTTACTCTGTTCTCCACACTTTTCACCCCTCGTATCTCTGTGTCTACCACCCACTCTTCCTCTTTTAAACCCCGATGCTCCACAAAACATATGGCAAACACTTCAGTTCTGAGACAAAACAATGCTCTAATTGTTTAAGTCCTGCCCCGTTATCTCCTTCCTTGTTTTGCACCTAGCTCACAGCAAGCATTTCCTTTTATTTTTCATCATCCCCGGTGTTTATCCACCTCATTCTTTCAGCCTAGTGCCAAATACTGTGCTGCTTAGTGAAACCTACATGCCCTATTGTTTATCCCACTACATCCAAGTAAACTGAACATATATTCAAGCAGAAGATGGGTTATTTTCTATTTATTCTTCATATACTGTAACAAAGATATCAAATTTTAGCCCCTAAATTAAAGCCTTCCTTCAGAGTGGAATGCATTACTCTCTTCTGCATCACTGAAATATTTTTGTATTTTATGAAATTTGAAATCTAAATAGAAACAGAATTAAGGATAGAAACCTAAAAATATATATGAGATACCCTGTTGAGTGAGGCACCCTTGAGGCAAAAATTTTATCTGTTGGATTAGCAATGTAAGGTGTTGGGGTTTATTTAGCTAGGAAAACAGTGAGCTACCATTAAAGTCATTACTAACATTAAAAAAGAAATAGCATTAAGCAATTATTAGAATTCAAAGAGCCAAAATTGGGCAGTAAAGTTCTTTTAGTTCTAATTGCAATATTTTGCAAATCAAATGTAAATGAAATCATTTATTTTTAAATGTGGCAATGTGAATGAAAATTCTGCTCCAATTAGATCCAATGAGGCTGTTCTACTAATGGAAGTGTTTCCATCACCAGAAGCTTGGGAGATCACTCTCAGCTGCTCATGAAACTCAAAACTTGCTTCAGAAATTGGGAAAAAAACTCTAGAGAAGATTTTGGGATGACACGGAAGGTTCTCGGGGAAGGAGAGGTCCTCTAGAGCTAAGTGACATATATTTCTGTAAGGTTGAGTATACCACACAGCCAATATGAACAGTTGGACAGCTCAGTGGCTTAGGTTAATTCCTCATGGTGTCTCCTTGACAGGGATTGGACTCAATGATCTGTAGGGTCCCTTCCAGCTCTGCAGTTCTAAGATTTATTATTACATCAGCAACAATTTAAAAAAACAGTACATGCCATCACACAGATCAGCAAGACAGAATATGTTGTGATAACACTGGAATTTAAAGGCAATAAAACTTCACACAATAAAGCAACCTGAATTCAGCAGAAGAAATGTTAACCATGTAGGGTGTTTGTGGGGAGCAACTCTCTCAGGCCTCACATAGGTGGGGGCTCACACATGGAAATTGCCACATCAGTAACCACATAGAAGCATTGTTACCACATCCCTCCCTCAAGAATTCCACTAACTAATTCTCTCCCCTTGCACCTTTTTATGGAACCAGAGTTGGACAAATTTAAATGAGATTTGAAAATATTTCTGTTCAACTTGGAACCATAGTTGTCAGGTGGAAGAGAGTGACTCAGGTATGTTGACTTTAATTGTCTAATTGGTTTTGTTGATAGTCAGTTTAACTTTTCTTGGATGGCAGCTCATTCCAAGGAGTTTTATGTTAATGTCTGTATGTACATATGTTAATGTTGTTAATGTTGTGTTTTGTTCGTTCATTTTCATTCCTGTGAATTGTGACAAAGAGAATTCTCCAAATTAGCCTTCATTACAAATAAGCTATTTTGCACAATAGTACAGTCAAAACTGTTGTCATTATCTATCTTATCCACAGAATGAGGTCTTTTGAGAAAAAATATCTTTCTGAGAGAAATGTCATCCTTGAATCTATGAAAATATTGTCTTTAATTTTAGTCTTGAAATCTCAGCATTCTGGTGGCAAATATCATTGGGTTTTGCAAGGATTTTTACGCATACCTGATTTCAATTTTTCCAGCCAGCGAAAAATTACAAGGGCTGAAAATCTGTAGCACAACTGCTCACACAAAAATCCTGATGATGTCATTACTCACAGAAGGTAATCTTTTTTTAAAAAAATGCATTTTCTATACCTACCCATCAGGTTCAAGGTTCCCTAGGTATCCCGTTCCACTTGGGGAAGCCTTTGGGAGCTTTAAGAAGGAGTGGGAGCCTTTCATGAACAAAACTGGGGTGCATAAACAGAGCCTCCCTGAAAAGCGCGAAAGCATTGTGAGTATACCCAGGCATCCCATGAGCAATGGTGTGCAGGTGGAAAATCCTTCACTTCCAGAGGTGTTGCACTGGAACAGCACCGAAGCCATACACTTCATGGATACTGACCCCTGGCACAATGGCTGAAACTGAGGAAACAGTTCTGTACACATCTTGATCTCTGGTCAAAAATAGTCTGACTGTCCTGACATTTTAATAGGTGCATCCACAATTTTGAAGGAAGGAAAATCAAAGCTGTTGGTCTCATTGTTGGTTCTCTTATTGGGACTGCCAGAGATAATTTTCAGACTTCAAGGAAACTTTTAATTTTCATGATAATCCAAATATGAGCATAACACACACTATCGCCAACCAATATCTAGTATAAAGCCTGAAAATGTATGCAAAATATAGATACCAGTTAAAGAAGCTGAGCGTTTGAAACCATTGTACTTCTAAGGACACAAATGCAAAGCTGATGTGTGAGAATGAATAGAGGTGAGGTCTTTCCTTCCAGATTTTCTTCATGCTACCAACATTGCCAAAAATAGCTGCCATTAAATATTTGCACATCATTCTATTTAATTTGGTTTTAGGTGTTCCTAACTACTCATGCTGAAGCAGAAGTAGCATGAGATTGAGCCAGATATCTATTTGCATGTTTGTGTGTGTATTTTGTTTTGGATATATGTACTCAACACTTTTGGAGTGACTCACATTAAAGAACTTGTTATGCAAAGCAGACAAGATAAGTAGATGCAACCTAAAAACAACCACCCTGTTACCTAGTTATGGCATGATAAACAGATAAATATTTGATGAAAATAAACCTATGATAAATTTGGCAATATACGTCTGAGGTAAAATTAAGTACCTAGATTAACTAAAAGCATGCTTGTTAACGTTCTATAAATGGAAGCTCAGGGTTTCCGCAAAGAACATGATGTCTAATTATATATTTCATAACAAAGTATTTAGGAGGAGTTACACAGTTTTTCAGATTCCAATGCCTAACTAGAATTCCCTAAAGAAATTAACTGATGCACTTAAGTCTGTAATTAATGATACACATCGAAAATCAGGCATTTAGTTGGATAAGGTGCTTCTTTTTGCCAGTAGCTGTGGTAGCAAAACAATTTAGAGGAATTTAGAGGAGGAGAATAGTTGCCTAATACAACTCTGGCGTTTAGTAAGTCTGTGTCAAGATCCTGTTTTAAACCATTCTCCCGCAACCAGGCCATCTCTAGTTGTGCTGGACTACAATGTCCACTATTCCCTGCCAACTCTCGATTTGATGGGGGCCCAATACATCTCATGGTTACTAAGTTAGGGACTTTTTTTCCGATGGTGTTTATATCTGTCATGAGCTGTATTTAGCTCCCTTTTCTGAACAAAGCTACAGTCTAAAGTTTTTAAATAAATAGGAAATGTATGTTTCCCTGACCAAAGGACCGTCCTTATACTGAGAGGAGTGCAAGAGCATCTATATATGTCAGGGACAGTGAATCTCTGGCCTGCAGACCAGACAGAACAGCTATCTCTTCCCATCCAGGCTTATTTCTTCTGTTTTTATCTTTGAGGTGGAAAACAGCAGATTATTTAAAGCTCAGTAACATGTTACATAGAATTGAGATGTTTATAACTGGTAAGGCCTCAAGTAGAGCACTGGTTTGCAAACTGGGGAGGTATTGCACTGAACAGAAGCTCTGGTTTGCAGAGTGGGAAGATTCTACATCAGTGGCCAGGGAACAGGGGTAAATTACCCCAAATGGGGTAAAAATGAAAATCCTGGAGGTAATGAGGACGGTCATGGCAGCGCGACCATCCTCATTACGCCCAGGCATTTTGTTTCTGACAATGCTGTGTGTAGGCAGGCGTTCCATCGTGGGGAGAGCAAGCCCCGATGAGGAACTGCACCTCCCCTCCTCGCCTCCAAAGTGGGGGGGAGGGTGGTGGACCAGGCCAGCTGGACTCTTTGCCTGGCGGATCCCTGGCTTTCCTTCCTGCCCACACCCACCAGCCTGGTGCGCTGGTGAGAAGGCCCCCTTCCCACCCCGCCTCACCTGAGCTCATGGCCAGTGAACCTGCCGGCCCCATGGTGCCCACTTTCCCTCACCAAGGACACACTTTCCTGGTGGCGTGGCGGCTCCAGACTGACTGCTTGGGTGGCGGCTGCAGGTCCCAGGCAAGCGCAGAAGTGGTGGGTCAGCCACGGATAGCGAGAGTGGAGGGGCAGTGCTGGGAGGGGGCGGTGTAATGTTGGCGTATATTAATTTTTTGGGATGGTAAAAGGTTAAAAAGTTCCCTGACCCCTGTTCTACATGAAACAGAAACTCTCTCTGGAGACTATGAAGATTTTGCCAAAAAAAAAAAAAAAAGCCAGTGTTCTGTTTTGTAGGCCAGGGAAGTTATGTTTGGAATCAGAGCTCTGCTTTGAGTGAAATCCACTGGTAAATTGTAACTAAAGCAGGTCCATTGAATCAGTGGGATTACTTATGAATGTTCCATTGATTTAATGGTCCTACTCTAGTTGCTACTTATTATTTGACTTCAGCCTTTTTATTGCAGACCCAGAAGGGAATTGTTTGGAATTGGAGGAATGATTTTACAGCCTGAAAAGCAGTTGCATGGAAATTAACTCTGGAATGCAAGCCAAAAAGCTGTTGCTTTGGGACACCCCCCTAAAATGTTATGCATAGAATTAATTTGTGCTTGAAAGGTGCTGTATTGGCATTTACTCTGAAGTGACCTGTGCTCTGCATGTAAGAAAATGTCCAGATTGCTAAGATTTATTCATGGCTACACTTACTTTGTGTTCATCACCCTCCACATCCTCATCTACTTTTCCCAGATTCATCACTGGAACAGAAAGCATTATCTAGCTTTGGGGTATCCCATGATTGGTAGTTTGTTGTTTCTCTCGAAGAATGAAAAAACACTGTTGCTTAAAACTGCTGTCCAGTATGTTTTGCTGCCTTGAAAAATTACATCTCTCAAGCACATTATACATAATTTCCTGAAGGGCTAGAAACCCACCAATAATTATTAAGTAGCTTGAGTAGTTTGTATGCATCTGCCTTTTATTCAATACATGGAAATAAGAACTGGCCTTTGTGTTTGACTGTCTTTTAATTGTTTCCAGTCATCACATTTGGGAAAGGAAGCAATTTCATCCAAGAAAATTATAAGTAGTCACAAGGCTGGGGAAGTTACTAACACCTTTGGTTTGAATTTCATCAAAAGGAAATGGAAACCAGTTCCCGAATGAATAATCAAGTAAGTGAAAAGCAAAAGCACAATGTATCCCATGAGTCACTGCTTTGAAAATTAACCTATATGTGAAGTCACTGCATCGGTAAAAGCTACATGGTGATCATGGATTAGAGTAAAATTAAGGTCAGACAAATCCAAAGTGTTGGGGTTTGTTTGTTTTTTAGATGTCTACTTTAATATGTGCAGTGATATTTTAGGTATCTTGAAGAAGACCAATAAAAGGAATAGCTTTAACGGCACTTTTCCTTTCTTTTGCTGAGAGTGAGGAAGGTATTTCCATAAGCTGTTATGACTTAGCCTTTTGGACTTCTTTCCTGTATCTATAAATAGTAGTCTAATGGGAAAAAGTCCGTGGATGAAAATCCACACAAAGCCTTTCAGCACTGGGAAGCTAGACGGAAACCACATCAACTAGCCTGCCCTGTCATGAAACTCAGCAGTCTTTAATCTCTCCTCAGATCACAGGCTGGCCTCTAAGAAGAGGTCCATTGGTTTTCTTTATTTGTGTTCATGACTCTTGAGAACTCCAGCAACTGTGTTTTGTTTTGTTTTTTAATGATCCCTGGATGGCTACTGGTCCTGTAATTGCAACTGCCTTATATCTTGTATCATGGCTGGCTTTTTCACCTTGCTCTCCCTTTCTAGCACTTGCACTTTAAATTCAACAGGCCTAGTTCGTGTTCCTGCCTTTTATACTTCATTTCCGCTTTTAATATCTTGTTCACTGTGTCTTGGGCATAAACCATAGGAAGGGATGTGTGACTGAATAGGAGGGGCAATAGAAGGGCAGATTTAGGGTGCCACACCATCAGTACATTCATTTGAGAAAACATGCAAGTTGGGAAAGTAAACATTATCATAGGAGGGAGAAATACAACTGATTCCTCAAGATTTGTTTAGCTGTGTCAGTCTCCCATTTTGGTTATGCTGCCGTTAAATGATAGAATGGTCCATAGTAAAACATTAGGCATCCCTACCTGCATGATGGACGAAGGAGCTGAGCTGTTTTGCATAAAGGAGACCTAAGTATCTATCTAATTAGATGAGCCAGATCTAATGTCGCTTTCACCTGCCTGGATATTCAGTGCCACAGCAGGATTCCAGTAATCTCTAAGAATTCAATTTCTGTTAACAGGAAACCAATCTGCTTAGAAGCTCTGTGGGGAGGGTGCGTATCTGGTATCAGGTCTAAGCGGCAGAAAGGAGGTGTTATTGGTTTGATCACTACCCCAATGCCCCATAATCTCCTTGGTTGAGGTTTTGTGGAGCAGAATTGGAGACACCAGAAACAATAGTGCTGGGAAACTTCAGCATTCATGACAGCATCACTTTTGTTGTGTTGAGTGACAACTGCATGGCCACCATAAAAGTTTCAAAATGCTATATCACTGATTTGATGCATGTTTCAAAGGCAGGCTAAGGAAATCCACGCTGCCCTTTGCAAAGATGGCAGCTGCAGCTTCCCTACCCTAAATGAAGCCGCAGCTGCCATCTTCACAAGGGCAGCCAGTCTCCCTTTTTATGTGCCATGGCTTGGACTAGGCCAAGAGACCTTGGCAGCTTCGATTAAGGTAAAGGGCTGCCGGTGGTGGGTGGGGGAAGGCTAAGGTAGGGAAAAGAAGGAGTGGGGTAGGCTGTGGTATTGGGTGGCTGTGTGGGGTGGTGGCTGCCTTTCTGCCGCCAATCGGGTAAATATTCATCCCTTCATAATCATGGGGGTCTCTGGAACCCCCTAATATGGATCAATTGATATTTAATGAATCGGCTATATTCGTCGGAAAAAACGATCCATTTTTTTATCTGTCCCCATCTCTAATCATAAACACTGTGCTGAACTTCAATAAGTCTGACCCACAATAAGAAAAACAAGAGAGTTATGCAGGGGTCTTTTTCAAGGGAGATTCTGCTAAACTAGAATAATTTTTTCAAGGACAGACAGTTATGAACAGTGAGGACATTTCTTACATTTTGCTTGTAGCAATTATAGGTGAGGGCTAATGAAATTAGTGTCTTTATGTTGTTTATCAATGTTTATCAATGCTATCAATGTCAATGTTAAATTGACATTGATAACATATGTTTTTCAACAACCCTCTATTGTTCTCCCTCACTCTTTGGCTGATGTAATAATACAGGGAACACAATTTGGTCATTTTTCACAAGACCACTCCTTGACCATATTTGACCATGTCATTTCAAATGGTCAGATAACAGCCTTGGGGTCATTGCCAAATGAAGGATAATTTTGGCACAGACAGATCACGTAACAATGACTGTACAAAGATGTGCAATGTGTAACTGTAATTCCTCCCAACACGTAGAATGTATGGCGCTTAAAGGAAAGTATGACTGGTATTTAATTTTACAGTCATTGGAGGTCTGAGTGTGGTCTGGCATGTTTTATTTCAGTCAGCGCCTTTGCGGTCTAACACCCATAATGTCTGTCTCTTGGCGTTAGTTTCGGAACAATATGAGATATCCCCCAGACCATTTCATGACTTCCCTAGTAATTATATTTTATAACTTTAAACTCTAATGTCATATAAAATTCTGCTGAGTTCTCATTAGGGTTTCTGTTAATTGTAAAGTGCCTCTTTGAGAGTACAGCCCTCTGCTCTGGCTTTGTGCTTTTCCAACATATCCTTAAGATATTTCTACCAGATCACACTGCACAAATGCATTGAATTATGAACTATAGACTGAAAACTGTGCATGATAGACATTCTTAATCTCTTCCTCAAGAAAACAAGAATAAAAGGAAACCAGAACAGGCCCCTGGAAAATCCTGTTCAAATATATTAATGGTTTATTTATTCTACAATAGCAGATAGAGTTTCACAATTATTTCCATTTTGGATGAAGTCCTGAAATAGCTTTAGAGAGGTCAGATGAAGGACACAGGACATATGGTATTAGGTAATAAGAAAAAATTACCCTTAAGGTAATTATCTGATACTTAGTCAAGGCACACTCATGTATAGATCAATTGTATATGTGGAGAAAAAGGCAGGATGGTACTACAAGATCCCAATTAGAGTTGAGGACAAAGCACCAAAATGGCACTTTGTCTTGGTTTGTGGGTTATCAACGTTGACGAATTGCCCCTCAGTGGTCCAACAAACCACAAATCAATTCATCTGTCGGTCAGGGCTTGTTTTTTTTTAGCTCGTGCACCTATCTAAAAAAGAAGCCCCTCACCCTCACAGCCTGCCTTCACCCCCTTCCTACTGCCCCTCACCTTGCCCAGCTGCCTCCTCCTGCTCCACGACGGCTTCTGCTGAAATAGAAGCTAGACTGCTAGAATTGCGGTTTCAGTTCCATCAGCCTAGCTTTTGCTAGGAGCAGTGGGGAGGGCTTCCCTTTGGGCAAGCCTGACTAAGGCGACCCCCCCTGACTTTGCAAAGAAAGTGGGGGTGAAAGGTCGCTCCCATCAGGCTTCCCCCATCTTTCTATTCCCAGCTGGGCATACAAAGACAAGATAAGTGGGAACCAAGCAATCCCACACCCTACTGTCTTTGCAGACGGTGAGGTGAGGGATTGCTTTGATCAGGCTTCCCCAGTCTTTCTATGCCCAGGTGTGCATAAAAAGACAAGGGAAGCCTGAGCAAAGCTACCTCCCATCTTTGTAAACTAGGGGGGGGGGGATTCCCTTCAGGAAGACTTTAGCAAGCCGCCCGAAGGGAAAACCCTCTCTGCTTATGCCCCTGATGAACAGCTGAGGGGCATAAGCAGATAGGGATAGACGAAGGGACGAATATAAAAGGGTTACATTTGTTGCTTCATATTCATTGGGGTCTCTAGACCTCATGAATATTAAGCAATGAATATATGATGAATCAATGATATTCATTGAATATTGCGATTCATTTTTATATTTGTCTCCATGTCTTATCCCAATCCTTGCCCAGTCTGAAATTTTGGGCACATTATAAGAAGGCAGGATCCTCTGAGGAAAAAAAGAGCAATAATGCTAGGAAAACATGAAGACATCAGGAGATAAGGAAGACCAAGTATGAGATGAGTTGCAGGGATGTTGGCAAGTCCTCGGGCTCAAGTCCCAAATCCGAGCCTGAGTCTTGGGTCACAAGTCGGAGTCTTTGGGTCCGAGTCCTGAGTCCCAAGCATCAAGTCCAAGTTATGAGTTGCTTGCCCTACCCCTGAAGCTTGAGACTCAGGACTTGATGCTAAAGAATCAGGCCTCCTGCCTCCCAACTCCACCCCTGCAGCCACTGGCCCGCCTGTGGTTGCTGCTCTGTTCAGGAGCCAGGCTGCTGCCTCCCCTGACAAACATATGCTGACCAGCTGATAGGCCAGCACAGGCAGGCACTCTGAAACTGGAGGAAGGCAGAAAGCCTTTTCTAACCTGCCATATACTGTTGGTCACCCTGGTGGTGCTCTTTGGCAAGCTAGAGCATCACCAGGGTGAATTACAGGAAGAGACAGGTTGGAGGACCTGCCTTCTGTCTACAGCAGGCTAGAGCATCAGCATGAAAGGCCCTCTGATCAATGCCTTTAAGGATGGTGGCAGGGATAGCAGGTAGGCTGGCGGGGGGTGGGGTTTATAGGAACTTGACAACGAAACTTGGACAAATGGGTCCAAGTGTTGAGTTGAGTTGCATGTCACTCCAGAAATTCCCAAGTCGAGTCCAAGTCAAGTCGTGGGTGCGACTTAAGTCCAACATCACTCATTCATAGCATTGCCATTAGTCAGAGGTGACTTGACAATACGTAACAAGAAATATGAACAAGCAGTGACCAATCACGCCAGCTTTAACATGATGATATCCTGTTCGTTCAGGGTAAAATTGGGTAAAATTGTCCTCCGTCCTTCTCTTAAGAGGTATTAACATTTCCCCCTATCTTTTACAGCACTGAGGCTTTGTCCTAGGTCCTTATTATTTCTTTCCTGGGTTAGAGCCTGATCTCATTACTAAAAAACCCAAAAAACAAAACAAACACACTTATTTAAATCAAGTTCAGCATGATTTAAAATAAATAAATTTAGGTCAATTTAAATTTGGATGGTTGCAAAAAGAATGTGCAAGCACGGATTAATTTGGAAGGAATTTGTGTTATTTTTATTGGAAGTTTTTTACTCCTCTTCCAGAAGTCTGTTTATTTAAACAGGGATGTGGAATCGATTCACTTAAATTGATTCCACATGTGTGAATGCCTCTACAGTGGCACCTCACTAGACAGTTACCCCGCATGACAGTTTTTTCGCTAGACATTGACTTTTTGCGATCGCTATAGCGATTCGCAAAACAGTGATTCCTATGGGGGAATTTCGCTGGACAATGTTTGGTCCCTGCTTCGCAAACCAATTTTCGCTAGACAACAATTTTGACAGCTTCCTCCGTGCTCGCAAAACGGGTGTTTTCAGGACCTAAGCTTCGCAAGACAGCTATTTAAACAGCTGATCGGCGGTTCGCAAAGCGGCTTTCCTATGGCTGATCTTCAGTAGACGACGATTCTTCCCCATTGGAACGCATTAAACAGGTTTCAATGCATTCCAATGGGGAAATGCTTTTCGCTAGACGATGATTTCGCTAAACAGCGATTTCAGTGGAACAGATTATCATCATCTAGTGAGGCACCACTGTATGCCCATTTTTTCTTTAATTCCTGCTATCTGATACAGTGCTATACCAGATAGCAGTACTTAAACAGAAAACACAGTAGATCAGCTTCACCACCCTTGAGCTGGCCAACAAAGCACCTCCTCAATCCCAGAGACCAGCTTCCCTGGAACTGCTGTTGTCAACTGGCTCCTGGCCACAGCTTCCGGGCAGCGAAGCCAGCTGCAGTGTCTTCAAAATGGAGCCAGATTGCTGGGGCTGAGGCAGCACATCACCACCCACAGCTGGGCAACTGAGAATGCTAGCAGCAATTTGTAATCACATGATTGCCACACAATTGTCACATGACTATAAATTGAATTCATAACCGTGATATTTAGTGCAAGATATATCAACCATGTAGCCCAGCTCTGAGGCACAGAAGTGATCCCAGCACACCAGGAATCCCATGGTAATCAGACTGCTGTCAAAGCACTGAGATTGAGCCGGTACTTCTGGAATGAGTTCAGTGGTTGATTCCAGCTAATTAAGGATCATAGGACTGCATAATCTCTAAAGACACAGTGCTAGGCAGCACATCAGATTTGGCCGAGTTGTTATGTTGCTTAAGCCACGAGAAGCTGCTCCAGAGTAAAACTGAGAGTGAACAGTGCAAACGAAGTGCCAGACAAGAAAACCAAAAACAAAAAAAAAGCTGAAAATAAGATGATTTTCAACTCTGTCACAGACAATTATACACAAATGCAACTAGTTTTAGCTTACCTTGGGACTAAGCAATAATGAGAATGATTGAATTCAACTTTACAAGTATCCAGTGGTGGTGGTGGGAATATGCACCAGGACGGGCTCAAGACTGTCTTTAAAAGAAACAGTTGGTATCTTCTCTTTGTGTCAAAAGCACTACAATACAATTAATAAATATATCAGATTTTTTTTGTCCAGTAACGGGCAACATCAAGAGCATCTGGGGCAGCCAACATCAACTCTTCCATAGTACATGTTGAAGGGCATAGGGTATACTACGATAGGTGTGAATTTGCCTGGTCTTTTCCACACTCACAAAGGACTGTGCGTTTGCAGACTCCCAATTTGTTTAGGTTCACTTTGGTTGTGCCAACTCCAATCCATACTTTATTAAGTGACCTCCAAGTAACCCAATTCTCCATGTAACCAGGGGCTAGACTTTCCCAGGGTTCCATCCATTTTAAGTGGTTGGTAGTTCTTTCTTTCCACATTATAGTTCTGGCATTTGCTGCTGTTCCTTCAAGATTCCCAGATGTTCTGGAAAATCATATCCTTGATTTTAATCTGGGAAGGGTGGGGTGATAGCCAAAGAGTGAATGCAGATATTTGGATGCAGACACTTTACATCATTCACTAGTAGCTGCTACCTCTCTCCATATGTCACTGGAATGAGCGCCTGCCAGGTAATCGATTTTGGATGGTTTCAAGCACCCAGTAATGATTCCACAGTTTTCATTAAGTACTGCTCTACTTGTTTTGCATGAGCCGAACTCTACCACACCAGGCTGGTGTATTTGCCTGCAGAATAGCATAGGGCCAAGGGTGTAGTTCTTAGGGTTTGTGGTTGTGTGCCCCAAATGGTCCCCAATAGCTTCTGAAGAATATTGCTCCTTGAAGATATCTTTTTCTTTGTATTTAGGCAGTGTTTCTTATACATCAGTATACAATCCAAAATAATACCTAGTTATTTGTGGGGAGAAAGTGTTCTACCTAGACAACTTACAGATAACCTGAAGCTTTTGAGATGCCTTTTTGTTTCTCAGATGGAAAGCACACACTTGCTCTTAACATGAGTTCAACTTGATTTCTATTGTAATATAGACCAAGTTCTTCTAATGCATCTATTAAGAGATGTTCTCTCATCTGAAAGAAAAGCTGTTGAAGGTATCTTCCATAGACTGACAAAAAGGAGAATAAAGTATAGACTGCAAGGTAGCTTTGTTTGTAATATTTTTCAGAGGTATAACCTACCTTTGCCTTTGGATTGTATACAAGGACCACATGGCTTTTTTCTCTTTTTGTTGAAATATGGAAGATATCCTGAGCCAGAACACCATCTGCAACACAGCACGGGAACTTAACACCACCCAAGGAGGACTGCAGACTGAGGACAACATCCTCCTCCAGCCACAAGATAGTATTATAAATTTGGCTGTAACTGGCTTACCTAGTTGGTAAGCTAATTTTTATCCCAGTCTCTCTGGTAAGAGGTTTGCCACCTTTCTGTATCACCCTAATTCTCAGCCAAAGGAAAGGAACTTTTCAGTGTAATGCAGTTGGGGGTGAGGGATGCTAAATGGCTGGCTCTGCCTTTTGTCTAACGAGTTTGGGACAATTTAGTCAACATTGCCAGTGGTGGCATTTAAAACCAACACTTCTGGCTTGACTTTGCAGCTCTTCTTTTGAAAACTGGCATAGACATCTAAGTTATGATTTTTGGAACTCTTGCGCTTTTTCTGCACTACGCACAGATAAATGGTTTCCAGCCCGATGAAGGTCTGTACAGGCCAAAAGCTAACATTTGTTTCTGACTCTCTCTTTTGATGGTCCAAAAGAGATATCATCTACCCTTAGCACACAACTCCATATTGTGTGCTACATAATCTACATGGATTTTGTATCAGCAGAACAAACTTAGAAACTGACAGCTACAGAGGAGCATGTGTTTGTTCTACAGTAATGACAGAGTAGTGCAGACAGTTTGGATGAGACTGTCAGAGACAACCCAAAGGATCAGTGCCGAATGAGGTATATTTTGCACGCATAATGAATCCATTAAGAAAACGTCCTAGCAGAAGAATTCTCATCTTATTTGTCAACCAAACTCTATCTTCATAGCTTGTCATAAGCAGTGCAATCTGGGTGGGAGAGTCTCATCACCTAGTGTTAGCTTTTTAAGCACTGCATTAGCAATACCTTCTTATAATACAGATATTTCTAATGACAGCTGAGGTGGGTTATATAGCAAGTACTCATAAAATGGATTTTTCTATTTCTGTCCATCATCATCACGTGCCATCAAGTCAATTCTGACTAATAGCAACTGGTTTCAGGGTTTTCAAGGTAGAAAAATACATAGAAGGGGTTACTGTTCCCTTCTTTTGGGGTGCCCTTGGAACTGTGCAGCTTGCTCAAGGCTACAAAGGCTGGGTGTATGAGGCACATTGGGGAATCAAACTCCCAACCTCTGGGAGCCAGATACCTAAACCATTCAGTATCCAGCTGGCTTGTTTTTGTAGAAGATTGCATAAGCACATCCACGGAGATGGGCTCTGCTTAGAATGTGTATCTAGCCTCATTCAAAATACTTGTTGTCTATGTGCAGCCTAAGAAAGAGTAACCTGTATCCTAGAGCTGAGCTCCACAAAAACAGCACAACCGTGTGGAACAAAAGTTCCTTCAGACTGCAGGAAAAGAGTTGTCAAGACCAAAACTTCTTGGGTTGTTTTTTTTAATCTCCTGGAAAATACTGTATCAGGGAGGAAACAACGGTACATATTTTTCTTCTTAATGTAGTGGTTTCTATTTTAAGAAAAGTTCATTTTTACTACTGAAGACCTATAAAGCATAGGACCAAAATGGAGCAAAAATGTAACTGCATTGGTTCTTATGCTAGTGTGAAATAAGGATGGAAGATAAAGTCATGTAGAGAACAAAGTTATACTCCTGTGAACTTTATGTCTTTTAAAACATTGGTTGAAATCCCACTGCATTTCGCTAATGGCATAATTTTGGAAGCAATTTGGATAAGTTAAGAAATTTCTGTAGATATTATCTCTTGCATACTATGTCACACAACTTAGAGAGCAACAGAAACTGCCTATGGAGACTTCTTACCCTACAGCATTTTGTGCCAACAAGTTACATCATTTGTGTAACTCTGCAACACAATTTTGGCCGTTGTTTAACAACAGGATTCTTTCCAATCCAATGAATGTTAGGTTTCTTAAAAATATCTATTAAAAATGTAAGTAATTAGAATTTTTAAAAATTGTGCAAAGTTCTTCATCCCAGCACATACGTACAGAAACATTTGACTCTAACAAAGAAAGGAAACTATTACTATGAATTCAAGAACTGGATGTATCATGATAAAAGAATGTATCTTGAACTTACTGTCCAATCATAGTTGTACCAGCCAGAGACTGATCAGGATGGAATGCAAAAATCAGTCCGAACATGGCCCATTTCTCAATGCAAATCTACAGTAAATGCACGATAAAATTGGGCAGAGACTAGGCATTGACACTGGTGATACAAGGGTGGAGCTCAGGATGAATCATTTGTGAAGCATAGTAGAAGCATTTCCTTTGCGCTAGATTTATACCCCACTGTGCATTCATTCATAACAAAATCATTATTTGTTCTACCGCAGAGGGTCAGCCCAACATTTTAGCACATGAAACAGAAATTCTACAAAGTGTATCAGATAAAAAAATAAGAATTAAAAGAAATCAAGCAACATGTCGCTACAAGACCCTTAAAACCTGCCACTTAATGCAGCTTCTTCATTTCACTTCCTGATAAGGCCAGAAATCACCATGATGTCAAAGAACATAACAAAGTGGACCTGCTTTTTCTTACTTATACAGGGTGATGCGGGAACCACACTAGTACATGCCAACCTGAAAGTCATCAGGAATTGTTGTACAAATCATTTGGCAAGTTGGAGTTGATGCGCTGCTAGTCAGGAACTTCAGATTCTCACTTAGAGCTTGAGAACTGAAAACACAAAGCCACAAAATAATGGGATTTTCAAAAATTCACAGAAATGGAACAGAACCATGAATTCAGAAAAAGCAAAGGAAAAGAGATTTAGAGCAGCAAACATACAGAGTTCTATTCTTTTATTTCGCTGCTTCCTAAACTTGGGTCCCCAGATGTTCTTGGACTACAACTCCCAGAAATCATGGCCAGAACAGCTAGTGGTTAAGACTTCTGGGAGTTTTAGTCCAAGAACAGCTGGAACACAAGATTGGGAATCATTGTCTTATTTGATTGACCACTTGATCCATTGATTGTACACACTTCCTTTCTGTAAAAATGTGACACTCAATAATAGGAGAAATATGTTGCTGTTAACCTTTGTGGTAAGTTGGTTCTGGCATTGGGTCTGATCCAGTCGTGTGAGCAAGCAAGGCAACAGGGAAATCACAATGTCGCATTTGCTAATGTGAACTCAGGCTTACCGCAACCCCCTGGTTCTGCCTTGTTATGCTGGGATGACTGCCATGCATCAGATGTCAGGCCTGGATCCACTGCCCTATGCTGCATCATGATACTTCAGTTATAATCAATAAATGTATGCCTGTTTTCACTCCATCAAGGTGCATCACATGCTTCTGTCCTTCTCTTACACCTGCTTTTTTCTTCTTCCTGCGATTGCACTTTACCTGCTCTTTGACATAAAGAGGATTCTAAAATGAATCTCTTTTTTATGTGCATATACCCCATTCATAAATCAGTTATTATAAGCCACATACATTTTCTAAATTTTCCAAAATTCTAAATTAGAGGAAGCTTTCAGGGATGTGGTGACGCTGCGGAGGGACGTGGTGGTGCTGCGGGTTAAACCGCAGAAGCCTCTGTGCTGTAAGGTCTGTAGATCTTCAGCTGTAAGATCGAATCCATGTGATGGAGTGAGCACCCATCGCTTGTCCCAGCTCCCGCCAACCTAGCGGTTCGAAAGCATACAAATGCAAGTAGATAAATAGGGACCACCTCGGTGGGAAGGTAACAGCGTTCCATGTCTAAGTCGCACTGGCCATGTGACCACGGAAGATTGTCTTCGGACAAAATGCTGGCTCTATGGGTTGGAAATGGGGATGAGCACCGCCCCCTAGAGTCGAACACAACTGGACAAAAATTGTCAAAGGGAACCTTTGCCTTTACCTTCAGTGCTTACCTATGAACTCTATAGAATGTACGGCAGGATGCACATGAAAAAACAGACTCACATGTTGAGAGAGGCTTCCTTACTTAATCTGTCCCTGAGACAAATGACTTGCATCAGGACTGATGAGATGTGCAGCAGACAATTTCAAGTGATTTAAGATAGGAAATTCAGGCAAATGCTTAAGTCTTTGTTCAAAGAAAGAAAAGGCAGTGAAATAAATCCTTTAAAGACAAATGAGGGAAAGAAGCAAATAAAGGAAAACATATCTGATGTTTAATGATGAAACATGGAACTAAGATGCTGAGGAAAGACAGCTGCATTTGGCTGTAAAGGAGAAAAACCCCAGTAGACTTTGGAAGTCTGGAAGAACAGATTTTTTTAACTAATCCCTACAGGCATGTAACATTTCTTTATGGGAAGGATAATCCTTTGTGGATATTATTGTTCAAGAAATGTGTCGATATACTAAAAGAGGTGGAAAAGAAGAAAAGAGTTACCAACATAATTAATAGTCATTGGCTGAAATTCTCTTGCATAAGTTATACCATGTAAGGTTGATGTCATCAGCTGCAGCAGTTTTTCAGAAATCGAATATTACTGATTTCTCCCCTAAAGTCCCAAGGCTTCTGTGGAATCTGTTGCATCACTGGGAATCCATCAGGGGACACTGGATAGAAGTAAAACCATCCTGGTGGCATCAATTTTCTATTATTAAAGACTTCCCCCTTGCATTCCACAACATCTTCCTAATGATGAAAATGATTACACAGGGATCTGTAGATCCTCAGGGGAGCAAGTGGAAATGTTTTATTTCTGAAGAATGGCTGTGGCTGATGACCTCACCAACCTTTCATAACATAACATAACATAACATAACATAACATAACATTATATATATATATATATATATATGGTGTGTATATATATATATATGGTGTATATATATATATATATATATATATATATATATATATATATATATATATATATATATATATATATATATATATATATATATATATATATATATATATATATATATATATATATATATATATATATATATATATATATATATGGTTTAGATCCATGTGCTCTCTTGCTATGTTGGAATTGTTTAATGAAACAGGTCATCTGAGGGCCAAATGAGCCGAGTGCCATTAGTGTGATTCAGGCAGTCCTTCCGTGACTGAGGAATCAGACTGGCAAACAAAGCCCTTGTTCACATATAGAAGACCAAGCATGAAACAGTTAAGTAAATATGAGAGATTTGAATGTGTGCTGTGTTAAAAATATGTTTTCAGCATATAAGGAATTCCTTCCTTTAATTATAGCTACATGTAGTGGATCATTTGGCTCTGAAAGTGTACCAAGAACTGTATCTCCTTTTCCTTGAACATCATCCTTGTCACTTGGAGTAGCTCTGACTGCATGCGTTCCCAAGGCTCAATTTGTCAATGAGATGGCACAAAGCAAATTTCCTAAGGAGAGAGAACACAACACTTCTCAAAATGCAACACAGAAAAGCTGTCATATCTGATCAGCAGAAGCAAATGAGAACTGGTCTGGGAACAGCATCATCATCATCATCATCATCATAGAAATGCAGAGCTGGAAGGTACCCTATGGATCATTGAGTCTAGCCTCTATCAAGGAGGCACAGTGAAAAATTATACTCCCAACCTCTGGCTCCACAGCCAGAGACCCAAGCCATTGAGCTATTAGGAGGACAGTTTTTCTTCTTCTTGCCATAATTCCTCCTTGCTTCTTAGATGCTTGGAGATTAAAGCTCAGCACTGAGTAAAAGTGTGGTGGAGAGAAGAGACATGAGCAAGCAAGATGATGAAACTTGTGGGCTCTGTTCACCTTCTGGATGAAAATTCCTCAAGCTTGCCTTACAGCTGACGCCAAGGGCAGCTTGGTCATTGAGATGGGGGCTCTGTATCATTTTTAAGAAAGAGTAAAAGGAATATTAAGCACTCCTGAGAATGGGAGAATTTGACAATCGTTTTACAGATCTGAGATATAAAATAGTCAACACAAATTTGTGCAGATTTCCATTTCACATTTCTCCTGAAAAAGGCGATGTGGTGATCCCCTCTGAAGCCCCTATTCCCCAGGTCTTCACGAGGTTCTCGCCCTTCTTCTTTCTTCGCTGTCACCAGGTATTGATACCTCACTACCATCCAATCAAAGAGACGTGTGTGATTTTAAAACTTAAATGATTTATTATATCTGGAAATTTAAATATATGATTAATATTCAATAGGCAAATCACAGGTTGCTAATCACTTGTATCTGAATCAATTCTATTTTAACTTTAAAGCTCTATCAACTCTCTGTTCCATTCAGCGTCCTTACAGATCTCTAACTCACTCTTAGTTCCCTTTTAAGTTTCACACTGTCTCTCACTCACAGAATCTCTCCCTCAGACTCCATAAACCAGCCTTTATATCCAGCCCCCTCCCCCTTGGCTCCACCTTCCATCCTCTCATTGGCTCCTTCTCCACTGTTCAGCTGTGACGGACAGGTGAGGGCAGGGCTGTTCACTACAGGCGATTTATACACACTCTTTCTAGTGTGTACACTTTTCTCAAGTGATCTTTCTCATAACAGAATTTATTGTTGTCAGAATTCTGAAACATTGCTTTCTGGAGTATAACACCCAGAACCTCACAGATTCCGAGTGGAAAGATAACATTTCCAATAGCTAGATTTTATGCATTCTTTTCTCTAATGTACACCTTCATGTGTGGTTTCTCTAAAAAAAAAAATCATTTTTTAATTGCAAACCAGATTGTAAACATCATGAAAGATGTGTTCTGGTTTATGTAACCTTTTCAGAGGTGCAAAATGTGTAAGTTTGTACTAAAAATTTGAGTGAATTTCTATTCCCTCTGTACCCTCGATCTTGTTTGTTTGTCATGCCACTGCTTAGGCAAAAACCTCCCAGGGCGAATCATGCATGGCCAATGAAAAAGCTAAGAAACAAAAAAAGCATCCATAAGCTTATTGTCTCAGAAACCCAACACAAAAGAAAAATAGATAGAGAATGAAGAGAAAAGTAACTGCTTCTGTTGTAGAATGTGATCAGTATGTAACCAGATGGCTGGCCTATGAATTAGCTACATGTACACTACTAGGCTATGCTATCACTTGGCAAAATGTAATTTATATTCACCCTTCTTGCATTAAAAATTATCATCACTGTTAAAGTGGGACAAAATTATACAGAGTCTTAGGGGACTACAAGCATGTACAGAAAAGGGATCCAAATTATAATTTATATTTGGGCAAAAGTAAACAGGTTTTAAATTCCTTGAGGTAAAACTGTGTACTTTGGTGTGTGAGAGAGTGGGTGGAACAATCAAAGCCACCTGCACAATCATGAAATGACTTGAAACACAAAGATTTACGTGGGTGGGGACTGGTGGTTTTTCAGCCTCTTTTTGCTATAGAAAAATGTGTGAGAGTTCAAATAGTATTTGCCTACCTTCTTCCCTAAGGCTGGATTGCTGTAATGAGTTCTACATGGGGCTTCCTTTGGAAAATGTTTGGAAAGTTCAGTGAGTCTGCAACCAGATTTTTAACTGGGGTTGGCTACATGGATCCCGTAAGCCCCCGTGACAGCAGTTCCACTGGTGGCCAATCCATTTCTGAGTACATTTCAAAGTACTGCTTTTTAGCTATAATGATCTAAATGGCTTGGATCCAAGCTATCTCAAAGACCACATTTCCCTTTATGAACCTGCTCAGGTGCTAAAATCATTGGGGGCCCTTTCTTTCAGTCCCACCACCTTCATAGGTGCAGTTGGTGGGGACAAGGGAGAGAGCCATCTCTGTCACTGCTCCCAGACTCTGGAACTCCAGCCCACAAGAGACGAGGCTGGCCCCATCTTTGGGCTGGCCCCATCTCTGTTGTCCTTCTGCAAGCAAGTGAAGACGTTTCTCTTCAGACAGGCTTTCCTTTAGTGACTGGCCATTTAAGAGGGGTTTTAACATGAGTTTGTGTGTATTTTTGTTGGTTTTAAATCTGTTCTGGTAATGTTTTATTCTAACTTTTCTAACAAACAACATCTCATGTTAGGTTGTTCTCTCTTCCTACTGCCTTTTCTTCCAAGCAATATTGTCTTTTCCAGTAAATTCTGCTCAGGTCTTGCAAACTAACATCTGTGGCTTCCTTTATGGAGACAATCTGTCTCACATTGGGTCTTCTCCTCCTCCTGCACTTTTGATACAATATTGTCTTTTCTGGTTGGTTCTGTATTTTTGTTATATGTGCATGATATAACGAAGCCTCAGTTCACTTCTTTTTGCTCTCATGAGAATTCAAGCTTGACTTGATTGAGCGCCCAACAGAGCTCTGACAAATTTCTTTGTGTCTAGATGAAAAGTGGTTAACTGATGAAAATAAGAGTCAGTTTCTGGATTTTCTCCTGCTTGTTGTCACTTTGTGAATGGTAGTCCACAAATAGTGGGTAGTTCATTCATATGGAGAATGACAAACAGGACAGTTGAGCCGAGGCCATATTCTGCTCAGTCAACTCTGCAGTGAACAATGATGTGCCCAAATAAGGGGACGTTCTAGAGGACCAACCAGAATGATGAAATTCTTCATGTTCAATATATTTTAAGGAAATATATGTTTTGCTTATGTAAACCAAATAAATTCAAAGTAATGTACACTGGACAGCTTCAGAGATGGAATTTGGCACAGTTAATTGGACTAAAAGGGCAGGGGAAATATACCAAATTCTTCCATGAAAACAAGTGAGAGAGACATTGGAAGTACCCTGAAGTTTCCTGCCCAAAGAAACACGTTGATCATGTTTTAAAAATACCTGTGTGTACTCCTAATTTGTTCCTCAGCTTCTATTAAAAGTTTTCCCAGAAGGTCTTAATCACTTCCTGGCTTATAAGGAAAAGGCCTGTTTTATGTCTATCCCTGAAATTAGCTCGTCACTTGAATTCCAGCCCTCTATATGTTTTCCCACCATTTGACTACAATGTAAGTTGCATTTTCTGTGATAGTAATATTGCATAGAGAGAAAAACCAGCAGTGTTTTTCAGCCCAGTATCCCAGACATCAATCAGTTGAACAATTGTTTCATTTTTGATCAGCTAAGATTGCTATCCTTTTATGGCTTGCCTACTGCTGATCAGATCCCCAAGCTGTCTGAACTTACATGGAAAGAGTACAAGACACTATTTGCAGAAGAAAAGGCTACACCTTTGTTGGTTACAACACCACTCCCAAGCTAGCATTGAGGAACTGAGTCCAGTTCATCGAGAGGCCTGAATGCCCCTGGTGCTCGCCACCATTCATTTCAGCAGTCACTGATGGTTCCACCAGGAGTGGCCATCTTCTGCAGACTACATGGGCATCAGCCATTCTATGACTCTCTTCCACCTGAGAGCAAAGTTGGGCCAGTGGGCCTTGAGCCAGGCCAGATCATGGCTGTGCCTCAAGCTCCCCATATAGGGAGATTCCTATATCAATCTGGGTGAACAGGATCCAACTCAAATGTCCCAACTGCCAACAAAGTTGTGACAACGTTGAAAGAAAACTACAAGCTCTAGCACTCATATCCTACAGTAGCCCATACCATTCATGCCCTACCACCAAATAGAGGAAGGAAAAAAGAGCTGGTGAACTGCAGGCTGACCAGAACAGCCCCTGGTTTTTCTGCCAAGTGGGCAGACCAGATTGGAAACTCTTGCCTTGTGGTCCTCCTGCCCCACAGTCCTATGGTATTTTCAAAAATTTCCCCACTGGCCAACATAAAGCCAGCAGGGGCATTTCCCTCTCTGCTAGCCAATGAGAAGTCAGAAAGAGGGGGGATTCCACTCACAACCATCTGCCCCAGCTGCCTCTGCTCAAGGAGCCTCATGGCTCAGAGGTTAAAGTTTAGTACCTCTGTGAAGACTCTGCTAATGACCCAGCTTGATCCCAGACTCAGGCAGTTGGCTTGTGTTTGACTCAAGCTTTCATCCTTCCAAGGTCAGTAAACTGAGTACACAGCTTGCTTACAATGTGTAATCTGCATAATTAAATTGTAAACCTCCTAGAGAGGACTTTACTGTAAGCAGCACACTTTTGCTCCAGTGAACACCATTAGGGCACTTGCCCTGCTGGTTCTGGACCCTCTGATGCTCACTATCAGCCTGGTCCACCACACAGCCTGCAACAAAGAATGCTCAGGTTAGTTCAGGCTCCCATTTATTAGTCCCCTTGGGTTTCTTTGAAAAGAAAGATGGGGTATAAATATTATAAATACATACCATAAATTCACAAATACACAAATAAATAAGGAGTGAAAGAGAGTGTCTTGCAGCCAATGAAGAAAATCACTAGAAGATGATAACTGCAGAAGAAGCTGGTCTCACAGCATGTTGATATAGTGTCATGCTTCCCACCTCTCCTTCTGTAAAGCCATTATCCCATCCTTCTTCCAAGAAACTAAGTTAAATAGACCTAGGATACCCTTAAGTTGTAATTTAACATTTCAGCTTTCATGAAATGCCTATTTACTTTAAAGTGGCAATTTGTGAATAAAGGGCACATGAAAGGGAAACTGGAACATGAAATTGCAGAGTCAGATGGAGCTGCACCATCTCAGTACCAGAAAGAAGCCCCCATTTCCATTGTGGATGCTCAAGTTTAGAATATTCTCCTTAAAAAAATCTCACATGGTACCCAATTACTGTTCTTTATTATTATTCGGGCAGGCCTTCAGAAATTAAGTGGATCAAATTATTACATTTTAAACATAGTTGGTTCTCTTTTTCAAATTGTAGGGAAAAGGTGGCAATAAATAAATAAAATAAAATAAAATAAGATTTGGAGCACAGTGAAATTGTATTCTCATGTTCAGTCATAGATATAGATATAGCAAGAAAGACATGCTTCTTAAAAGGTTGCCATAAATAGCTTTGTTTGATTGTATGTGGATAGGTGGCACACAAACATCATATTCACCAAGACTTTGAAAGTATCAAAAGCCTCCATATCTCACCTTTCCCATACAACGACTTAAAATATACCTATTTAGACAGCAGTGTCTAAATAATAGTCTGGAAGATGGGAGGCCTGGAAGGCAGGAGCCCTGAACTCAGTCAGATTTTTGATTCTTGCTTACATTTTGTTTTACTACAGAATACCCATCATCATCTCCATTATGTGTCATCTTAAAAAAAAAAAAGGTGATTGACACGTAATCAGAAAGAAAACACATGGTGTGTAATTGTACAATTTCCCAAATTGTACAATTTCCCAAAAGCTTAGAATGTTTGGAAATTTATTTGGTTGGTTGGTTAAAATATTTTTATCCTGCCTTTCTCCTAAAAAAGGCACCACAGAGCTACATGCTACTGCCAACCATGCCCGGCACTGCTGTGCCTGCATTTCCATACAATCATTCCAACCACTCAGGAATAACTCAAACCCAAGAATTATTACGTAAGTATAAATACATTGTGAGCTATATGAACCAATATTTACAACAGAGCTTGAGAAAGTTAGTTTTTGAAGGCTAACTCTCTCGACTTGGTAATTGGAATACTGGGACTGCAAAAAACCAAATTTCCTCACGCTTTAACTCACGACATAGATGCCAGACAAATCACAGAACACAACTATAAACCTGAATGTCAAGGACTCTTCTATTCAACAGGTATATAGCTGTTCATATAAACAAGCAGCAATATGGTCCAGGAACCTAACAATTGCAAAACTGCAGATAGATAAATATCAACACCTTATTCAATATTATTTATTTTCAATGTATTTGTGGATAACAATCAGTCGCAAATTATGGTATCTCTCTATAGCAGGAAGCCTGAAAGTGTAGCTGTAATTAGTGCTAAGCCAAATGGACCCTGCGTCAGTTTTCATTTTGAACCTGGTACAGTAGGATTTTGGAGGAGGGGATGAAAATGATAAGGAATAACCTTAATTGTGAGGTGTTCATTTTATAATCTTAGAACTGCAGAGCTGGGAGAGACCTTATGGATCATCAAGTTAGACCCCTGTCAAGGAGGCACAGTGGAGAATTGAACTCCCAACCTCTGGCCAAATGCCTAAATCACTGAGCTATCCAGCAGTTCTTTCAATCCTATTTATTGCCAGTCGCTAGAAAACTGCTAAAAAGGATTGCTGCTTAAAATTCTACTCAAAACAGGAAGTCCTTTTAGCTAAGCCCTACTTTTAATATATGAAGAGCTTAGTTGTGTGATACTGCCCCCTTTTGTCCACATATTCTTAGAAGGGGACTTTTAAAAGACATCTACTATTTGTTCATCCAATCATTTCTAGAAGATGGCATATTTATCTAAACATAAGGAAGTGGAAAAATGACAGTATATTGATCATATGACTTACACTGTTTCTTGTGATAAGACAATCACAGACTTTTAAAGGATCTCTCTCTTTTTCTGGCAGTATTAAAATAGTTGTTGTGGGTTTTTCGGGCTCTTTGGCCATGTTCTGAACATGGCCAAAGAGCCCAAAAAACCCACAACAACCATTAGATCCCAGCCGTGAAAACCTTTGCGAATACAATATTAAAATACCTCAGTTCTAAGTCAACATCATAAAATGTGCATTAAGTGTTAATACAATCTTCTTCTGCTGATTGACAGTACACAGAATTCAGCGGAATATCAAGCTAGCACACAAGGATAGTAAATAATATCATTGTTCAACATGACACAACCCTGCCAGGATATTGGAAGGGCTGTTTTTGATCTGTAAAGCTCCAAATGATTTGGTCCCAGACTATCTGACAGAGTGTCTCTTCCCATATAAGCCTCCCCAGCTTTTGAGATTATCAGGCCGAACCTTTTGCCTGGTTCCACAGCTCTCACAGGTGCACTTGATGAGGACGTGAGAAAAGATCTTTCTGGCAAAGGGTTAGGGGAAGTCAATTCTTTTTAAAAGACTGGTAGACTCTGAGATACTGCATCCCTTTTAAAAAAAAGGAAAAACAACAACAATTGTTTTGGTTTGCCTGAAGGGCCAAACGATTGCAGCTGCGTACAGTTTCATCACCATTACTTTAAGAGAAACCAAACATTATTACTTTTTTTAAAGTGACATAGTACCTAGCAATGACCTATTAGAGAATTTTAAAAAAAGATAACTTCCTCTGCCTCTTCACAAGCAGCAGAGTAAGTGTTCGATATGATGATACAGCTGAAGTGGCTCATTTATTAGAGTGGGACCGAATGGAGTCACTTGAGCCCTGATATGCCATTTTGCTGTGGGGAGTGCACCAAATCGCATATCATACCTCCATCCAACCCCAAGTGACCATATTTATATGGTTCAAATATTTTACCCTACCTTTTTCCTTAAAAGGACCCAAAGTGGCTTACAATATTAAAAGACAATATTTAAAACTGAAAAACAATGATCAGTATCAGTATTTATTTATCTATTTGATTAGTCATTTCAACCATATCAAAAAGCATACAAATCACACAGATCCAAAGTAAACAGCTAAAAAGAGATGAAATACATTTCAATAGTAAAATATAAAACATGTACATATTTTAATTGAGTCAGCCCTGCAGGGAACTCCTATTTGATCAATGTAGTGAGATCTTATGCCCATCGCCTTAGATATGAATTTAGCTATATTGCAGACAACTTTCGTATTGGCACTCTGAAGAAAATACAAAAGTCTAAAGTTCATATTCCAGTGGGCTGTTTTCCCCAACAGGATGGATAAATAGTTTTGCCTAGTAGTGGAATATAGCTCACAGTCAAATAAAATATGTGTAATATCTTCAATAGTGGGGGCACCGCAGATACGAATTCTTTCGTGGTAAGGCAATTGAAGGAAGTGACCATGTTTCGTCATGGAGTCTACCAGTTCGAATCTGAGTCTGGTAAAAGCCTTTCTAAGAGATTGAGACAGGTTTATTTCTAAATATCTCTCAGACTGAAAAACAATTTTGTCCTTGGATAACCAACCTAAGGACTTGTTCTTAGAAAGCAGTTCTATGTCCATTTGAGCACTAATATCCTGGACTCTCTGTCTGTATATTTCTTTTGCCTGGGGGCCTTCTGAAAATAAATATTGAATGGAGAACCATATTGATCAATTAGTTTGGTAAGTGGACCAAACCTAAAATTGGTCCAAGCCAAACATGTCTGTTCTACTAAGCAGAACTTGGGGAGTCTATATGAATCTATTCTTTGAACTCTTATCCAATAGGTGATAACCTTAGTCACTGCATAACTATAGAGGGAAACCCATATGCTGGAAAGGTTTATGGACACACTCCTGCTTAGATACAGAAAATAAATTTTCATAGAAGTCTCCCAGACTGAAGCGGGGATAGGGGAATCAAGCTGAAATTTACATTCCTTCAGAAGTCCAGAGACAGTATTCCAGGAAAAAAAAAACCTGAGTCTGTTCCCTTTGCTGAAGATTCCAAATCTGCCCATATTTGGCTTTGTAAGATGCTTTTTTTTAGTAATTATCTTCTTATATTCATGTCTAATAATTAACAGTTCAGCTTGTTTAATTGCGGGACAATGCCCTAGGGTCTGGCGCACAGCTGCTCTCAAGTGTTTCATATAAACACTCTGAATCAAACCAGTGTGACCTCTGTAGCTTAGGGTTTTTAGCTGTTTAAAATGGTTTTTTTAGGGCATGGCATAATTCAGTATAGAGTCAGAGATGTATCTGTATTTTGAAGAGTGAGGAAGATGGCTTCTGCCAGCCCAGTTGCATTAGTTAAAGATGAGTCTAAAACGCTTGAATGCAGGTGTCATGAATATGTCTAATTATTGTGTAAAAATTAAAGTCTTTCAGAAGTTGTTCAGCAGTTTTAAGAACCAATTGACAAGAGAGGAAAAAGCAGGTCATGTTAGATACACCAGCACTGTTGGCATTGAGATGCAGCTGGAGGTACCAACACATCATACACAACATGAGCCATGATGGGGAAACAAATGCTACAACACCATTACAATTGACAATTTAGCTCAGTCCTTATTTTAGATTAATTACATGTTTAGAGAAACCAGTGCTGGCACTTCAGAATAATAATAAGAGCTGGAAGTGACCTAGGGATCATCAAGTCCAGCCCCAGTCAGGGAAGTATGGCAGGGAATTGAACTCCCCACCTCTGACTTTGCAGCCAGATATCTTAACCACATTTGCTTCCAATGGGCAATTTAAGGTGCCAATAACTATATAATATTATGGTGTCTTCAGGTAATTCTGGCTGGGTTTCCCCCCCTCTTCTTTCCTAGTTATATCTACGTATTAAATCCTTTAAATCTCTGGGAACCCTAGCATTTCATTGGTCCGGGGTAATTAGCAGAATTTGCTAATCCCTTTATAGTAATCCTCTTACTTCCCCGGAGCTATTTCTGTTAGGGTCATCATGATCCAAAGACCTAAATCTCCACCTGGACCTATCTGTCCCCAAGTATACAGCAGCCAGGGATTCACATCCCCTTCAGCCTCATCTGATCAAGGACGTCGGCGATTACGCTGGGAAGAGTGGAGCAGAGCAGCTGAGCTGATAAGGTAGCTTTCTTTATATTGCTATTGTTATGTTTTAACTTCACAGTACTATCACTTAATCTGTATAGCACAGACAATGTCTTTGCCTCAAGATGCTTGCAAACCTTTTGAGTGGCATCTATTTTATTGCAGTTCAGAGAAAAATGATTTCATTTTATAGTATTTATATATGATGAAGGATTATGAGTGTAGAATCCAGTCATGAAAAGGAACTTTAATTGCCACCTCAGACAAACTCACCTGTTCTTCTTGATCATAAACACATTTACTTCAAATGCAACCCCACTGGAGTCAATGAAAGTAATGTTGTAAAAAATGCATTCTTTAATAGTGCATTTAGAAGGCCAAGATTAATAAGATGTTGATTGGCTGTGAAATTCTCTGGAAAGTAACTCAAAAGTATTAACATATTTTTTGCACCATAAGACGCACTTTTTTCCCACAAAACAGGGGGGTGGAAAGTCTGTGCGTCTTATGGAGCGAAGAAAACAGATCATATTTTCCTGTTTTCTTCTCCTAAAAAATTAGTGCGTCTTATGGGGCGAAAAATACAGTAATTTTTTTTTACTTCTGCAGAAGATATTCCTAGATAAGTATGGAGTGTGTAGTAATTTTACTAATACGATAATAATATATAGTTGTGTTACTTTTCAGCAAGTCAAATATATCTTTGGAAAATCCTTTGGAAAATATGATCTTGAGCAAGAAGGATGCAAAAAACCAAAATGGAATTATTTTTATTATGACTGCCACTTGATAAATTGTCATTTGCAAACTATTTTTGTATTCTTTTAAAAAAAGATTTATTCCATCTGAATCCTAATCAGCCCTTCTTATTTTTGATCAAAGTTATTAATGTTGGGGTGGTTTCTCTTTGCTTCATCCTGCTCCTGATGAAGAGTTTGGGTGATTCATTGTCAACTATTAGTGAACCTATGGAAGCATTAAAGCAGAGGTCTCAGTACTTGTAAGAGGAGAAGTGCTAATGTTCATACAAGGGGAGGAAGAAATTGCAAATTTATCCTTTAATCGTAAATGCTTACTCCTTCATGGAACCACACTCCAGGGGAGAAGTCTCCATCCAAAGTAAGTGTATTGCGGGACATAGTTGCAACGAACATCTATATTAGTCAACTCCTTCCTCTATGAGTGGACCCCTTGTTCATATGAGTAAAGTGTTGTCCTACTGTAAGCTACAAAGTTTCTGAGACTGGGAAGGCAGAGAATTGGGTTTTTCCTTTCTTTCATTTTCCTCGTTTTTTGTTTCTCAAATGCAGGTGGGCAGTTTCAAAACCCAATGGCCCTGTTTTCAGGGGTGCTTTGGAGCCATCATCAAAGGCCTTGGAACCCATATGTGACTCATGTGCACATGATTCCTACCCCTAGTCTCAGAACATAATGACTGGATACCTGTTTATCAAGGACTGAACACTCATCTATCAAACAGAAAATTGTGCTGCTCTTAAATTGAAATAGCATTGTTATCTAAATTTACCTTTACTGGCATTTAAAAAGCCAGTAAGAGCACAAACCAAGGCATTTGCCCAGAAGTAAGTTCAGTGAGACTTGTGCCCAAGTATATGTGTATGAGAACACAACCTAAAGTTTCCCTGTCTTTGTCCTTGACCTACCAGATTGTGCTAGTTAATATCTCAAAATCTTGCAGGTTTCCTCCTCAAGAATTGCAGCCCAGCACTTCCTTTATACTGCCATTTTCCATCCTGTGTCTGTCCCATTCTTGCACTTTCTTCCCTGGCTCTGCTCACTAGCCCCACCCAGTTAATACAAAATGGATTATTGTGTTAGCTCCAGAAAAGCGTGAAAAAAGATCTACTCATCAGCAGGACTTTCCTGTCTTCTTGTGTCTTCTTTGGTGCTCTGAGTGCTCTGAAATTCATTACGGAGGAAATATGTGGGATATCAGGAGGCAAGGTTGATCGAATTCATAGCTACCATCTTGAGCACCTTGCCACTTACATAAGACATCTTTGGATTCAGTCTGCTGTTGACGTTGCAAGCACATCACTATTTTCAAAATGGCTGTATCTGTCAATTTTTTTCAACATAAATCTTTTTTTTTAAAGTTTGGTGAGTCATTGATTTTGATTGATTGATTGAACGTTTTTACATACAAGCCAGCTGGCAATGCCCTTAGAGTGTATATACAAATACAAATACAAGACAATAAATAAAATAAAATAAACATAAGTTTTAAAAAAGCTGAAATACACCAAAAATATTAAAATACTAAGCTACAATGTTAAAGTAATATAGAGATCCACCAATAGAACCAATAATAAGCAGTAACCAAAAGGTTAATATACTTTTGTTTGATTAAAGCAAACTTGATTGGTTGTGGACTAGTTTATATTTAGTATACCAAAATCATTATTTTACCTTAAACATTACAGAATGACAAACAATTATTAAAAGCAGCATCCAGTCCTCTGCTCTATATAGTAATTAAGCACTTGTCTCAGATGAAGAGCCTTCTCTAGTTAGGTCAATAAGAGATTAATGCTAAGATGTAAAGGTATTGGTTTGGCTCCCTCCTGATCATCTTTGCTTTTCTCTGCTAAATAAGACCTTTAACCTCCAGTTTGAAATGTCGATCTTTAAGTACATATTTCTATATTTCAGTGAACTGCTGAGATTTGGTTGACATCAACATTCTGAACAAGTGCAGTGTCTGGAAATGCAGATTCATGACTGAATGGTTGACAAGATTTGGTTAATGGATTTTGACTAGAAAATGTACAATAAGACAAGAAACAGATCCCTGGGACTAGACAATCTCAACATTTATCTAGAGATTTCCAGCAGTCTCACATGGGCATCAAAATGCACTATATTTTGGACCTTCACTGTAACATCTTCCAAATATTTCTGGATCTTTGTTCCTTGTCCTGCAGAATCTGTGAAATGTTAAGGGCTAAAACTGCAACATTTACTGACTCCTGGTAGAGGAGAAAAAGGCAGGGCATGCTTAAATTGTGGCATAGTGATGGACACAACTGGATATTGTGGTGTAGTTGATTACCTTGCTCATGGTAGCAGCCTTGCTTGTTTTTAGCTTTTATGCAGTTTTGCCTGCTTGCCCAACAGGTCCTTCAAGCAATAGAGAGCCTTAAGCTAGCAGAAAATGAGCTGCAGGTGGAGGTGGGAAGGAATGCATATGAGTTTCCCTTTTTTGTGCAGTCCCTTTCCCTCTCCTCCTCCTCTTTTTGGAAAGAAAAAAGCAAGGAAGAAAATAATCTTAGGTTGAAAGCTTTTAGAAAGCACTTATAACAGCATTGCTTATTTGGTTGGAAATTGTTTACATTTTTCAAGTTCTTGCATTTTTATGTTACTTGAGACAGAGAGAAATCTAGAGGTTGGACTGGAAAGTAGGTTGATTCCAAGCTGAATTATCGTTGTTTCTGCCACCCTTGGGGATAAAAAGATTTGTTAAAAAATTTAAGCACCTGTTTCCTACCTCTTGCTATTTCATTATTGTTGGTTTGCAATGTGCACATGAGAGGAGAGAAGGGAACATCATGTTACCTCCAGCATACTCTATTTTCAAAAGCCAGTTCCTTCCTAAATATTGAGAAACATTATTTCTGTGTAGCCTTCTATCTTCTGTACATATGGGGGTCCTATTGGCTCAAGCCAGCTGAATTTAGGATGTTCACATTTTTCTTATGAAGGCTCTTGCAAATTTATTTGCAAATGAGAAGTAGTATAGTTCCATTATTTCCTTATGCTCATAAAGGTCTGAGCCTCTCCAACGAAAAAGCTAGTGTGTTAATCCAACCTCTTTATTCCTCTGGGTTATTACAATAACAAGGTCAGTTGTGGAGAAATAAACAAAACCAGCCTGTTTCCTCATGAGATAGCACAGACTGTAGTTTTAACCCTATCTTGTCAGAATTAATCTTCACTGGGTGATGCAAACTAACACTCAGTCAAATGTGGGTAGGACTGCAGCCTTATGACCTTATGTGGTATGTTATATACAGTCAACCCTCAACTTACAAATGGCCCTGGTTACAAACATTTTGACTTACAAACCACTCTGATAGAAAAATATTGACTCGACTTGCAAACTTAGACTTGAGTTACAAACCGAAAAAACATGTGGGAAGTGGAGAGGGCGCGAAATTTGAACTTTCTGTTAACCGTTGGCCAGTGAAGAGGGTGCTTATCTGCTTCCTCGCTCTTCCCAGCATTTTGAGAGTGGATTGGGAGACAGGCTTCAGACTGCCTGGTATTGCCTGGTACAGTGCTGTATGGACTGTATTTTAATTTTTTGGCTTTTAAAACATTTTGGATTTTTGGATTTTTAAAAGATGTTCCGTCCCTCCTTTGCTGTCCTTTTCCCCCAAAAGGTGCTTGTGTTGGCTTGTCTTGATTGAAAAGGTGCTTTTCAAGTTGTTCTGTTGAAAAGGTGTCTGTTCCCTCCTTCCCTCCCTCTTTTCTTTCCTTTTTTTTACCCTAAGTCATCTTAGGTTAAAAGGGGAAAAAGAAAAAATCTGCCCCTAGTGGTAGGAACGGATTAATTGGCTTTGCATTCGTTCCTATGGGAACTAATGATTCGAGTTACAAACCACACCTCGACCTAAGAACCAAAAGCAGCCGGAACGGATTACAGTGGTGCCCCGCATAGTGACGATAATCCGTTCTGAAAAGAATGTCGCTATATGGATTCGTCGTTATGCGGGGCAAAAAAGGCCATAGGAACGCATTAAAACATGTTTAATGTGTTCCGATGGGGGGAAAACTCACAGTTCAGCGAAAATCCTCCATGCAGCTGCCATTTTCGCTGCCCGGTAAAAGTATTGTCTGAAACTGGAGTAAGTGTACTGGGCAGAGTGACAGACTAAGACTCAAGAGATCTTGGAGTGAAATTCCCACTGGATCAAGGAGAGTCATTGAGAAGTGGAGGGGGGGCAACTGGTAAAATCACTCCTTAATTATCTCACTTACCTTGAAAGCTTCATTAGGGCCACTATAACTTGATTCTGACTTGACAGCACATAATACAACAAAGGCATTACCCACCCTTGTTTTGCTATTACAAAAAAAAAAAAAAAAAAAAAAAAAAAACTTCCTTGGGGGCCCCAAGTACCTTGGTTGTGTGAGCTATGCCAACCTCCCCCTCCAACAGTATAATTGTCAGAGTAGGAAAGTGGGGTCCTAGCTGCAACTTTAGCTCTTGAATGCTTTTCAGCAAAGAATATTGTTGCAGATTAAAGGGTACGTATTTGGTATGTTCTGTTTCTTACACCAACAAGGCTGCTGCTACAATCCATGAATGTGTTTCACAAAAATGTCACCCTGGATTGAAGCCTCCCTGCCTGTGACCATGTGTGAATATGCTGAAGTTCGAAGTGTAGATGAAATACAGCAAGGCAAACCACTGCCAAACCAATTTTGTGGACAGAGAACAAACTCCATCTATCTTCTGTATACTCCTTGTATGTGGAACCATCTCAAAGATCTGCCATCTCTACCACAAATACAGTTTGTCATTGTCCCAGAAGTAGAGCATTTTCATGTGTGTCTTGCCATGGTCTTTTGTCAAATCATTTTTGCAGATTTTATAGGCCACAATCCTACTGGCATCCTGCTGAGGTTTGGGCACTGTTTGCACCAGCTAATTGCAGCTAATTGTCAAGATGCCAGGGTCATCTTGGTTGTGCAATTGGATGCATGACATTCTGGAAGAAAAACAATGCTGCAGATGCAGAATATGCCAATAAGATCTCCTAATTTGAGTGATATGGAGCATTGGACATATGTTCTCTACTTTGGATGTTCTGTACTTCATAGCAAGAAGCATGTTATTAAGTCCAACAACAAATTAAAAAGACACTCATTTCCCACAGTCTAATGTTTTATTGCAATTATATTATTTAAAAAACGTATTGTTTCCCAACTCTGTGCCTTATGGCAGGTATAGGAAACCATTTGCAAGGGCAGTAGAGGCTGGTCCATTAGGAGAAATGGAGCACTGCCCCAACTAAGGATCGGTCATTCCCAGGGAGCCCCCCTGCTGCTTGCCTCTTTGTCAAAGGTACACAGTCAAGCCCCACCTGTATTGTCTTGCTGTTGTATCCCCAGCCTGTAAAAGAGAGAGATGATGGGGGAGAGAAATAAAATGTGAGAATGAAACTGAGTGAATACAACATCTGCCAGGCACAAAGGGAATCAGGAAGATGTAGAATATTTCTAATTTGAGACTTTTTAAAAAATCTCATCAGCTGTATTGTGAATGAAATGAAATGAAATGAATGAAATGAGGGTGAGCCACTATCTGGGTAAATGTGCTCCTTTGATTTTGTGCATGAGTACTTTTATGTAGATATGGACACTGACGTTCAGCCCCAACTCTGCCAGTTGCCACCCTTGGCCAATATGCCTTCTACCCTACCAACCACAGTAGCCAACAGCTGCCACTAGCAATGGATCTCCAGCTGGCCTACTGCTTATTTGCTTAGCACTTAACATTCTATGTTGGTATATAGGGTGATTTTAAAATGAGCTCTCCTCTCTATTCAATAGCTGATTGGAAATAAGATTTTTGCTGCGTTAAGGCAGTTTGAGGCTTGGAGAAAAAGCTGCTGAATGACTGAATCAGGCTGCCAGGATTGTAGTTACAAATTTACCATACTACATGTATTAATAAGCTGACTTTCCATATTGTTCTGTCAAGAGGCCTGGTCTACCAACCATGTGTCCTTCATTCCTCCCTGACAACATGGTCTACTGGCTGTGTAGCTGACAAAAACTGTTGGCTGCCCCAGAGGTCTGGTCTACTGCCACTTTTTCCTCCAGGTCACCAGACCACTCCTGGAAGGCTGATTGGAGATGTCTTCACTATGGGTGGCCAGGGAAAGAGCATGGCCTCCAAAGTTGGCACACTGTGGCAAAGCCCTGGTTGGCCCACCCTAGTTACAACCTTGCATACTATTCCTGTATTATTAGACAATCAGCAGTCTGGTATTTCAAATGTTATTTGAAAGGGCTGCTGAACCTTACTTCCTTCTTAGTAGACATGAAGCAGGCTGGAGTGAAATTAGAAATCACATTGCTTTGAGTTGGAATGAGGTTCCAGAGATGTGTTCCAACTTTAGAATTCAGCCCTTGGATTCAGAAAAAGTCCCTCTTGCTTTCTAACACATTGAGTCACCAGAGGTGGTGACCAAAGGTATACCTTTGGCTGCCTTTTCTTGCTAGCCCCACCTGTTGGGTGGTACAAGAGGACAGTGATCGTGGATAGCACAAGGAGATGCAAAACCCTGTATATTAAATGGCGGATACCAGCCGTGTATCCAGGGATTATGAGGATAAGTCTTCTGTTTTCTCACTCTTTTCAACCAGTATCTTCTTCAGAATCATAGAATGCAATGACCTGCAGGTCAAGCACTCCTGCTTACACTTTTGCTAACTAGAGATTCCCCTGACAAGCAGAATGCTGCTTTATAATGTGTATAAGGAGGCAGAAGATGCCACATTGTACAAGATCACTCAAAGCCCAACTGCTTGGGTGATGGGTTGTTTTGCAAGCAGAGTGTGCTAAGAGAATGCTGGCCCAGACATAGCCTTGTGCCCTGCCCTCCTCCAGCCATCATCTCCATTGGATCCAGCTGTTCTGACAACATAGCAGTGTAAATATAGGATTGTCTAACCTCTATCGAAGGTTTTAATGTGAAAAAAGAGGAAGGAGAAATGTATTAAACTAGCCTTCGAAAGACATTAAGGATGGCATTTGCAAGTTTTGCAACATAAATATATGTCTCTGTTTTGATGAACTAACAATGAATATATCAATGATGTTGATGGTCCCACTTACTTCAAAATCAGCTTGGATGTTTGTTTCCTTCATGTTCCCTCTTATGATATTGTTTATGTGTTGAATCCAAGCTTACTCATACACAGAGGAGACTTATTACAAATGCATTTAAACTGTCAATGACTAACAGAGGGCCCATTTATTACAATGGGTCTACTTCCAGCATGACTATAAACAAATCCAGATGATGCTTTTTCTCATGCCCTGCCTTATTCACTCAGTTTTGCATCACCCTCCAGTCATAATTCTTCCTTGTTTTTTGTCATATTTTTTTAAACTGAAGAATATCCACTTATGAGGAAAATGTTACAGTCACAAAGTGCATTCTAACTGGAAACATGAGGACATCCACAACCTAATTCAGCGGAGGTGGGGTTTCATCACAGTGAGATGGGTTGGGTTTCGGGAGAGCTCCTGAAACTAACCAGGACCCCTTGCTTCCAAGGCCCGCAATGCAGGGGGCAAAAGGACTGTCTACAAGGAAAAAGGGGGTCTGAAGCAGCAGAGGCAACAGAAAGGGGAGAGATGTTGTCAGAAGCTACTCATCCCCCCCCCCCCGGAAGTCTTTCTAAGTGCACAGACTGAGGTCGAAGTCATGTTGGGCAAAGAGCTGGGAACATACCTTGCAGAGAGTGGAGAAATACAGAAGGATTTTGGAAAATATTTTGACCAAGACTCTAAGTAAATCAAGATATGTGTCTTATATAAAGAAATCTTTATGGACCTAAAAAATGACAGAGAAGAAAGCTGGGGTTAACAAGTTAATGAAAGTGGATTAGATCCTGTAACCCTCTGAGCCACCGTAGAAATGAGCCTCCCCCCAATCCCTCAGCCTTGATTGGGAAAACAGAAGAAAAAGGAAGAGAAAACGGGAGGAGGTGAGAAAGTTATTTGGTGAATGAACTATTTTAATGAAAGGTAAATACTGTACTCACTCTGGTGAAATAGTTTAATCATAAGCTTTCTAATTACAATGCTGATGGAGGAAACTAGAATCAGAAAATAGAATTTTGATTGGAGGACCTACCGCTTATTACTGAGGCTGGAGAGAAAGATTGAACTGCAAATGTTACTTGCCTCAAGGCATTGTTTGTTATCTTAAACACTTATTGTTTTGACTGGCAGCTGTGATAACATTTTGATGAGAGAGAGGTGCTGACCTATGTTTTGAATGGGCTAGATAAATAGTGCTGTTTGAATGAAAGGTGGTGCAGCAGCAACATGTGCTGGGAAAGAAACCAGACAGCATTTTTAAGAAATTTGGAAGAGTTGTTGGCCACTGTTTGATTCAAGTGATAGGAATCGTAGTGATTTTAGAAGCCAACATCCTAAGAAATTTGGAAGATGACAGCAAAGGAGGAAAGGAAAAGGCCCCAAGAGGGTCATCTGCACAGGAACAAAATTTGAAATTACTAGGGCAAGAGGCACGTAAGGATTGGCAACAGAACATTCAAAATATGCTATCCACAGGATTACAGCAGATACAAGGAAGAATGGCTCAGCTATCTGAACAAATTAAAGATTTAGGGTCACAAATGACTGATACCAAACACCAAATTATAGAAAATAAAAAATAGCTGAAATATAAGAAACCTTAAAAAGAGAGAAAAGAAAACAGAGATTATGAATGCAGAGCTGGTAATGATGCAACATGAAAGAAAACAAGATGAAATCAACCTGCAAAGTTACAAATGGAGAGAGCCAACCTCATACTTAGATTCCAGAATCTTCCAGAACAAAAAGGTGAAGACATAGTGCAATTGGTAACTAACTTATTAGCTCCACCAGAAGTACAGCAAAATATAGATACAGCACAAAGAATTAATACAGCATACACCAGGAATAACAAACTCCCCAAATAAATTCATGTTAAATTTACGAGAATGGTACTTGGAGAAAAAGTTCTAAGAAATATGTAAGATAAAGGATCCACTATAAAAGGAAAAGAAATTAAGACTTTGAAACATATTCCATGGCAAATAAAACAGAAAAGGAGACAATTCATGGAGTTGTCATATTTCCTGAGAACAAACTCAATTACATATAAGTGGTTGATACCTGAAGGTGTCTCTTTCCAATTCCAGGTGCAGGAATGTTATATTAACTCAACAATGAAGGCAGAAGACTTTATGAAAAAAAGAGAGGAATGGGTAGGAAAGAAGAGAAAAAAACACACGAGAAACAGGAAGAGGGGCTATCAAGTGGATCATTAAGACCAAACTCAGAAGGAAGTTCAGAATTTCAGTTAGAAAACCAAATAGAAACACCAAAGGAGAGCCCACCATGGAAAAAAAGAGGATCTAAGAAGATGATAGAAATCTTAATAACAATAAACTCATATGAAAAGAATAGATTAACATCAAAAGTAAAATCATTTATGAACAAATATAGAAATTAAAATTGGACATTATCTGTCTTCAAAACTTATAGTATGAAAATAAAGAACTGCTTTATGAAATGTTTTTTAATAAGTGTTGGAAATGTAAAATATAGGATGGTACTTCCAACTATGTTGGGTAGACATGTAAGGAAACAGAAAATTATTGGAGATTATTGTAGATTACTATATGAAATGTTGAAATGTTGGGGGGAAATGTATTTTGTGAGGTATCATTTAAACTGGAATTGTGTTAATTGAGTATTATGTCTGAGATTGTAGATAAAGAAATGAAACAATACACGTAATGTAATGACTGTAGCTATAATATGGGAAACCTTGGAAGAAAACAGAAACACAGTTATCTTAAAAAGGAAGGAAAAATTTGGAAAGATTTTATAGCTGGACTTGAAATACGGACTGGAAAGCATAGAAAAAAGAAGGATGCAAAGGTCCAATTAGGGAATGGAGAGATTAGTAACTATAGCAATTCTGGTAAAACCTGTTAAGTTGTTCTATTATTATTATTATTATTATTATTATTATTATTATTATTATTATTATTATTATTATTATTATTATTATTATTATTATTATTATTATTATTATTATTGTCGTCGTCGTCGTCGTCGTCGTCGTCGTCGTCGTCGTCGTCGTCGTTGTCGTTGTCATTGAATTATATAAGTGGATGTAAAAGTACCCTTGTGCTCTCTGGAATTTTGCCCTTTCCCTACCCATGTCCACTCCCCCAGCCCCCCAGCCCTCTATCCCCAAATTCTATCCCTATTGAAAATGAATAAAAAATTTAAACTAACTGGAAACATGAGCAGCCCTTTTTCTGGAAAAGCCCTAAGGCAGAAGCAAGCACACGCACATGTTCTTTCTCTCTCTCTCTCTCTCTCTCAAGCTTGCAAGACTCTCTCTGTGCTAGGTAGCCTATAAAACAGCAGATATTCAGTCAAAACCACCCTGCCCCCCCAATTGACCAGCTGCAAAATGAAAGCGAGCAAATGTGGATTGAAGCTCACTCTTGTCAGAATAAGAGGTCTTTTCCCCTTAGGGAAGTGCTCCTTCTACTGGCGTCAACATATCCTCAAATAAGGCGCTGTCTCACCCCTCCGTTCGTAGATTGTTACATCTGATGCTTCCTGAGCTTCGGTTTGATTGAATAATAATGGCAGCATTTTCCCCCATTTTGGATCCAAAATAAAATTGTTTTGATCACACAGCTGGGTGCACAGGCAGTTAGCAAGCAAAATATTATAAAATCTATCTCTAAGATGGTCCAGCATAGGATGTAGGAAAATAACATACGTGGAAAAAGTTATTGTACAACTTGATGAAAGAATCTTTGCATCATAAACAGAAGATTTTAGTTCAGCTTCCCTTTGGAAAGGTGTCAGAAGACACTTGTATGAGGCTTGGGAAAGCCATTGCTTACTGCTATTGGTTCTGTCTAATACACTTTGAATACCCTGATTAATTGAATGTAGGGTTTGTATTTTACATTTTGCAGCTAGAGTTTCTTGTGCATGTGTGGGTGTGGGTGTGGGTGTGTGTCTGTGTCTGTGTCTGCGCGCGCGCACGCATGCATTTCAAGGAAAATTACAGTTGTATTTTTAGCAGATTTTAAAACAGAGAGAAACATACAGTGGACCCTCTACTTACGGAATTAATTCATATTGGAACTGTGGCTGCAGGTCAAAAAGTCTGTAGGCTGAGTCTCCATTGACCTACAATGCACTGAAGAACGATTAATCCCATAACTGGCCATTTTTGTTCCATTTTTGTTCCATTTTGGCTTTTTTCTGGTCTGTAGGTCGATTTTTTGGCTGCAAGTCAAACCTAAATTTTGTGGCCAGAGAAGTCTGTAACTCGAAAAGTCTGTAAGTTAAGCCGTCTGTTAAGTCGAGGGTCCACTGTACCCCCTTCAGGGTTAAGAAAACTGGACTGCAGTTTGGACTATAAATCAGGTGAAATCCTCTTTATCTAGGTTCCCCAGCATAAGGGTGATATTATCAATCAGGGCAATTTTATGGAAATTAAACATTTCTCTATGCTGTTATAAAGCCTCCAAGGGTTGCAGGTAATTTACTTTATTGTTAGGAGCTTATGGGAGGGGAGGGGAAAACCTTTAGGTACTGTAAATTGTCACCCTTGGGATGGATGACTTTACCAGCAATGATGATGGTGGTAAAGACTTCATCCTCCTATCTCTCGGCCCACACAGGTTTCCAACAATGGAAAGGACTACACTTGGGAACTGTAGATGCCTCAAAATGGGAGAAAGACATGTTTGTTTGTTTATTTTTTAATCCCTGGCTGATGAAATAATCAGCTTTATGCTCTTCAGTAAGTTTTCACCTCTTCAGTAAGTTTCATTGAGTCAAGTGGGCCTAATCCTAACTGATGTTTAATGTGGTAAAGTAAGTAACAAGTAGAGTAGGTCCGCTTGAATCAACATAACTCTAGTGTGAACTAGCAACAGGATTGTGGCCATTGTCTTGACAATTTGCTGAACAAGAGGAGACTTTGAAGGGTAGCTGTGAAGGACTGTGGGGGGGGAGGTAAAACTGAGGAAGCATCAGTGGAGGCCATATTCTGGTATTCCTACATACTATGTGTGGATATGAAAGCTGGAAAATATGGGATGGTGGGGGAAACTGTCAGGGGGAAAATCAACCCATTCAAAAAAGTGTGCTGCAGAAGGAGAACTTTAAAGATAATTTAGACTGCTGAAAGGTTCTCCAGCAAATCACGCACACACACCATTTCTCACTAGAAAGCAGTATTACTAAACTTAGGCTATTATAGTTGGACATACCATGAGATGGCAAGACTCATTAGAAAAGATAGTAATGCTAAGAAGAGTGGAAGACATAGTTTGAATTGAGTTGACTTAATAAAGGAAGGCAGGGCCTTCCGTTTGCAAGACCTGAGCATGGCTGTTAATGACAGGACATTCGATGCTCACTAATTCATAAGTGTTACTGTAATCCTAGAGGGACTTGATGCAGTAACATATGCAGTCCTTTAACCTTACATACACACAGCTCAGGTTTATGTGCTTTCTGCTTATCCTCTCTTTCTTTGGCATGGTTGTAAGAAAAAGACTGGGGGCTTCTCTGCCTGCCTGGCTTGGAGCAGGATTGATGTTCTTGTCCAAATGGCATACACACCTCAAGCAACACTATTTGGTCTGCTTTTTAAAAGGTATGTGTGTTACAAGTGATTTTTAAGGGATCTCTTAAAGGTCCCCTCCAGACCCTTTCACAGATTAGTACACGTACCTAATACACAAATACACTTCTTCCTCTTGTCTCAAAAGGTCTCTCAAGAAACTGCCATGGCAACAGATTCCCTTTTGAGACAAGGGAAAGAAAATATTTTTAAAACTTTTATAATAACTGATGCAGCTCATTTTTGCTGGTCCAATAGAGGCATAAGACATTTGTTACTGCCTCTGCCCCTCCACAGTTGAGCAGATTAAGTGTTTAGTTACCCAATATCCTGATGTGGCTCTATTAAGCCATAATGTTGCAGAATCAAAAAAGGAAGCCTTTTGGTTCATTCCCAGCAATCATACATGTAGAAAATCGATCAAAAGAGAGTGATCCATACCAAAAAAAGTAGAAGCCTCTGACAGGGGCCAGAAAGGTACAGGTAGGAATATTTTGAAGGCAATAGAGTTTGGTTCAGCAAAGACATCATCGGATTGCCATGTCCCTGCAGCAAACCAAACAGCAGACTAAATAGCATGTAGTCAACCTTTAAGAAGGTTCACTTCAAATTTCAATTAGCCACATGTAACATTATATATGATCCTTCAACTGCTGTTCATCTTAAGGTAAAGATAAAGGTTCCCTTGACATTTTTTAGTCCAGTCATGTCCGATTCTAGGGGGCGGTGCTCATCCCGTTTTTCAAGCCATAGAGACAGTGCTTGTCCAAAGACAGTTTCCGTTGTCACATGGACAGCGTGACTAGGGAACACCATTTTACCTTCCCACCGAGGTGGTACCTATTTATCTACTCGTATTTGCATGCTTTTGAACTGCTAGGCTGGCGAGGAGCTGGGACAAAGCAACGGGAGCTCACTCCGTTGCGTGGATTCAATCTTACAACTGCTGGTCTTCTGACCGTGCAGCACAGGCTTTTGCGGTTTAGCCCACAGCGCCATTTTTGTTCATCTTAACAAAGACCAATTGAAGAAAGCTGACTTTGCTACCACTGATTTGGAGCTGACATGTTACAGCTAATCAAACTGAAAACCAATCAGAGATGGTCTAGGATGTTATAGGAAGCTGCAGTGAGAAGTGAATACTTTCAGACTCCTCTTCCCACGTTCACCCAAGGAAGAGGAGAGAGGATGAGGGATAGCATGGCCCCAGGTGGAGGCTAGATTCCTTTCTGTAATGATAAACTGTAGTTTCTTGCTAAGTCCAAATGATGCCAATGCTGCCTGAGCATATTAGAAGCTGTTGGCCAAAAAAAAGTAACTGTGCCAAGCCCTGGCTGCTAATAAACTTGCAAGGAATCATATGACTTCTGGAAATATTGTTCAGGAAACTGTGGCTTAAATGGCCAGGTGTTCTAGTTGCACATCACATTATAACAATGGGGAGACACCACTGTTCTGATTAGTCCTACCCCCATTGGAACCCAATGGGGGGAGCGCCTCCCTTTCAATACTGCCATGTGGGGAACACATGCCTACGTTGTCTGACCTTTACAATGCTTTTGAAAAGACTCTATGCACTTACAAATAGACATTAAGGAGGACTGTGGCTCAGGCTCCCTCTTATGCAGGGGTGGGCAATTAATTTCTATAGGGGGGCCACATGAAAAATTAGAACTGTATTCAGGGGCCAAACCAACTTTACTTAAAAATAAAATGAAACAGTGATGTTATGATTGTTTTTATTTTAAACTTGTTAGCCTTCATAAATACTAGAATTTTTTGTGTTATGTTAAAGATAAGCAACTGATCAAGTTTAGACAAAAAGCTATAAATGGTTTTGATGTCCAGCAGGCCGGACAAGAGCGGCTTGTGGGCCTATGTGGCCCTCAGGCTGCACTTTGCCCAGGTCTGCCCTTATGTGAAAAAGCTGTACATATACAGTAGATATTGATATTCACACAGTGTTTATCCCAGTGTGCACTGAATGCAGAGGCAGGAAATGGCTCCTGGATACGCCTGTGGCAGAGTTGGGGCTGGCCACTATGGAGCCAAAATCCCTAGACACTTTCTTTCAGCATTTTGAAAGGGGGCTATTCTTTCCTGTCCCCTCGCTGAAGTTAACTGGGATAACTAACTACTGTGTGCTGTGAGGTGGCTGAGAATGGGATAGTGCTGTGAATGGGCAACACACAAACAACATTGACTAACTATGAACACTCTCAGTCATGTAACCCCTGCAAACCTATGTTAAAATTATTTGCCACTGCAATGATATTTTTGGGCCACCAAACCTGTATTCAGTACAAGAGTACATATACTAATACAACAAGGAGCTCTGCAGTTACTTAAAAAAATCTACACATTCTCACATTCCTTCTCAGATTCATTCAAAGATTTATGCTCACTGTGGACTGTTACACGGCACATACAGCGGGCGAATTCAGCATCATTTAATCACCAGTGAAACTTTGCCCTGCAACTATTTGCAATGTTTCCATCGTCCCAAATTAAACACTGCATTAGCTCTGCTAAAGAGGATAGGTGGAGTAAATCCACTGACCCTCTCATCAGTCCCACTGAACTAAGTGAAACTGACAGTATACCACGCCAGCCGACTCAGGGTTTATTCATCCTCTTCCTGTCATGTGATCCCTTCTTAAATCTGTGATGTCATATCTTCCAACATGATCAGAAATAGTGATGTAGAGTTCATCCTGAATCTGCCCCCAGCAGATTGTTTTTAGAGCAGCAGGATGTTTTTCATATGGGGAGACACTTTATGTATATGATTATTATAACGGCTTGTACTATACAGATTCATTTAAAGAACCCACTAAAATCCCCAGGGCCCTTTTCAATCACAAACGTCAGCCTCCAGATCTAAAAACCAAGCACATATATTCCTAAGGACCTGCTCTTATACTTTCTTGATCCTCTTTTGTCACCTCCACACAGATCTGGAACCATAGGACTGAACAAGGCGTGACATTATTGTTTCAGTAGTCAGTTTTCTGAATTTTACTAACTGTAAACAGTAGTCACGGTTGGGTGTGTTACTCCCAATCAGCAATGCAGTGTGCTTTAACCCTTTGTCCCTGCTGTCAGTTGTGCTCACACCACTGATCTGGGCCAACCCAGGACACTGAGATATACTGAAGCAGACCAGCCAATAGCATCATCCACAATGGTACCGTGTTTTCCCTGAAAATAAGACAGGGTCTTATATTAATTTTTGCTCCAAAACGCATTAGGGCTTATTTTCAGAGAATGTTCTATTTTACAGTCATGTCATCTTCTGGCTGCTGCACAATGTTGCACAATGGTGGAGGGCAGAATTTCACTTAACTAGGGCTTATTTTGTGGGGTAGGGCTTATATTATGAACATCCTGAAAATCATCCTAGAGCTTATTTTCAGGTTAGGGCTTATTTTTGGGGAAATAGGGTATAATCTAAAAGCATACTGAATTGTTCCCAGGGTCTTAAACAAGCTGAAGTTTTGGTGCAGGCGCAACAGGTGAAACCTAGGAATAGAAGTCAGAATGAAAGAAGAGTCTGCAAGTTTATTTCAAGGTACAGAATACCCAGGAAGAAGCATATAGACTCCACTTCAAAAGCCAAGAGCTGAAAGGGGTGCTGTTGACCACCATTATTTATAAGTGTAATACACAAGGACATATTGACCCAAATACAGTATGGCAAAGAATGCTATTATAGTATATGGCGCAAAGGAGGGAGCAGCTACTTGGGTCATTAAAAATAAATTTGGATATACTTCACATGCTGCTATAACCATATAAATCCTTGTGATTTGGCACCACATTATTGATTGATGGATTTGATTTGTATCTTGCATTTGTCCCATCAGTGGGATGCAACATTTCTAGAAAAGCATTGCACCAGGACATTGCAAGCTGGTATGAAAGTTTTATTTTTGGCATACTATATATAGTGGAACATTCACCCATGCAAAACGTCACATGAAAATACATGTGTGAATCAACCCTAAGACCACCTATAGTCCCACATTTCTTGTCATTTCTCATCCTCTTATTGCACCACAATTTAAATACTCTACATTATACCCTCTGTGCTCCACAGAAAATGATGGAGATGGATGAGGAAATCTATTTTATATCTGCTTTGGAGGGTGATGCACTTACTACCAGACAAACTCCTGTACATTTTGTACCTTACACAGTGGGTAAAATGAGACCATCTTTCTTTGGAAATCCATACATCTCTCATGTTCATCATACATTTCAGGGAGAAGTGTATACAAAAATGTATTGTTCCCCCCCCAAAATGCAACATATGCACATAAATGAACGTAGTTAGTGAAAAGAGCATTCCCAAGTGAATACAGTTTGTAGACATATATGCATACACACAACTTCCATGGAGTACTTTTTTTTAAAGACCCCCTACAGTTTGTTACAGAACTGGGACAGAATGCTGGTAGCATTATGGGAAATTCAACAAAGATATGACTGGAAAATTTCCATGTTTACAAAGCAGAGCACATGTACATCAGCTCTGATTTCAAGAAGTGTAAACCAGTTTTCAGTAGCAAAGTTGTTTATAATGTATCCTCTACCTCAGGTTTATGCAACTTGTAACATACTACATTGGAAAGAGTTGTGTATTGGAGTGAATAATATATCTTACAGTAGCCTCCAGTTATGTTGTAGTATAATGCAAGCAGACAACCAAAACAAGACACTTCCTGTGGATAAAAAAACAGGGATGGTTGGTGGGGTCCCTCAGCTAGCCTGGAAGGTTTCATAATGTACTGTGAACTTTTCCAGCCTTAAACTTCAATCATCCTCTCATCTGTTGGGGTCAGAGTCAGGTTAATTGGTTTCTCTCATTAAGCTATATCTGCAGTTGAATTTCTGATGTGCCCTTTTAGCTAATTATCATACTGGATATCACTTAAGATGGCTGGGCATGTCTTCCGCTGCTGATGGAAACATGCCCTTCTTTGTTGAGCATTGCTAGAGCTGGATTGGCATCGAGCGTGGCTAATCAAAGGAGAGGGGGAAAAACCTCTGTTTGAAGTGCAGTCAATCTTCCTCATTTCTTTGCTCTCTTGAACTGTGAAAAATACACGTGTTGAATTTCAGTTTCATAACCTTGATGTGCAAATTCTGACAGGAATGTGGGTATGTTTCTCCTTTCTGTCTTTCCCCAAAGTTCAGAGAGGAATGTAGATCTTTATGTACACAAAATGGCAAGATCGAGACCCAAGTCAGAGGTATTTGCAGGTCTGAGGAAGTCCAAGGGTTTGCAGAAGTACAAAATGATCCAGCGGACAAACCAAAACATAACTCAGTGAGGACTGAGGTGGTTTAGCATCTAAAGACTGACTCTTGGTGCTTTGGGAGATAGGTACAGTGGAACATGGAAGAGGGTTTGGCTAGCCAACTGAAACCCTAATTGGGGCGGACTCCCATTGTCACATTTTGTTTCAGGTCCCAGTTACTTCACTGAAAATATAACGTGTACCCTTAGGACATTGTGTGTTTGGCCACACCAGACATTTCTACAACACACATTTTGATAACTAATCTGAACACTTTAATAATTTTTCAGCAGTCATAGGGATAGGCCTCTTGTGATTACAAAGATGCAAACACACCCAAAATAAATTTAATTCCTATATTTTGAAATAATCCATAATCAGATATAAAACAATCAAAATGATATAAAACAATTAAACAGTATACAATAGTTACACAATTCTGTTTCTACAGAGATAGGGTACAGATGGCACCAAAATTAAGCATTTATTAAGCATCCAATTGATTTCAGATTTCAATGCTTAAAATCACCTGTTCAAATTCTTGGAGCTTTAAAGTGTTTTGACTTTGCCTGGATAGCTCATACCCATATTTCCCAGTTATCTCAATACTAATGGAATATTGAAGTAGTTTATATCAGTGGTTCTTAACCTTTTTGAAAGAATCGCCCCCTTGAGCCATTAAGGAAGTTATCATCACCCCCCACCCGGCGGCCCGGCAACAGTGGGAGGGGGCAGCAGCGCAGCAGACCTAAAAATCCAATCAAAACAGCAAGCTATCTAAAAATCACAACCATAGCTGGTTTACTGAGGGAAGGCTTGCCTGAAGAGAAAGGTCTTTGCCGGGTCACAGAAGGAGAGCAATGAATGGGGCCAGTCTGGCCTCCAGTGTCAGGGAGTTCCAGAGGCTGGGATGCAGTTTAAAATGTTTTCAGATAGAAATAAAGGAAGGGACACCTTGGTGCCACTCAGTCTTCATACAAAGGGACTCTAGGGAAGTAGTGACCCTATCCACAGGGGAGGTGGTGCGGCGGTGGGGGGCAGGTTTGGTGGCGAGAGGGGGGCAGTGGGGGTGACGGCAGGAGGGAGGAGTGGGGCAGCAGTGGGAGCTAGAGGGAGACAGGGAGAAAGGGCCTGGGAGGGCACAGACGCACACATCCAGCAAAGCCAACCTCGGTGCACACCAGCCTGAAGAGGAAAGAATGAAAGAACCAGCCAACAAAAGAGGCAGCTCCCCAGCTGGCGGCGGCTCGCTCCATGGCCCCCCCTACCATCCCCTTCTGTTTCTTTGCCCCCACATTGCCCCTTTTCATTCCACTGCCCCCCTGAAAAACAAAATCGCCCCCTGGGGGCGATATCACCCAGATTAAGAACCACTGGTTTATATTTTTAAGTTAAACTGAGAGCGTTTCTCTGATAGAGGATCACAACTTACTGTGAGTCATCTTTATCTTAAGCATCAAACTCCAACATGATGAATAGATCTTTCAAAAATTACTTGGTTCTGTATTTTCAACATTACAGCATACTGCTTCTTTCATCCATTGGCCATTGGAGCGACCCAGTTATCTAAATTAATTAAACCTCCTTGACTGACCTGATTAAGTAATTTAATTAAACTCCATTTTACAAACTGCAGATGGGGCCTTGCAAACTGTTGGAGTTTTTGCAATCTTGCATGCTGTCTCTAGTAGATGTGCCCGGGAGGAAACTTTCTGGGCTGAGGTGACTGTAAATCTATCCAGCATGAATCAATAGCTCCCTCTTCAAAGAGCTCATTGTCTCTTTCCCCCCTCTAGAGTCTGCAGAAGGCTGTTACTGAAAAGAGCCTTGTTTGTTAGTTTGCTCTCTGGTCGTTTCAATTGTAAATAATGAAACCTTTTATTCTTTCTCTTACTAATGTCTCAGAGTAAGTTACTGAGACCGTAAATGCCAGCTCAATGAGAAAAGGGGTAGACTAATTAGGGGATCTTGAAGCTATTATGCTCTGTGAATCCCTGCACCTCTGCTGCATAACTAAAGGAATTTAATCAAAAATTCAAAACTCTGCAACATAAACTGCACCTAGCTTTCTCACTGTGGCAACTGAATGTATCAAATTATGTATGACACGGGGGGGGGGGAGGAATGAGGGACACTTTTGTTCATTTGCTTTTTGCCTCATAATCCTTGAACACAGGGTCATCCAGTTAAGCAAAGTAGTAGATTATTTAGGAGATACGAGAGGAAATATATTTTCAGACAGAGTACAATGAAACTAAAGAATAGCACAAAATGTAGTGAGGGTCACCAAAATTAGAGGAATTGGGGAAATTCATACAGCACTAACCTATCAGTGGCTTCAAGACCGGACAGCTGGCTAGATATCTCTGCCAATATTGGAGACAACATGGCTCTGAATACCAACTCCTGGGGTTCCCAAGTAGAAGGGTGCTAATGTGCTTGAGGGCTTTCCATAGGCATCTGGTTGGCCCCTTTGGGAGAAGAATTTTGTACTGGAAAGGCCCAATCCAATCCAGCAATATTTTTCTAATGTTCTGTCACAGATACCTGTTAAGTCATAAACAACAAATTTATCAGAATGTCCTGGAGAGACAGGAGGTTCGAATGTGTCTCATTAAATTGAGTCTCCTCTCAAACTGCTACTTCTATTGTGAAAAAATTAAAACAACTTTCCATTTTCTGTTGAATATAACATTATTGCTGTAGTTATCACTATAGTGTAATTGAGAAGGCTATTACTTTTGTTGCAGAATCCCATAGGCTGAATGAGCTATTGTCATTCCTGGAGGTATAGCCCACCGTGTGTATCTCTTTTAAAAGTTCTTTGGCCGTCTATTGCCACTTCTCACCTCAGTTTCCCAGACACTACATGGAAAAGTATTCTTGCGGGGTGGGGTGGGGAAGAGAAGAATGAATTCTTCTGTCAAGACTTCCTATAGTTCAGTGTGTTTCTTAACTTCTGTTTTGTAACAACCTGACACGCTGTGTGGGTGGCCTGAACTTCTAAAGCTATATGCAACCTTTAGCCTAATGACAAAAGCCTTCTTCACGTAACTGGTTTAGGTTTATCGCAGTGTGATGGAGGGAGAACAAGGGTTAGCGCAAGAGAAGGCTCCTCCACAAGGAGCATTCATCGTTCTTCTTTTGTTGGGTGATGCCAAAGGACCATGCAGCTTATCAGGATTTGTGTCCTTATTTATTTATTTTATTTATTTATTGAATTTATATCCCGCCGATCTAGTCAGTTACGACCACTCTAGGCGGCGTCCTCTTCTCTTTATGAAAGCTGCTTCTGTTTAAAAGCTATTTTGAAGAAATCTTCAATAGAATCCAAGAAATCCACTTCCCTAACACAGTTTCGCTGCTGGAGACACTCCTGCCACAGCCTTTTAATGCTTCAAGGAAACAATGCTCTGTCTGGAATAGCAGGCGACAGGGGCAAGTGGGTATGAGAGAGAGAGAGAGAGAGAGAGAGAGAGAGAGAGAGATTTCTCCACCACCCATTTTTGCCTTTAGCCCTATAGCTCCTTCCAGGCCACTCCCGAGGGGGCGGGGTGAGCAGCTTGGCATCCTTGGTGGGTGTTCCTCTTTTTTTCCCTTCACATGCACAGAATATACTACCCTTACTGAATACATGTTAGTGTTTCACAACAGGTTTCCTACATCAGAGTGGCTGAAGTGTTTAAATGACTGTGTTTCAACATTACAAGGAAAAGCCTTCTGTGACGTTCACCTCTATGAAGCACCACCTTTTTTGTGCCCTCACAAAGGTTCCAGTCTTTGTTTCCCTCACTGCCACCAGTGGATTACCTCTATCCACAATATAAAAGACGTTAGTCCAAACACTTGTCTGGTAAATGCAAACAGAACTTATTTATTGAAGTGCAGCAAAGTTAATAATAATCACAGATGTTCTTCAGATGTCAATTGTACACAAGCAAATCATTCACAGGTCTCTCTATACATACTTTCTTCTTGCCATATAATTAATTGCCACCTTCTCTATCTATTTATCTTAACCAATCTCTAACTCTATCTATCTCCTCTGATTCTTGACTGACCAACTCCTCCTCTCAGGCTCTGTCTTTTAATCTCTCTCTCGGCTCCGCCTCTCCACCACATTTGCATAGATCATGAATAATACAGGACTTATACGTAACAAAGGGTGAATGCTACACCTTCCATTTATGTTTATTTCTTTTTCTTACTGAATGTATTCAGTCTGTCACAGTGCTCACTCTAGAAACATTTTAATCTGTTCTTGTTTTGTTCCATATAACCACAAGAATGCTTGGATTTCTGAAAGCATGTTTGCAAAACCAGGTAATAACAGATTCTTATGAGCTCGGTTTGACATACATCACTCCCTCAATGCATTCTCCCTGGTTTTTATTCTCATTGCCATTCAAAGGATGTGGTGAGGTGATAGGAAAGGAGTGTATTCTATTGCACTGGAAAGGGTCACTTTACAAATGGCATAACTTTTGGAGACCAATTCCCCAAGTTAAGAAATCACCATAGACATTATCAGTTGGAACTCAATGTGCAACTGTGATTTCTTAACTTGAGGCAATTCACCGGCATAACTAGTTAAGAAAATTTGGACCATCATAGGAGACAAGTGAAGAAATTCCACCAATGTCATGTTTATAGCTATGGTGGGCTGTTTTGACACAGGGAGATGATCTGTCCAGGGCTCTTTTAAGTTCCTGGAAGAAATCTTGCCTCCAGTGAAAGAATAAGATGCCAAACATGTTTTGTTACCATGCTTTTTGCAATTTGTACAGATTTCATGAGAGAGCGTAAGTGAAGAGATTTTGGGGTGCTTTCATATAATTGCTTTTAATAACAAGTTGGGAGGAAGTAGATGATTTTTTTTTTTTACTGGAGAGCGCACTTTGGGAGTGTAGGTCACCTATGTACCCTGATTAGAAATGTAAATCATGATCTGGGTTGTTCTTCTGCAGTGAATGAGAGAGAGAGCAAAATAAGAGAGTCTACAGAAGAATTTGCACATTTATGAAATCAGCTTTTGAGCACTTCCTGTAAATGTAAACCATGGTAACATGGCCTTGCTGCATGGACAGTTTCAAAAGCGGAAACATTAGATGAGTTGCTTGCATCTTTGTGGGCAATCACCTTATTAGTTTGCCCTTCCTCTGTACGTGCACAGTTAGCTTCACAAAAGGAAAAGACATTAGAGACATTTTGTGCAAATTGTAAAAAAGTATAGTTTTTAAAAAAATTTGGTGTCTCATTTTTTCACTGGAGGCAAGATTTCTTCCAGGAACTTAAAAGAGTCCTGGGTAGGCCATCTCCCTATGTCAAAACAACCTGTCCTGACTATAAACATTGGTGGAATTTCTTCACTTCTCTCCTATAATAATCTAAAATTTCTTAACTAATTATGCTGGTGAATTTCCTCAAGTTAAGAAATCACAGTAGACATTATCAAGTTGCAAACTGAGTTGCAACTGACAATGTCTATGGTGATTTCTTAACATGGCATAATTTGCCTCCCAAATTTATGCCATTTGCATATTTATGCAAGAGGATTTGGGCTGTTGCCTAATTGGGCTTTAGTATGTTGAATCATTGCACAAAGATACACATGGGCAACATGTAGGCTGAAATGGAGCTGAATGGGCACAACGAAGTAGAACGTCTACTAAAATACAATATCACAATGTTTCTGCTTTTCATGGGAGAGTTAAAGAGAATTTTGCTTAGGGTATTATACTTCCAAATACTGGGAAAGATTTAAATGTAAAAACAGCATTGGAAGCAGCCTTGCACTAATTATGACTGTTAATTTTTCCCTGCAATTGCTAGGGGTTGAATCTCAGATATCACTGAGCTGTAGGAGCGCTCTTCTTTGGTATCATGTATTCCCTCAGGCCTTTAAATATATAAGGAAGTAGTAAAAGACATTTATCTAATTAATTTTAAATGATTATGGTAAGTAGTTGCATGAAGCCAGAGATATTTATCTCTTTTTACAGCAGCCAGTTTTCTCCTGTTCACACTTGCAACAGCTAAAAATATCACTTAATAGTGCCAACTTGTGTCCTTAGGATAATCCTATAAATGTGTGTGTGTGTGCACTGCAGGCCAAACTGAGCAAAACAAATCAAACAATTCCCTTTTTAACAAGGACACCCCAAATCGTTCTGTTGCCTGAGGCAAAGGTCAAAATGATGCCTCTTCCTTCGCTCACCTTCCACATATGGAAGCGAGCTGGACCAGGACTGGAATCTTCCTTTGCTGCTAACAATGGGACAACACCATACTGAAGAAGAGCATGCTAAAAACAAGGCAAGCCATGGAAACATACTAGTCTGCTCCCTGACACTTCAGTACCATCAATATCCATCTCCCTAGTATCTACCACCTAAGGCAGCCAACTCATTTTGCCTAATGGTAGGGTTGGTCCTGGCTTGTAAACAAAGCAAGAATGCCCATATTTCTCATTCTTCAGAACCACACCTCACAATAAAATCTCCTCAAAACACTCATTGCTCTCTGAGAGTATTTTTACACCTCATTTTAAACCTACAATCATTTTACCTAGCAGCAATATCCATTTATTTAATTGTACCTATGACCAAGTATGCACATTTAGGATTACAGCCCAGAATGCAGACTACTAATGATTTTTCATCAGGAGAACCTGTACCTCAGGGCAGCTCACTGCCTCATTTTACCACACTGCAGCTCACACAAGATGTTATAGAGAGAGGCTTGTTGCCCATGTGTCTGGTTTTTTTCACTTGTATAGCAAGCAAATTTTTAACATAAGATGCACATAAATGAGGGGAGCTGTCACCACCTTCCCATCCTCCATCACTCTAGTTAATGTTACCACAGGACATTTCTAGCACCACAGATGTGATGAACTAGACTTGAGGGTGTGGAAATATCAGAGGTTAACAGAATGTAGGGAGTTTTCGGCTTTCCACAAGTTCTTCTGATAGAAAGTTTATTTTGATAGAAGAATAATATTCTGCCCCCATTTAAAATAACACATAAGGGTTATGTGAACTCAAGTGCACTAGAACAGAATATTTTCTGTCAGATAACTATAAAGGGTTCTACTTTGAAAATGACAAACCCAGAATAAATGAAGCCCCTCTAATACCAAGGCAAGATAGAACAGTTAGGAGCTATAATGTAGGGTCTGACAGAATAGTATTGATCATACTCTATGGAAAACTTATGAACATAATCATTATTCAAATCTATGCTCCACTTACTAATGCTGAATAAGATTACAGTGGTGCCTCACTTAACGATGTTAATTCGTTCCAGTGAAATCACTGTAGAGCGAAAACATCGTAAAACGAAAATTAAAAAACCCATTGAAACGCATTAAAACCCGGTTAATGAATTCCAATGGGCTAAAAACTCACCGTCCAGCGAAGATCCTCCATATGGCGGCCATTTTCGGTGCCTGTCTAGCAGGGAATCCATCCTAGAAAACAGCGGGGTGGCATTTTCTTCAGCCGGCGGCCATTTTGGAATCCGACGATCAGCTGTTCGCTGATTGTCCTAATGCGAAAAATTTGTTCCCGAAGCAGGGAACTGATCATCACACAGCAGATTTTGCCCATAGGAAGCATCGTTTTGCAATCGCAAAAAAGGCTTCTCTCTGCCAAAACAAGAGTAGGAGTGTATTGTGGTACTCATCATGAACTGTTAATATCTGATATTAGAGTAAAGCTGGAAAAAAGTTTCTAAAAGAATAATAGTGCAAAAATATACTTTAAAGAACATTTCTGATTAAAGTCCATATAAAGAACACATTTGTATTACTAAACTCAGTTCACCAGGGACCAGAAGAAAGACATCTGAAAGGGTGCATTTTATCCCTTATCTGTTCAATTTGTATGCAGCATATATGACATGGAAAACCAGACTAGATTCACATGAAGGAGGAGTGAAAATTGGTGGAAAAAACATCAATAATTTAAGGTATGCAAATAATATTATCTTACTGGCAGAAAGCAGCAAGAACTTGAAATGCATTTTAGTGAAAGCAAAAGAAGAAAATGCCAAAGCAGGAGTCCATTTGAACATTAAGAAGACAAAAATCATGATTACAGAAGAACTACACAACTTTAAAGTTGACAATGAAGAAACTGAAATACTGAATTTTGAATTTGATTGGTTCAGTCATCATGCCAAATAAAGACTGCAGCCAGGAAATTAGAAGAATATTGAGACCAGGAAAGGCAGCAATGAAGGAACTAGAAAAGATCATCAAGCATAAGGATGCATCACTGGAGAACAAGACTAAGAGAGGTGAAAAGCAGTTTGCTCCAGGGATCTGTCCTGGGACTGGTGCTTTGCAACCTGTTCATAAAGGACCTGGAGAGAGGGATAAACAGTGAGGTGGTCAAGTTTGTAGATGACATGAAGCTTTTCTGAGTGGTGAATCCCAGAAAGGATTGTGAAGAGCTCCAGAAGGATCTCCCCAAACTGGGATAATGGGCTGCAAAAGGGCAAATGAATTTCAATATAAGAAAATGTAAAAGAATGCACATTGGGGCAAAAATCAAAAGTTTAGTTATCAGCTAATGGATTCTGAGTTGTCTGTGGCGGATGAGGAAAGAGCTCTTGGTGTGCTAGTGGACAGCTTGGTGTGCTAGTGTCAACCCAGTGTGCGGTGGTAGTGGAGAAGGCCAATTCCATGCAAGGGAAGGCCAATTCCATTTCAAGGGGATTGAAAATAAAACAGGAAACAGAGTAGGTGTCAATGGGTTATTTTCACAATGGAGAGAGGTGAAGAGTGGTGTGCTCCAGGGACCTGTCCTGGGACCAGTGCTTTTCAACCTGTTCATAAATGAGCTGGAGAGAGGGATAAGCAGTGAGCTGACACAAAACTTTTCCGGGTGGTGAAGACCAGAGGGATTGTGAAGAGCTCCAGAAGGATTTCTCCAAACTGGGAAAATGGGCAGCAAAAGGGCAAATGCATTTCAATATAAGAAAATGTAAAGTAAAGCACATGGGGCAAAAACAATCAAAAATTTAGTTATCAGCTGATGGGTTCTGAGTAGAGATGGGGATGAATCGCCATTTTGGCAATTCGTCCTACTTCGTGATCCATCAAAGTTGATGAATCACAAAGCACAAAGCTTCTCCCCATAAACTGATGCAGCACAAATTTATTCGTCGAGGGTTAGACAGCCAAAGGCTATCTAAAAACAACCCGGACAGCCCTCACTCCTGTTGCCCCACCATGACGTGCCCCCTCCTGCCACGCTATCCCCCCGGCCCTCCCGCTGCCACTCCCCATAATTGCTGCCACTACGCCTATGGGGGATGAATTAAAATGGGGAAATATTCATCCCTTCATATTCGTCTGGGTCTCTGGAACTGATGAATATGAAGGGATGAACATTTGCCAGATTAGGGATTTTTCACGAATATCACAGTCGTATTTTTATTCAACCCCATGTCTAGTTCTGAGCTGTCCGTAATGGATCAGAAAAGAGATCTCGCTGGGCTAGTGTCAACCCAGTGTTGATGAAAGTGTCAACCCAGTGTGCAGCGGGAGTGAAGAAGCAATTCCATGCTAGGGGAAGCATTTCAAGGGGATTGAAAATAAAACAGCCAATATTATAATGCCAATGTACAAAACACTAGTAAGGCCATACCTGGAGTATTGCATACAGTTCTGGCTGCCGCACCTCAAAAAAGACATAGTGGAACTGGAAAAGGTGTAGAAGAGAGCGACTAAAATGATGACTGGGCTGGGGTACCTCCCTTACAAGGAAAGGCTACAGCGTTTGGGGTTCCTTAGTCTAGAGAAAAGGGGAGATATGATTGAGATGTACAAAATTATGCAGGGGGTGGATAAAGTAGATAGAGGGAAGCTCTTTTCCTTCTCACTCAATACTAGAATCAGGGGACCTCCACTCCAATTGAGTATTGGGAGAGTGAGAACAGACAAAAGAAAATATTTCTTGACCCAGCGTGTTGTTAGCCTGTGGAACTCTTTGCCACAGGATGTGGTGATGGCATCTAGTCTAGATGCCTTTAAAAGGGGAATGGACAGATTTCTCCAGGAAAAGTCCATTGCAGGTTACAAGCCATGATGGGGATATATAATCTCCAGGCTTAAAAGGTAGGTACCTCAAAATGCCAGATGCAGGGGATGGATATCAGTAGGCAGGGATCTAGTTGTCTCGTGTGCTCCCAAAGGCATCTGGTGGGGCCACTGTGAGATACAGGAAACTGGACTAGATGGACCCTTGGCCTGATCCAGCAGGGCTCTTCTTATGTTCATATTTTCTTATGTTCTTAAGATCATCCACACTCTTGTATTTCTGATCACCATGTATGGGGGTGAAAGCTGGACAGTGAAGAAAGCTGATAGAAAAAAAAATGACTCAATTGAAACATGGTGCTGGAGGAGAGCTTTGTAGATACTCTGGACTGCAAGAAAGACAAACAAGTGAATTCTAGATCAAATCAAGCCCGATCTTTCTCTGGAATAAAAAAAAATTATAAAACTGAAACCTACTTTGGGCACATCATGAGAAGGCAAGATTCTCTGGAAAAGACAATAATGCTGGGAAAAGTTGAAAGCAGCAGGAAAAGAAGAAGACCCAATACAAGATGTTTTGGTTCCCAAAGGCTTGAGTTTGCAAGAGCTGAGCATTATTACTAAGGACAGGACATTTTGGAGCTCATTTATTCATAGTTGGAGGTGATTTGATGGCACCTAGATTAGGCATCCTTCAGTCTTGAGAGACTATGGTAACATGCTCTGTATGGAGGACTTGGAACAGCATCTAGTGTGGCTGAGAAAGCCAATTTGAGAGTGACAATCCCTTCCACACTGACAAATACAATCGGTCCCCTGTCCAGCTCCCTGATTTTGCTGCTTTCGGGATTGCCTCTTTGCCTCGGCCTGCTGGACAAGGGTCTCTTCAAATTGGGAGAGGCCATGCTGCACCGCCTGCCTCCAGGCTGAACGGTCAGATGTCAGGGTTTCCCATCTGTTGAGGTCTATTCCTAAGGCCTTCAGATCCTGCTTGCAGATATCCTTGTATCACAGCTGTGGTCTCCCTCTGGGGAGATTTCCCTGCACTAATTCTCCATATAGAAGATCTTTTTGATGGCACCTAACAGCAGCAGCAACAGTCTAGTAGTGTCTTCCATGGCCAAAATCAATTATATCCACTTAAGTAAGATTACATGCCAAGTATATTGTTCCATCCCTCCCAGTGGCACAAATCTCCTTTGATTGGAAAAGGGGGAGATGCTTGTTTGTTCCAAGCTGGTAGTGTTAAAACCTCAGTAAGTGATGCACGGATTCTTTTTCTATAAGCAGTAGACCCTTAAGAAGAAAAGACTATCTGTTTATTCCCACATAATTTGCTTCAATATGAATTTGGCAAATTAGCCTTGCTTTTGGTAAGGCTAATTGGTTACCAATTTGTTAAGACAGGCCCAAAATTCCTATCAGGCCCCAAAGCGACCACAGAAGCTACACCGAACCCAGAGTGGGCAGTGGGTTGCCTTTTGCAAAAGTGAGCTAGCTGGGGGCAGGCAGGCTTAATAAATCCCTTTGCATAGTCCCACCCCCAGCCTTGTCACATGTGATGTGCCTTTAGGCATCCTCATCTGCCCATCTCTTTCTGAGAGGCGTGGGCAAAGAGTCTCCACAGTGCAGGTAAGCATTGTTTGCATCTTTAATATCTCAGGCACAGAGCACTGTATGATCTGTGTTTCCTAGAAGGACCATATTGTAAGAGGATGAAATACATTCTTGCCTTTATATTAGAAACAATTAAGCAAGATACGACACCTCAAGGCTCCCTCAACTGGCTATCTTCAGTAAATCCTGAAGATCACATCAAAGGCTTTGAGAACCTAACAGACACTATAATAGCTAGCCTTGGGCAGTTCCCTCAACAATCTCAGAACAGACAGGCCCCAGACATGTGTCCTAGGCTAGACAAGGAATGTCTTGCTTTGAAGCTGGATATGGGGGGGGGGGGGGAATCTATAATCACTACAGGACCTCAGGGGCCTCCAGGCTGCCTTTACAGTATTTTGTGCTGGAAAACCACCTCAGAATAGCCATTAAGAAGCTGCATCACCATTTCATTCTGGACCGCTGGTCTCATTTAGCCCAGGCTATCAATACAGACAACAACAACAAATTTTGGGAGATGGTTTCAGGTTCTTCCATCTTCAATAAGAACTCACAGGACTTTCCCTATATACCAGTTGGGACATGGGAACAGCACTTCTTGGCCACTTTTTATGATAGATGCAAGTCCACAGTGCCAACTGATCTGCTCCTACCCAGAGATGGTCCCCAGTCACAACTAGCGAAATTAAAAAGCTCATAGAACACCTTAGAACTGGAAAGGCACCGGGTCCTGATGCCCTTCCTCCGGAACTGCTAAAGGCTGATCCCGATTGTTGGGCACCTGTTCTTGCTGCTTTATTTACTTCTGTCAATCGATCTGGTATCACGCCCAAAGCATGGATACAGGCCATAGTGATTCCCATCCATAAGAAGGGTGATAAGAAATTCCCTGCAAATTATAGACCAATAAACCTTTTTGCCATCACTTGAAAGTTGTACACCAGCTACTTATTCCAAAAATTACAATACTGACTTCTAGACCAAGATATTCTGGGCCCTGAACAAGTGGGTTTTAAGGCAGTAAAGTCTACACTAGACCATTGTATGATCTTATCACATCTGATCTCCAAATACGCTTTACAGCATAACTCTTGTCTGTTTGCAGATTTCTTAGACTTAAAAGGGGCCTTTAATTCCATAGACAGAGATATGGCTAAAGCTCTCCAGGCCGGGCATTGGTAGGAGTTTCCTCTTTTTGATTCAAAATCTCCATGCGGGCTCTACCTATTACATAAAAATGTCTACGCAGGGGGCCATTTCTAATCAGATTTTCTCCAACAGAGGAGTGAAGCAAGGCTGTGTTCTGGGGCCAACCCTGCTTAACTTATTTATTAATTATCTTGCCCCACTCCTACATCATATTAACGGCCATAGTCCCAAAATAGGCCCTATACAAATTCCGATCCTATTATATGCAGATGACATGGTTCTCCTGTCCCTCACAAGGGTTGGCCTAAAGTGGCTCGTTAGCATTTGCCATGATTACCTGATACGCAATAAGCTCCAACTAAATTTGGAGAAATCTAAAATTATAGTATTTGTGAAGGCTTTCATGGCCGGGATCTAATGGCTGTTGTGGGTTTTTCGGGCTCTTTGGCCGTGTTCTGAAGGTTGTTCTTCCTAACGTTTCGCCAGTCTCTGTGGCCGGCATCTTCAGAGTGCTGTCCTCTGAAGATGCCGGCCACAGAGACTGGTGAAACGTTAGGAAGAACAACCTTCAGAACACGGCCAAAGAGCCCGAAAAACCCACAACAACCACTAAAATTATAGTCTTTGGCAAAGCATGGAAACCCTTTTCTTGGTCTTTCAATGGCAACTCTATCCAGCAGGTCAGAGAGTTTAATTGTTTGGGTGTCTTTTTTCATTATAGACATACTTGGTTGACTCACCGAAAGACAGCACTTAAGTCAGCAAAGCTTTCAGCACAGGCTATCTTACACTTCCTTCATACTTGGGGCCACTTGTACATCCCCTCTGCGCTGCAGATTTTTAATGCCAAAGCAGCAGCACAGCTTCTTTATGGTATCCCCATCTGAATGTCTGCATTCCATAGCTCCCTGGAAAGAGTCCAATCAACATTCCTGTATAAAATCTTTGGCCTGCCCCACTGTGTCTCCTATGCAACCCTATGCCTTGAAGGCAGGCAGCACAGGATTGAGAGCCTGGCTTGGCTCAGATTCTTTAAATAGTGGATCAGAATCTGTTTCTTCTCAGCCCAGGATATCCTATTCCAAGCGCAAGAAAATCAAGACCCTGGAGGTCTGCTGGTTTCAATATCCCCTTCCAAGATATTCCATACAATAAAAAATAGAGTTCTGGATATTGAGGGGCAAACCCTGCATAGTGCTTCACAAAGGGTCTGTTCCCCACTATCAGTTGCCCCTCTCCCATGGCAGAAGACTGAATTACCTCCATCACTTAGAGCATCCACAAGATCGATGAGCATTTACCCTTGCTAGGTGCAACATTGTACCTTCGAACTAAGCACAGGGCAGATATATGGGTTTGCTCACAGAACTGAGAGTCTGCCCTTGTGGTCAGGGAGTGGTTGAATCTTTGCAGCATATGTTGTTTTACTGTATCTTGTATAAGGATATCTCCCTGTGTTATCTGAGCACTTTCCTTTCCTCCCATTCTGGACGATCTGAGAAAAATTCAACACTTCCTAGGTGTTAAGGAACTTGCCTTGATAACAGCCAGATACATCTACTCCATCATGAAAAGGCGATGCAGCATGCTGTTGCAGAATGTGGAGCCCTAAATACACATTTGGCTGTTCCCTGCCACATGTTAGCTGTTGAATTTTTTATTTGCATTTGAGTGTGTTTTAATTTTGTACAGTATGACAATAAAGGTTCCTGTCTGTATATTTGTGAAGGCTTTCATGGCCAGGATCTAATGGCTATTGTGGGTTTTTTGGGTTCTTTGGCTGTGTTCTGAATGTTGTTCTTCCTAACATTTCACCAGTCTCTGTGGCCAGCATCATCATCAGAGGACAGTAACCTGTGCTCTGGTGTAGTTGGCTTGGGAGTGCAGTATTTATGGCTGTGAGATAGGCTTTTGTCTTTTTCTGTAGATGGGTGATTAGTGTGTCTTGTTGTTTCTGTCTGTCGTTATATGTGATCAGACCCCTAGTTTTTGATTTTAAAGAAATTAAACAGAATTTCTTTTTAATTAGTTCTGAGTGTGGTGTGTGTAAAAATTTCAGTGATGGAGAAAAGCAGTTTGAGGTTGAATGTTGCTAAGTCTTGCTGCACACTCCTCACCGAACTCTTTCCCTCCACTCACCACACTATCTCTAAAGATACCAGCCTGAGTATTTGCTTAGCAATCTTTCACTGTTTTGTTAGAAACAAAGGAGAAAGGTAGCAAGATGCTAAAGTTGCCATGGTTGTTCTTAATTCGGCAGGCTCTTCCAACACTTGGGAAAAGCTAATGTGGGAGATAGAAACAGTCTGTATACTCTATGAACCGCACTTCCTCCAATTATGTCATAGTGCAAATAAATATAAACTCAACAGCAACAGCCCTGGGATAGGTTTTCTCACTACAGATCAGTTAGCACAATGGCTTTCCTCTCAACCAACCACAATCTCTGTATTTTGATATCTATATTTTGATGTTGTGTATAAATATTTGCCATGTTAAATCTCTTTCTCTTATATCGGATGAAGTGGACTTGTCCATGAAAACTCATTTTAAAAAAATAATTAAAATAAAACTTAGTTTTTAAGGTGCCACCATGTGTTTTTTTAATTTCTATTTTGTTTTTGATAATACTTGCACAGACAAACAGGAGTACCCCCTTCTACAACCCCATATACAGTATTAAGGGGATTTACATTTCTGAAAATATGCAGTTAATCCATGGACAACAGTGGCTCCTGGGAACATATCTGTGTCACAAAGGGGTCATCCATATGGTGTAATGTTCCGGAACTATATTTTATGTGACTTATGAAATGCTTCATGAAATATATGCAATGTCACTAAGTTTTGTGATGGGGGGAAAAACTACTGTAAAGTATAACTAGCAAGCAGTGGCAACAGGAAACCACATAGTAGTATGTGTTAGAAACTTCTCATTCATATTTTTACTTTTTAAATTAATAATTTACTTTCTTGACTTCACCAGTGTCTATCAATCTATTCACAACAATGGAAGAGCAAAGAGAACTTAGCCTGGAAGATGAATTTGAAGCACCGGAAGCCACACATACAGGTAAGGAAGTAATGGCATCTTTGTTCTTAAAGAGCAATGCCCTCTTTTGAGACCTGTTGCCTACATCTGCAGTGCATCAATGTAAGATAGTCTGGTGTAGGGGTTCGAGTGTTGAACTGGGGACATGGTAGATCCTGGTTCAAGTCCTGCCTGAGCCATGAAGTTCAGTGGATGTGGTTGGGCTACTAACTTGCTCTCAACCACATATACTGCCTTGAGCTCACAGCAAAAAAGTGACATGTAAATTTAAATAATAAGTAATAGGACATGAACAATAAAAGCAGATAGTATTATATATGGTTTTCTTAATTGGGTATGTATTTCTTTAATACATACTTTATTCATGACCATAGGATAGTGTAGAGGCCATTCCAAAAGACTGGCCTAGCATTCCAATTGCTGCACAATTTTATTGTGTGTAGGCGAGAACATCAGATGTAATAATGCAGAGTTCTGTCGTGAACAAGAGGGATTCTACCAAGGTATTGACCTCACACCTTAAAAGTAAACTAATGGGTATCACACAAAGTCCTTTGTGTTCCCTCTCTCCATATTCTGTATGGGAAGTTTCTCTCTGTTGGAGATACCTCTAGTAGCACAAAGCCTTATACAAACATGAGTTCTTGACTGACTGTGGCAGGGCGTTGAGTACAGCCCAGGAAAATCATGTGGTGCAAGTGTTCCAAGCCAAAATCTCCTCTTCCCTTCATCTCAGAGAGGGATATACCCAATTTTGCATGAGAAGAGTTCCATTCTGTATGGGCTTCCTTCTCCTGTCTGATTTCAGGCAATCCTCTCTGCACGCTGTATTTCTGTTTTGACATAGCTTGTGCTGTGTAGGACTGATCCTCTGACTCCCTGGAGAGGCTGAGGTTTGGGGGCAATATTGCAGAGGGGACTGCGGGATGAAGCAGGGAATAGAAATATTGGTTGTACAAGCTGCTTCCCACTTGCATCACCATTGAATACAACCCAGTCAGCACTGCAAGCATTACCAAGTTGCCTTGAGGTTCAAGCAAGATCATATCCTCATTTCAGGATCATATCCTCATTTCAGGGTGTGCCTCCCCTTCCCTGTTTGGACCCACAGGTGTTAGCAAAGAAGCCATCATCCACTGAATCTGACATTCAGTAGATTCTTGAGTTTCTGGGATAAGCTTCAATGGACCTGTAATCCTCTTTATCAATCAATCAATAATTCAAAGAATATGAAATGGCATTTTTTTTTCTAGGACCAAAAGGGGTGATCAATGATTGGAGGAAGTTCAAATTAGAAAGCAAAGACAGAGATGCTCTTCCTCTAAGCAAAAAAGAGATCCTCATCAGGCAAATGTCTTCACCCTACCGTGCTCACAGCAGAGATGATAAAGACACCAGAGAGCGATTCAGTCGTAAGGTAAAGAGTGAAAAATACAATGTACAATTTAAATGATACAAGGGGGCTGTGTACATAGTGGTCTGTGAGCATAGCCTTGCTTCATTGCCCCTGTGTTCAGTGGCCCTGATTGCATCATCTGAATCACCTAGTATACATGAGAAAGCATTTACACATGTGTTAATGTATCTAGCTGGCTAGATAGCTCAGTGAATTGGATAACCAGTTGGAAGTTTGATTCCCCACTTTGTCCCATGGGAGAAGAGCCAGCCTGTGTGGCCTTGGGAAAGCTGCACAGTCCTAGAACACCCCAGAAGAAAAGAATAGTAAACTAGTTCTGAATCTACATACATACATGCATGCATGCATGCATGCATGCATGCATGCATGCATACATGCATACATGCATACATGCATACATGCATGCATGCATGCATACATACATACATACATACATACATACATACATACATACATACATACATACATACATACATACATACATACATACATACATACATACATACATACATAACATAGAAAGAGAGAAATATATATCTTTCATGCAAGGGAGATCTTAACCTAGTCAAGAATCCTGTTATGTAACTGGACAGTAACAACGCAGTACTTTCTGACACATACCAAATCCATGGAGGGAAGGTGAATGTGGCTGTAGTCAGCGTAGGGCCACGGTCATACATTTTTGAACATATGAGCCCTATATAATTCGAACTTCCCAGAGTCCGGCTGCTAATATGCCCCATGGAATACTTCTTTATTGGCTTTCCAGTTTGAGATTTAAAAGCTAGGCCTGACAATCCTGAAGAAAAAGAGAACCATAAAAAGTCAGATCAGAAATGGCACCCATCACCACATCCTGGTTAACTAATCTGTGAAGATTTTTAAAACATGGTACAGTCCAAATGTGACATATTTATTTTTGTGAAGGATTCACAAGACTGATACTTCCTGCTTGCTGCAAAAGGGCAGATTATATTTCATTCTTCAGATAAAGGTAATTACAAATACCGTATTTTTTGCACCATAAGACGCACTTTTCCCCCCTCCAAAAGGGGGGTAGAAAGTCTGTGCGTCTTATGGTGCGAAGGTGGTGACTTCGCCCCCACTGGCCCCATGGGGGGGAGCACCGCAAGGGTCCGAGGGAGCCTTCCAGGAACCTTGCGATGCTCCCCCACCCCCCCACGGGGCCAGCGCAGGCGAAATCGCCAGCTTCCTGGTGGGGGGAACGTTGCAAGGGTCCTGGAAGCTCACTCAGACCCTTGCGACGCTCCTCCCACCGGCAAAATCGCCAGTTTCTGGGAGTGTTTTGAGGCTTCCCAAGCCTCAAAACACTCCGAGAAGCTGGCGATTTTACCCCCCTGGCCCCGTGGGGGGTGGGGGTAGCGTGGCAAGGGTCCAAGGGAGCCTCCCAGGACCCTTGCCAGGCTGCCCCCACCCCCCCACGGGGCCAGCCCTGGCGAAATCGCCAGGTTCTGGGAGTGTTTGGAGGCTTGGGGAGCCTCCAAACACTCCCAGAACCTGGCGATTTTACCCCCCCTGGCCCCGTGGGGGGGTGGGAGTAGCGTGGCAAGGGTCCAAGGGAGCCTCCCAGGACCCTTGCCAGGCTGCCCCCACCTCCCCACAGGGCCAGCCCTAGCGAAATCGCCAGGTTCTGGGAGTGTTTGGAGGCTTGGGGAGCCTCCAAACACTCCCAGAACCTGGCGATTTTACCCCCCCTGGCCCCGTGGGGGGGTAGCGTGGCAAGGGTCCAAGGGAGCCTCCCAGGAGCCTTGCCAGGCTGCCCCCACCCCCCCACGGGGCCAGCCCTGGCGAAATCGCCAGGTTCTGGGAGTGTTTGGAGGCTTGGGGAGCCTCCAAACACTCCCAGAACCTGGCGATTTTACCCCCCCTGGCCCCGTGGGGGGGTGGGAGTAGCGTGGCAAGGGTCCAAGGGAGCCTCCCAGGACCCTTGCCAGGCTGCCCCCACCCCCCCACGGGGCCAGCCCTGGCGAAATCGCCAGGTTCTGGGAGTGTTTGGAGGCTTGGGGAGCCTCCAAACACTCCCAGAACCTGGCGATTTTACCCCCCCTGGCCCCGTGGGGGGGTGGGAGTAGCGTGGCAAGGGTCCAAGGGAGCCTCCCAGGACCCTTGCCAGGCTGCCCCCACCTCCCCACAGGGCCAGCCCTAGCGAAATCGCCAGGTTCTGGGAGTGTTTGGAGGCTTGGGGAGCCTCCAAACACTCCCAGAACCTGGCGATTTTACCCCCCCTGGCCCCGTGGGGGGGGTAGCGTGGCAAGGGTCCAAGGGAGCCTCCCAGGAGCCTTGCCAGGCTGCCCCCACCCCCCCACGGGGCCAGCCCTGGCGAAATCGCCAGGTTCTGGGAGTGTTTGGAGGCTTGGGGAGCCTCCAAACACTCCCAGAACCTGGCGATTTTACCCCCCCCGCCCCGTGGGGGGGTGGGGGTAGCGTGGCAAGGGTCCAAGGGAGCCTCCCAGGACCCTTGCCAGGCTGCCCCCACCTCCCCACGGGGCCAGCCCTAGCGAAATCACCAGGTTCTGGGAGCGTTTGGAGGCTTGGGGAGCCTCCAAACATTCCCAGAACCTGGCGATTTTATCCCCCCTGGCCCCATGGGGGGGTGGGGGTAGCGTGGCAAGGGTCCAAGGGAGCCTCCCAGGACCCTTGCCAGGCTGCCCCCACCTTCCCACGGGGCCAGCCCTAGCGAAATTGCCAGGTTCTGGGAGTGTTTGGAGGCTTGGGGAGCCTCCAAACACTCCCAGAACCTGGCGATTTTAACCCCCCCCCCGGCCCCATGGGGGGGTGGGGGTAGCGTGGCAAGGGTCCAAGGGAGCCTCCCAGGACCCTTGCCAGGCTGCCCCCACCCCCCCCATGGGGCCAGCCCTGGCGAAATCGCCAGCTCCCAGGACCTTTTGAGAGGCTGGAAAGCTTCTCAAAAGGTCCTGGAAGGTCGCTATTTCGCCCATGCTGGCCCCGTGGGGGGGGGGGGTAGCGTGGCAAGGGTCTGGAAGGCCCCCTCGGACCCTTGCCACGCTACCCCCACCCCCCCACAGGTCCAGGGGGGCAAAATCGCCACCTTCTGGGGCTCTTTTGAAGCTTCCCAAGCCTTAAAAGAGCCCAGAAGGTGGTGATTTTGCCCCCTCTGACCCTCGGGGGGGGGCAGGGTGAGTCTCTAAAGGGTCCTGGAACACACTCTAGGACCCTTTGGAGGCTCACCCTGCCCCCCCACCAGGCTAGAGGGGGCGAAATTGCCACCTTCTGGGGCTCTTCTGAAGCTTTCCAAACCTCAAAAGAGCCCCAGAAGGTGGTGATTTTGCCCCCTCTGGCCTTCAGGGGGTCTGGGTGAGCCTCCAAAGGGTCCTAGGTTGTGTTCCATAAGACAGACCTCTCCATAAGGCTCACCAATTTTTAGGAGAAGAAAACAGATTTTTTTCCTGTTTTCTTCTCCTAAAAATTTGGTGCGTCTTATGGAGAGGTGCGTCTTATGGAGTGAAAAATACGGTATTATCCATTTGTGCACTAATATTTATTTTGTCTCTCCTGATTTTTCTATATGCTTACTTAGTATTTATTCATATTTTTACCAGAACATTCATAGACCGGGAAATCCTTTCCTAAAATTGCTCTTGTCATTGAGAGAAGAGCTTCCAATATTGCAATGGTCAACAAACATTAAAAACAATACCATTACGACTAAAGAAGCAAAGTCCAAATGCTTCTCTCCTATTCTCCCTTGTCAAGGAGGAACTGTGGGGAATCAAACTCCCAACCTCTGGCTCCACAGCCAGAGGTCCGAGCCACTGAGCTATCCGGTAGTCCTTTTGCTCCATAGGACTGCATTAAGTCTTTCATTCTGTGTTTAACAGATAGACCAAATGTGTTTAGTGACTAAATGTCTTCTTCCAAATGATTGCAGATGAGTATGCAGGAATATGAGCTAATTAATGATGATAAAGAAGATGAAAATTGCCTACAGAAGTACCGCAAGCGCTGTATGCAGGACATGCACCAGCGACTGAGCTTTGGGCCAAAATACGGCTACCTTGCAGAGCTGCAGAGTGGGGAACAGTTCCTTGAAGCTGTTGAGAAGGAACGGAAAACCACCACCGTCATTGTACACATTTATGAAGACGAGGTGAAGGGCTGTGAGGCACTCAACAGCAGCCTGACTTGCCTTGCTGCCGAATACTCCACAGTGAAATTTTGCAAGATCAAGGCCTCTAACACGGGAGCTGGAGAACGCTTCTCCACTGATGTTCTCCCAACTCTTCTGGTCTACAGAGCTGGTGAGCTAGTGAGTAATTTCATTAGCGTGACTGAGCATTTCAATGAAGAGTTTTTTGCTGGGGATGTGGAAATGTTCTTAAACGAGTATGGGCTGTTACCCGAAAAAGATGTTCCAGGACTAGGGAATGGCAACCTGGAGGAGCAGGAAGTTGAGTAGTTGACAGCATACTTCAGTATCTCCTACATCACCTCAGTACATATTGCAACTGGATCTCACCTTGGCCTATGATCATTTAGCAAATGCTGGCATGTACTTCTGCTATATATGCAAATAGTGCACATATCTGATGTAATAAAATAAATGAATTGCCTGGCAGAGCAATCCTAGACATGCTTATGAGTAAGCCCAAATACATTCTGTAGGATTTATCCCCAGGAGAATGTGTAAAAGATTGCAAACTAAAGTACCGTATTTTTCCGTGTCTAAGACTCCTCCCCCACCCACTTTTCTAACCCAAAATTAAGACATCTAAGTGGGGCTTAGCAACTGGGGGGGAAAGCAGGGATCAAAGCCCTGCAGGATCACTTTGATCCCTGCTTTCCCCTCCACTTCTTTTTGTTCTCTCCTCAGCTTACTTCCATGTATAAGACCACCCTCATTTTTTAGTCTAATGATTTTAGACAAAAGTATAGTCTTATACAGTACATGGAAAAATACGGTATAAAATGAGCTGCTTCTATACATATCAATTTATATTATACCTTATATTTAACCCTTATATTATTATACAGTGGTGCCTCGCTAGACGATGATAATCCATTCCACTGAAATCGCTGTTTAGCTAAATCATTGTCTAACGAAAAGCATTTCCCCATTGGAATGCATTGAAACCTGTTTAATACATTCCAGTGGGGAAGAATCGTCATTGTCTAGCGAAGATCGGCCATAGGAAAGCCGGTTTGCAAACCGCCGATAAGCTGTTTAAATCAGTCTTGCAAACCTTAGTCCCGAAAACACCTGTTTTGCGAGCACAGAGGAAGCTGTCAAAATCGTTGTCTAGCGAAAGTTGGCTTGCGAAGCAGGGACCAAACATTGTCCAGCAAAATCCTCCCATAGGAATCACTGTTTTGCAAATCACTATAGCAATCACAAAAAGTCAACGCCTAGTGAAAAAACTGTCATGCGGGGTAACTGTCTAGAGAGGCATCACTGTATTATTATATTATTATAAGGGTTAAAAGGAAAGTGCAGATAATTCAATAAAATTAATGAGTGTATGCATATATACACACAGAAGTGCACAAATGCATGCATGCACAGGGCCCAGTCTGAGGCACTTAGCTGCAGCTTTTGTTTTTCTTTTTGTTTCCATGTCTAGAAAATGCTAGCAAACAAGCAGGGCAGGAGGAGAAATGCAGGTGATGCACCTCTATACAATCTGCAAGTTGGAAAGTTTTCAGAGAGCAAGATGGCCTGGATGGTGTGGCAATAGGGTTAATGACAGTCCGATAGAATGGCAGAAGGAATGGAAGGCACAATTGCTTTAGGCCTCAAGATAAGCCAATGAATGGGCATGGTGCCCCCACCTGCAGAACTGGAATGAGTTTCTAGGGCTGTATCACCAGCAGCTACTTGGTGAATAACTGGGAAGGCTTAGAACAGGACTTGGAATCTGAAACCTGTCAGGCATTGTAGGGCTGCATCTCTCATCATTACTCACTACTATGATGACTAGCTGAGCAGCAGTTGACTGGACTGCACTTAAGTGCTATATAGATGGGAAAATAGCTTTAAAATATAGATACCCACTGTGTTAGACACAATAGGCATATAGCTATTAAAATAGAGGTGGACAACAACTCCCACGAAGGATTAACATCTAATTTTTTTCCAGAGTTTCAAATTCCTAAAAGACTACATCTGAGTCTGCCCTTCATTTTTCTGCTTTGTTTAAACCAACTAGCATTTATATCCCACTTAAATGTCCCACTCATTAGTTAAAAATAATTACATAAAAATAGCTTAGCTACTAGGTCTTCTGCCTAGAAATTACTATTATTACTAACAGCTAATCAGGGAAATAATATTTGCAAGTCACATAGAAATGAAAGAACATGTTTTTTATCTTGAATCATTGTGAACTTCTGTGAACTTCTTGAACTTCTGGTTGGAAAAGGTACCAAAAATTTACTCATGTATTTAAATGTATTTCTTTATTGAATACTATTGTGTAATATGGCAAGATACATTAAACATTAATGTTTGCTGAAAATGTATATTAAACCTTTATATTTTGTAATAGTGTAATTAATAAACAATAGCCAAAAAGCATATTTTAAAAGGAGCTGATATTTTATTAAAAGAATACACAAGGGTAACTTAAAACTCCATATTTGGAATACTTCAAAATTCTTCCAGATATTTAGTTTATTCATTTGTTTTCTGTAGCCCTTGCCCAAGTAGTGTGACAGGGGTAGATCATTTAAAACATTAAGCTGTAGAGATTTCTTTACAGGAAGGTCGATAAGCCAAAGAAGTCTCACTAAACAATAAGCCAAAGAAGTCTCACTAAAAAATTCAGTAAATAATAGGACAGTCCTTGCGCTTAGGCTAGCAGTCTAAGGTGTAAACCAGCTGGAGAATTTGCTCTCCTTTTAAGTATCAGAATTTGAGTTGGTCTTAATGGAAACTTCCCCTACATCCAGACAACATTCCTCTTAACTTGCTCTGCACTGTTTTCCCCTGTGACTTCCTGCTTTTTTTTTTTTTTTTTTTTTTTGACTGCTGCAAGACCCTTGGTTTTATACCACTTTATGGTGCCAATTTGGACTAGGGAAGTATTTTAACACGATTGTAAACATTAACAGTAAGTTATGAGCATCAGCTGGAGAAGGAAAACTCTGACTTCAAACCTCCATTGCCTTGTGGCTATATCCACTGATGGAAAAGGCTTCAGGAGTTAACCTTGAGGCAAAATCCGGAGCCGAAGTCCTGGAGGCGGTTTGTGTCGTTCTGTCAACTCCTGCAACATGGCTGGAACCAGTTGTATTGGCTCTTGCCTTTCCATTGGACTATTTCAGCGACGTGGAGAGGGGGGATTTGCTGGTTGGGGAACAGCCTATCCTCCATATTATTTTACCCTGGCTTTGTGCCCTGGAGAGGACACTCCAGCTTCACATGCATCATCAAAACACTAGATGCTGTTCCAAGTCCTCCATACAGAGCACGTTACCATAGTCTCTCGAGACTGAAGGATGCCTATGATGAGCATCAGCCACCAAAGTCTTATCAATATTATTATAGTCCTTGGACTGGCAATTGTGGTTAAAATCCAACAGGTTCCAGATTTGTTGTTTACAAGTCCAGCTTTCTCCACACAGTGCTGCCACCTTGAAGTGGGAAGCCCACCCGGGGGGCAGGCTTGTTATGAGTATGTGGCATGGGATTGGAAGAATGGGATCCACCCCTGGCTGAATTGTGGCAACTCAATCTTGTCTCTCACTGGCAGCACTGATTTCCATGTTAAAGTTCAACCTGAAGTGGTCCCTTTTTGCCTCACTTGGCTCACTAAGTCCATCTCATCCTTGCTCTAGCATAGGACAGAGGCACTCTGCTGCTAGATCTCTTTACATCCTGTGTCATCCTGTCACCAAGCAAAAGAAAAAGCAAATGGACATTAATGAGCAACCTTAAAAGGCATGAAATCAAAGGGAAAGGGGTTGGAAGGAAGAGAGATGAGCCCTGCCACAAAGCTGCTATAATGACTAGACAAAGTGGGAAATATGCAGGAAAATGGGAAGCAACAGGTTTTGGTCTTTAAACTGAGCCAATAGGCTAACTGTTCTTCTTTTCTCTTCTTTCCATGATGGAACCTACCAAGTGACAGCAAAGGGAAGAAAAAGGCTCATGGATATAGTTTCTCATTGCACACAATGTTGTCTCTGCCTCCCTCTGCTATATTGGCAATTTATTCACTCAGCAATGTTCATGGGTGAATTTAGCAAGATTTGGTGCCATTTGACATAAGGAGGTGCTGCATTACAGCTCAATATTTATTGTACGTTACACTTCCTAGATGAAACATGAAGCTGACTCTGTCTGACTCAATTCCCCAAATGTAAAGCGTGAAGTGAAAATCAGCACTAATGGGATCAGTATGAATCACAGCCCCTGCATGTGTATAGTACATGGGCTGAATATCTACTCCTAAAAACGAAACAAAACAAAAACACACACCTTATGGGCACATCCCATTGCAGATGGTTAATAGGATGAGTAAAGTGCTGTAAAGGCTGGTTGATGGTTAAGAACAGTAAAGCATAAATTTTGCTTAAGCACATCCCACCTTTTCCAAGAAAACTTGGCATGGTTTCACAGTCTAATAATGAGTGTCTATGAGGCATAGTTAATTGAGGCAGCCATTCAAACATGCAGAAACATGATTTCCCAGGAAAAAATCATGAAATTAAAATGAATCTGAAATCTACATGGTGCCAAACCTTCACATCTGACTGCTCTCAATATAGTGGCATATGATGAAATAAAATTACATTAGGCCTTTGATCACAGCACTCACCAGGATTCCTGCCAGCAGAAAGCAAGATGCTATGACTGTCCAACAATATATCACATAGCAAGATTCTCTTTTGCTCCAGGGAAACATATGATGAAAATCTAATAACCTCCATTAATCATTCAGATCAGGAAGATCCTTAATTTTCCGTAACTTATCCTGTTTTTGTTAATCACAGGGAAGTTCTATTCCATTACACCTTGAAGCCTCACACTTTAAGGCCTTATTCAAGCATTAAATGGATTAAACCCTATCTCCAGGTCCCTGTCCTACCTCAAAGTCTCTCACACTGTCACATGTTTAATATGAAGGTCTGCAAAAGAGTCATAAGGACATTCAGCTGAATGAATGTACAGCAGTTAAGCGATCAGGAGCCTGTACAAGGTAAATCATGTGATTGCTGTCAATTCAGCCGAAAGCACTTCTAAGGTCCTTCATGAAGGACTGAGAGACTTCAGTATGAGGAGGGGACATACCAATATCCTCATGTCCCTACCATACATGGAGCCCTACAGGATTTCAGGCTTATTGCCTGAATAAATTAATTGCCAGTTCAGGCTTAATGGCTAACACCAGGCTTACAGTAAGGCCTCAATAGGACTTAAATTCTTGAAATCAGAGTCATATTTTATTTGGTGTGGCACAGGCGGTCTTTGGACATCTTCGTAACATGCAAAAGCAGGAGAAGCTGAGATGGATGCCATGCTCACCTGAGCCCACTGAAATGGTTTCACATTTGGGATTAAGAGGTGGGAAATTGTACTGAGTTTGACTGTTTGAAGGTCAAAAGGTCAACAGGCATATGGATGCGGGCGAACCAGTGGATACTGTCTATCTGAATTTTCAGAAGGGGTTTGACGTGTTCCTTCACCAAAGGCTGCTGAGAAAACTCCAGTCAGGGGATAAGAGGACAGGTCCTCTTATGGATTGAGAATTGGTTGAGAACCAGGAAACAGAGTAGGTGTCAATGGGTTATTTTCACAATGGAGAGAGGTGAAGAGTGGTGTGCTCCAGGGACCTGTCCTGGGACCAGTGCTTTTCAACCTGTTCATAAATGAGCTGGAGAGAGGGATAAGCAGTGAGTTGACACAAAACTTTTCCGGGTGGTGAAGACTAGAGGGATTGTGAAGAGCTCCAGAAGGATTTCTCCAAACTGGGAAAATGGGCAGCAAAAGGGCAAATGCATTTCAATATAAGAAAATGTAAAGTAAAGCACATGGGGCAAAAACAATCAAAAATTTAGTTATCAGCTGATGGGTTCTGAGTAGAGATGGGGATGAATCGCCATTTTGGCAATTCGCCCTACTTCGTGATCCATCAAAGTTGATGAATCACAAAGCACAAAGCTTCCCCCCATAAACTGATGCAGCACAAATTTATTCGTCGAGGGTTAGACAGCCAAAGGCTATCTAAAAACAACACGGACAGCCCTCACTCCTGTTGCCCCACCATGACGTGCCCCCTCCTGCCACGCTATCCCCCCGGCCCTCCCGCTGCCACTCCCCATAATTGCTGCCACTACGCCTATGGGGGATGAATTAAAATGGGGAAATATTCATCCCTTCATATTCGTCTGGGTCTCTGGAACTGATGAATATGAAGGGATGAACATTTGCCAGATTAGGGATTTTTCACGAATATCACAGTCGTATTTTTATTCAACCCCATGTCTAGTTCTGAGCTGTCCGTAATGGATCAGAAAAGAGATCTTGCTGGGCTAGTGTCAACCCACTGTTGATGAAAGTGTCAACCCAGTGTGCAGCGGGAGTGAAGAAGCAATTCCATGCTAGGGGAAGCATTTCAAGGGGATTGAAAATAAAACAGCCAATATTATAATGCCAATGCACAAAACACTTGTAAGGCCACACCTGGAGTATTGCGTACAGTTCTGGTTGCCGCACCTCAAAAAAGACATAGTGGAGCTGGAAAAGGTGCAGAAGAGAGTGACTAAAATGATGGCTAGCCTAGGGCACCTCCCTTATGAGGAAAGGCTACAACGTTTGGGACTCTTTAGAGAAAAGAGGAGACATGATTGAGACATACAAAATTATGCAGGGGGTGGATAAAGTGGATAGAGGGAAGCTTTTTTCCCTCTCACGCAATACTAGAACCAGGAGACCTCCGCTCCAATTGAGTACTGGGAGAGTGAGAAGAGACCAAAGAAAATATTTCTTGACCCAGTGTGTTGTTAGTCTCTGGCCTAGATGCCTTTAAAAGGGGATTGGACAGATTTCTGCAGGTTACAAGCCATGATGGGGATGTATAATCTCCAGGCTTAAAACTTACGTACCTCAAAATGCCAGATGCAGGGGAGGGGTATCAGGAGACAGGGATCTAGTTGTCTCATGTGCTCCCAGAGGCATCTGGTGGGGCCACTGTGAGGTACAGGAAGATGGACTAGATGGGTCCTTGGCCTGATCCAGCAGGGCTCTTCTTATGTTTTTATATAAGGGCTACCTCCTACTGGTAGAAGTTTTCTAGGGTTTTAAATGGGAACCTTTCTCTGCATTTGATCTGGGATCTGTTGTATTCAAACTGTATGTTCTGTACCTAACTATTCTTTAGTGATCTGAGTGAAGTAAGACTTCTTGTTCTATACTACAGTCTTTTCTTCACTGTGCTCATTCCTTGTCTCCCACCACTTTAGCTGAAAGGAGACATATCGGACACACTTAATATTCTACTAAATCTTGGGTGTGTGTCATCCAATCCAAGTTGCACAATTTTCAACTGGTCTATCAAATCCATTTCATGTATTCCAGGGGCGTAACAGCAGTAAAGCTCCATTTACATCATTACTAATTTGATATTAAGCCTTCTGGTAGTCTATTTCTAATCCTCAATGGTTAATCCTATTCATATGTAATAAACTGTTACTGTGAGTTCACCTGAAATGGAAGTTCTGAAATCAAAGAGAAATGCAAAGGAGCCTCAAATAGGGTTTCTAATATGCTAGGTTTTGTTGTTGTTGTTGTTTACTGAACTAACAAATAGACTTGTCTTCTAGAGGAAGCTGTATGCATCGCAAAAAATTCTAATGTTCAGGCAGTAATATAACCCAACAATTCTTCCAAACAAACCCCAGAATTCTGCAAAAGCAGCATGGGGGTTTTGTTTGCCCACCGGGTGTGTTTTTCATTGCCAGACACCTGCTTGTTGCTTCAAGAATATTTTTTATAAGGAGAAGGGCTTGGAATTTGCTTTCTCTATGACCATCTCAGTTCTCCACTCTTTGTGTGTGTGTGTTTCTATAGAACTGTGATTCTTCCATCCCAGGGGAGGTAATTGAACTACAAGGACGCAGAGTACATCGAGCAGACAGGTGTATTGAATCTGGGAAGAGCAGAGGTGGAGGGGTTTGTGTTTACACAAACGATAATTGGAGCACAGATGTTAAAATAATGGACATTCACTGTTCTCCTGATTTGGAGTATTTGGCAGTGAAATGCCGCCCCTTTTACCTGCCTCGTGAGTTTAATGTTGTTATAATAACAGCAATATATATATACCTCCTGATGCTAACACAACCACAGCTTTGAGTTGTTTGTTAACTGCTATCAGCAAACAGCAGCAGGCCTACCCAGATGGAGTGCTGGTGGTAGCAGGTGATTTCAATCAAGCCAATTTAAAGACCGTCCTCCCTAACTTTTATCAGTATGTGGACTGTCCCACTAGAGGGGAAAATACCTTGGATCAGGTATATTGTAACATCATGCATGGATATAAGACGAAGCCATTGCCTAGCTTGGGACAGTCAGATCATATATCTCTTTTTTTGATTCCATCGTACAGACCCCTTGTTAAAAGAATCAGACCATCAATTAGAGAAATACAAGTGTGGCCAGTGGATGCAACTGAGCAACTTCAAGATTGCTTTAGGAGCACTGATTGGACACTGTTTGAGGAGGACAATGTTGATACTTATGCCTCGACAGTACTGTTTTATATCAAAAGCTGCATCGATGTTATTACTACCACAAGACAAGTACGAGTGTTTTCTAACAACAAGCCTTGGCAAAATAGAGAAGTGTGCCTTTTATTAAAAGCCAGAAATGCTGCTTTTCATTCTGGTGATGAACTACAGTATAGAGAGGCCAGAGCTAAACTGAAAAGGGGCATTAGGGATGCCAAAGCTATGTACAGCCAGAGAATTGAACAACACCTTGAAAGTTCTGACACTCGCCGAGTGTGGCACGGCCTACGACAAATCACTGGTCAGAGTAACAAAAACAGTCTGTGTAGCAGCAGTGATTTTTTGGCTGAGCAGTTAAATCAATTTTTCAGCCGTTTTGAGGTGGAAACAGGAACAACCATTATTCCAGCACCTACTGTCCGTAATACATCACTAGAATCTACCATCGACAGACAACCACTAGTACTGCAGATTTCAGATGTGAGACGCGCTTTCCAGAATATTAATATTCGAAAGGCAGCTGGACCAGATGGAATCATGGGACGAGTTGTTAGGGGCTGTGCTGCAGAATTAGCTGGAGTTTTTACGGATATTTTCAATCTATCCTTGTTGCAGTGTTCTGTCCCCACTTGCCTGAAGACATCTATTATAGTGCCAGTCCCAAAGCAGTCAGCTGTGGTATCTCCCAATGATTATAGACCAGTAGCTTTAACATCTGTTATTATGAAATGTTTTGAGAGATTGGTGCTGGATTACATTAAGGCTAGTCTTCCACCTTCTTTGGATCCATGGCAATTTGCATACAGGAGAAATAGATCTACTGATGATGCTGTGTCCATCGTACTCCATACTGTATTGAGCCACTTAGAACAACAGGGAACTTATGCGAGGCTGTTGTTTGTGGATTATAGCTCTGCTTTTAACACCATTCTACCAAATAGGTTGTTTTTAAAAATGATCAACCTGGGATTACCTCAGGAGATCTGCATGTGGATAAAGGATTTTCTGACAGATAGGCCACAGTCAGTAAGGATGGGATCCCACCATTCTTCTACCCTGGTACTAAGTACAGGAGCTCCCCAGGGCTGCGTGCTAAGTCCCTTCCTGTATTCCCTGTACACACATGATTGCACCCCACTATATAACACCAATGCAATTATTAAATTTGCGGATGATACGACAGTGGTGGGACTCATAAATAAGAACAATGAGTCTGCTTATAGAAAGGAAGTACAAAGATTGATACTATGGTGTAAAGAAAATCATCTCACACTTAACATCAAAAAAACTAAAGAACTCATAATTGATTTTAGGAGGAAGAGAAATGTACATTTACCACTGTACATAAACGGTGAGGAAGTGGAGAGAGTTGGTAGTTTTAAATTTCTGGGTACTTACATCTCAGAGGACCTCTCATGGACTATAAATGCCAACATGCTAATAAAGAAGGCACAGAAGAGGCTGTATTTCCTGAGAATGCTCAGCAAGTTAAATTTATCTCAGCATTTACTTCTGTCCTACTATCGTAGCACCATTGAGAGTGTCCTAACCTATGTCGTTCTGGCATGGTTTGGGAGTAGCTCTGTAGCAGACAAAAAAGCTCTACAGAGAACCATTAAAACTGCCCAGAGTATCATCGGGCTCCAGCTACCAACCCTGAATGACATCTTCACATCCCGCTGTCTGAGAAAGTCACACAGCATCCTGAGAGACTCTTCCCATCCTGCTTATAACTTTTTTGAACTGCTGCCATCTGGCAGAAGATATAGAACAATTAAGACTCGGACCACACGTTTTCTGAATAGTTTTTATCCCAAAGCTATAATTGCACTTAATAATGAGCTTAAAGACCACCAGTAGTGAATAATTAGTTGGACTGTGTTACTTGGCCTGAGGTGTAGATGTTTGTATTTTTAGTGGGGGACTTCTAGTGGGTGGGGAGTGTTTGGGGAATGTTATGTGTATGCATGTGTCTGGTCTCTGGGTGTCTGTGAATTTCGTTGTATGGTATACTGTGTATATATATACTTACAATGACAATAAATTATTATTATTATTATTATTATTATTATTATTATTATTATTATTATTATTATTATTATTATTATTATTATTATTATTATTATTATTATTATTATTATTATTATTATTATATGAGACAATGTTACTTTCCCCAGTTACAACTTTCAGAATCACACAACCAGCATGGCGGATTATGAGAGATATTGGACCTGGAAGTAGTTATTCAGAGATCTGAGCTACGAGGCCACCAGAATGTAGGGTGGCCAATTTCTTTTTTGTTTCACCACTACTACTAACCCTAAAACCTGCCATATCTTACTTCAGCTCCACCTGGAGTATGGCTCCTACAGTCTTTTCTTTGTTCCAGCCATAAGGCTCCATCCTGCCCCTGCCCTGACCCATTTGGATCTGCCCTTGGCCTACCATCCACAGTGGAAGAGGCCAATATCCTTAAACACAGAGTCTGGTGACCTTAACCATTCCCAGACTTTCAGTGGAAAAGATATGAATACCCAGTGTGAAATACCACATTGACTCACACAATTTGCAACTTGCATCTTCTAAACCAACCAACCAACCAACCAACCAACCAACCAACCAACCAACCAACCAACCAACCAACCAACCAACCAACCAACCAACCAACCAACCAACCAACCAACCAACCAACCAACCAACCAACCAACCAACCAACCAACCAACCAACGAACGTCTCTCAATTTGGGTAAAACAAAACAAAAGCAACTGGTACATCCACGGAAGTCCAGATTATAAAGACAGATGAAGTCTCAGGATGTAGAAATTAGAATCAAGTTCTTTATTCTGTATTCTTTAAATGGGTAATTAAAAAGCTCTGTCTCAATGTATTTTGGTGAAGCATTCTTCAGGTGCTAAGCATAATACAGAACCACATGATAGATATCAAATCTTCAATTTCTTCATCCTGAAACTTTGTCTCTCAGTTTGGGTGCCATGTATAAGCATTTAAAATTTTCCCATGTAATCTCACTCTTATGTCTGAAGAAGTGGATTCGATCTGTGAAAGCTCACGTTAAAATATAACAGTGAGTCCTTAAGGCGCCACAATGTTTTTTTTTTAACTTTTATCATTACAGTATTGTTTTTGCCCAATATTCGTGCACAGAATACCACAGCTACCTCTTCTAAAACTACAGTCCCAAGCAAGCTAACTTGCAACTTAACAGTCTTTAGAGCACAGTTACAGACTAGCACCTAGTTTGGTGCCTTGTGACCAGGTTTAGTAGGTCTGAGTCATAAGAAGGGAGGCATCATCAGCAATTTTACAACTGGCAAGCAAGACAGAGGAAATGCTTTTGCCTGTTGACTGTAACACTGTTCCAGTTACATTCCACCCAGTTATGGAAATTAGTGGCAAGCCAACACAGATGAGACAGGCAAATTCCTGCTTTACATACTACCTCACCCGTCACTGCCATGAGGCAGGATACTTGCAGGGCTTGGTACCCCCTCAAGGCATTCTGATAGCTATTTTATTCACTTTACCCACAGAAAAAAGGGAAAAGGGCTGGGTCTTTCCTGCCCTTTGTTCCTAAAGGAGGGGCAGGGGAAGAAACCATCAAACCACAGTTGTGATTATGTTACACCAGAGGTTTCAACTTAGGCTAACTCTTATAATTTCTAAGCTTTAACGGGGGGGGGGGAATAGGATGCTAAGGCTACCATGACTCCCACTGGCACAATATCATTATGACTACACAGATCCGGCTTGCACAGTGGGCATTTGCTGGCCAAAAAAGAGGAGATAATTACCTGTCTGAAAACAAGTGGGTAAAATTCAAAACAAGCCTTAACCTAAAAATACAAGTGAAGGCAGAATGCAGAGGGAGTGGGCAGGGAGGAGTTACGAACAGAAGACTTCCCTTAAGAGGATACACCCCAATGAATAATTCTTTGATGCACTGAAGCACAGCATTCCTGGGTTTTCCCCATCTTCTCTTTACTGTTAGCTTCCTAAAGTAGCAATTTAAGGCATCATTACTGCTGAGTCTTCTAATCTCTAACAGAAAGAGGTAATTAGCTTGTGGAGCCTGCATCTCAGTATCAGAATGGTTTGCAGAACACCGCCACCGCCCCCTTTGGAAAGAAATCACATCTAAGTCTTCTTATTCTAGGAAAATAAGGAAGATAGTGTTCTTAGAAAATTAGATAATAGGAATCCTATTTCTGGCTAACTGGGGCGGAACTGCAACTGCCTCCTACTTCATGGGAATAATGGTAAGATGCCTCCTCTGTCCTTTCCAAGAGAAGGTCAAGAAAGCAAGCAAGAAGAGATTCAATTCTCTCCTGCCCGCCCCCCCCCCCCAAAAAAACCCCACACACTTTGGTTTATGAGGGTGGATATTGTGCTTCTGTACCCACAATTCAAAAAGTCAGGAAATGGCCCAATTTTGTTGAATAATATCGTGCCCCACATTGCCAGCAGGAAAAAGGATGCCAAGCTTTACATAGCAAAAGGCAGCCTGAATGTTGGCAATACCAATGGCAGCAGTTAAGATGGTCTACAGGATGCCTTCTTCTGCTCATTCCCATTCACACTTATCTGGAAGTTGAGTCATGGCAACTGGACTTCTTTCTTACTAGGACTTCTTTATGCATCACACAAGTACTAATAGCTGAATGCAATTGTCAATATCAGTGGACTCATCCTCACTTTCAGAGGACTGGCTTTAATGTTTTGTACTAGCAGTAAAATATCCTGACTGATATCTTAAATGTGTGATTGAATCACATCATTTGATAGTGGAAATCTGCTGGATTTTCTTATGTGCTTCAGAACCTAATACAATTTTCACAATTTCTAATGCATACAGTTCTACCAATTCCTCAGCTTTTGCGCACACATCTGCCACCTGATAAGAAGCTTCAAACAAACACGTCTGAACTTCCGCAAAGTCAGATTTTGTGATAGCATCACTGGTATCAAATCGTCCCTTCTTAGACTTCAAGATGTTAAATGTACGTCCTGCAGCTTCACCACCATGCTGGTGGTTGAAATGTTCTAACAACTTCAATGGTTTGAGATTGGAGTTTGAAAATATCTTGCAACATAAAATGCATTGTGGTCATTGGGTACCATCTTTCTGTTGTACAAGTGAATCCGTAAGCAACTTAATTGTCTTTGCATTGGTGTCTTTTTGACATGGCAAGGGTTACTATAAAAAATAAAGTAATATTTACACATTAATGTAATTACACATTTTAAGTACATTATAAAATAACATGTAAACAAAAATTAATTATAATTCTTACTGAAAACAAAGAAAATTAGTGTTTGTGCTTTGGGCTGCTTTGTTAACGTTTGTGTACAAAGTGCATTTTTGAGCAGTTTCTTGTGGTATTAGCGAGTGCATGCACAGTGACGAAAGTAGGGTGGGTCGTAGTGGGGGTCATATCAATGTAGCATCTGATTGTACCATTTGCCAGTATGTATGTACTCACATCAACCGTCAGTACATAGTACACTTGAATCAAATTTATACAGTTTAAAATTTTATATTACAAATCTAAAAGTTAAAAAAACAATTGTTACCATTCACACCACTAAAATGCTATCTCGCACCCCCAAGTGTGCACACAGCCCTAGTTAAGAACCACCGCAGTAGAGGGACCATCAGGATAGCAAATCTGGGAACACAATTCTATATTCAGTAGCTACCCCTACTATAGTAGATCCACTGAATCGGTTTTTGACTGCATCAGTCAAATCTTATAAACCTCCTAAATTGGAATCAACTTAAAGTGACCCTAATAAGGCGTTCAAGGTAAGTGAAATATTTAAGAAGTGGTTTTACCAGAATGCTGTACCATGCAAATAGGTCCTTTGGAATTCTCTGAAGTTATGTTTCTCCTCAGAGTTAAAACTGTGTTTTTATTTTTTTAAAAATATCACAAAACCCTTCACCCAAACAACCCCAAATTTAGCACAGAGCAAGAGCAGACTTTCTGCTACATCTGTGCCATATTTGATGCAGATCCCAGGTCCAGTTTCATAGATATAATTTTTTGTTTGGGGCACTCCTCTTTTTTATTTGCCTTAGAGAATGTTGCCTAATGCTAATGCACAATATATTGGTGCCTGGCAAACCTAAGAAGTATTGATCTAGGAAGAAAAGTCAGTGTACAGCACTGTAAGTAAAAGGCCGTCCAGGGAAGTGAAAGACATCTCTTGTCATTATCTGCTCCTTTCCATGCAAAGATCCACGTTTCCAGTGTAAGCTGAGTTGCAGTCACTTCCCAATATTGTGAAGACATTGATGAATTGCCCATAGAACATGTGTCCTCCTATAAATTCGGAATTCCTGAAACAGGAACGGGGAACCTGTGGCAATCCAGATGCTGTTGGGCTGAAACAGCCACCAGGTTTCGACAACACAGGCAATGGTGAGGAACCATAGAAGTTGCAGTCAAACATCTGCAAAGGGGTGCAGACCATCTACCCCCCCAATCCTCCTTTAAGAGATGTGGACACTTACCATGACACCTGCACAACTCACCATGAGGCACCAGAATCCCAACTATCAAATACTTCCATGCTTCAAATCTGCCTGCTTATCTCCAAAATGTGCCTGCTTATCTACAAAAACAGCACACATATTTATATCTATTCTCTCTCTTTTTTTTTAAAGTTACTTTTTTAAAAGCTAAATTTGTTTTAAAAAGCAAGAATGAAAGCATTTTGTGGTGACGGGGAATTATGTAACATCAGGCACCAATTGGCACATATTGAACCAGTTTTTCAGGGCTGGCCTCAAGAAAGGAAAACAAAGAGATGGAAAACAGTGAGGGTGCTTTGTTTGTACTTCTGTAGAGTGGTGGAACGAAACAACTTTTTCTGACTCCAGCTTCCTTTGCTGCAGTTAAATCCATCTTCTCTGACACTCCTTTGAAGCACTTTGCCTCCATATAATATGGTAGGTGCTCCTTTTAATGCTCCTTTTCATATACATGCAAGGGAAATAGCCTGGTGAAACAGAGGTTTCTACAATTTTTTTGTGGGCCAATATACCCTGTGCCAGAAAACTTATGGAGGTCACATGGTCTACTTTATGGAGAGCAGTTCTTTGTCTGAAGGCCTACCCAGCCTAAGTCTGCTTAGAACTGAGAACCCCTGAACAGCAAACATGAGCATGCCAATTGATCAGTCATCTTTACTATGAGTTGTACGGTATGTCTACTTTGCTTTTAATTTTCTCCATCAGCATCTTTGTCTACAAATTAGCATTTGCACATTTAATGCTCCTTTTCTGATTATGCATTTCCTCCTTTCCTGGGAAGCATAAATGGCCACCACCCTAGAGATAAAGTTTCAAGAACCTCTGCACAGTGTAGCATTGAATAATGAGGTATTGTTTTTTGTTTGCCTGCTGTGCTTTGTTCTGCTATCAAGACCATTTGTGCTCCTGCCTCAGCACTGTGGACAAAAATAATCTCCCTACTGCAGGACACTGTACAAAATATATTCACAAACATGAGCAGCAGTGAAATTGCAAGTGAACATGATTTAACATTTGTATTGTTGAAAGGAGTTTGCTCAAACAACCACAGCAGTGTTTGGCAGGGGAAGGAGGGAGAGAAGAGCAGGTTAGCAAAAGTAAGTCTGATGAGATCGCTTTTTCCTATTCTACAGGCCTACAGCTGAAGACACAGTTGGGTCAACTGGTAATCTCCAAATATACAATGGGAAATCTGTACATATTCTTCACAAAAGGTGACATATTGGTTGAACAAGAAATCTATGGGCTTATCAGATAAAACGACAGGTTAAAGGTAATGGTAAAGGTTCCCCTTGACATTTTTAGTCCAGTCGTGTCCGACTCTAGGGGCGGTGCTCATCCCGCTTTTCAAGCCATAGAGCCAGCACCTGTCCGAAGACAGTTTCCGTTGTCAAGTGGCCAGCGTGACTAGGGAACACCGTTTTACCTTCCCACCGTGGTGGTACCTATTTATCTACTCACATTTGCATGCTTTCGAACTGCTAGGTTGGCAAGGAGCTGGGACAAAGCAATGGGAGCTCACTCCGTTGCATGGATTCGATCTTACGACTGCTGGTCTTCTGACCCTGCAGCACTGGCTTCTGCGGTTTAGCCCACAGCGCCACCACGCCACAGGTTACCTACCTGTAATTGTAGTTCTTCGAGTGGACCTCTGTGATTCACACCCTGGGTGATCCGTGCCTGCGCGGCACCTCATTGGAAAGTTCTAGAGCTTCTGTGGTAGCAAAAAACACATTCTATTTTTATTTATTTATTTATTTATTTATTGGACTTATATACCGCCCCATAGCGCTACAAGCACTCTCCGGGCGGTTTACAATTTTTTAATTATACAGGCTACACATTGCCCCCCCCCCCCAGCAAGCTGGGTACTCATTTTACCGACCTCGGAAGGATGGAAGGCTGAGTCAACCTTGAGCCGGCTACCTGGGATTTGAACCCCAGGTCGTGAGCACAGTTTTAGCTGCAGTACAGCATTTTAACCACTGCGCCACGAGGCTCAGTGGTTAAAGGCTCAAGTAAGGCCCCTCCCCCTCATATAAGTATCTTGGTGCCAAGGTTCCCCTTTCAGTTGTGTCAGCTGCCGCTACATTAAGCAGAATGGTGTGACAGTGGGGAGGACGGGCTGGATGTGTGAATCAGAGCTCCACTCAAAGAGTCTGCTTCTCCTGCACCATCAGAGCCCTGGTGGAGGTGCCCCAAAACCACCCGCACCAGCTTTGGGGGTCCCCCGGGGCTTACCTTGCACCATGGGAGGACTCGCCCGGGTCCCTCTGCGTAGCGATCGGCATTTGCAGAGGCTTGTCTGAAACCCTTTTTAAAGTTCTCGCCTCTTCCTCCAGCCTTCGGCAAACCTCGGAAGGGAAAAATGCTTAAGCCCCGGGGGACCCCCAAAGCCAGCGTGGGTGGTTTTGGGGCACCCCCACAAGGGCTCTGATGGTGCAGAAGCCATCAGAAACCTGCAGGGGGTGCCCCGAAACCACCCGCGCCTGCTTTGGAGCACTTTGGAGACTTTTCATGCACTGTCAGGAAAAGCCTCCAAAGTGCTCTAAAGCGGGCGCGGGTGGTTTCGTAGAGCAAAAAAGCCCCACTGGAACCATCCGATTTCGTCATCAAGCGGGGCAACCGTCTAGCAAGACATCACTGTATTGACATTTGTGCCTCAATGTCGATGGAGTCGGCATGTCCATGGGCATTTGTCAGTGTTGAGGATTTTTGATACCGTGAGATGTCATCTGAGTGTCCATGCACGTTGTTTGATATGGTTGCATGTCGGTGTCGAATTCGGGGTCATAATGATGTCAAGTTTGATGGCTTGGTTCTATCAGGTGCCAGAAATCGTGCATCGATAGAGGGACAGAATGAATGTCCATGTACCAGGATGGATATCGAGGATCATCAATATCAGAGCCTCTGTCTCTGTGATGTCAAAACGGAGGTTGTTGACAAGCTGATAAAGCAGTGGCGCATATCAGTGGTCCCCAACCTTGGGCCTCCAGATGTTCTTGGACTGCAACTCCCAGAAGCCTTCACATCTGCTGGCCAGGATTTCTGGGAGTTGAAGTCCAAGAACATCTGGAGGCCCAAGGTTGGGGACCACTGGCGTATATAGACACTGGAGATGCCAAGCGAGAGGAATGATTTCTCTCATCTGGATTAGCAGGAAAATATTGGGGAAAAATTGCTCAACTGTCCTGAATCTTTTAGGTGCCAGGTAGAGAGCAGGTTGGAGTCCATGTGGGTCATGGTGATATGGCCATTTCAACAGTGATGGCTGTCAAGATCGAGGCCCGCCATGAGAAAGTACGGCCGAGCTGGATAGACCAACTGACATTGGTGGTTGCTGTTTGTCCGGTCAAGCACTGGTCAGGGCAAATGGCAACTTAATGAGAGTGCTGAACGTGGGTCTGAGCCATGCGTAATGAAATAGACGGCTCCAGGGACTGTTGGGGCCGATGTCTCTGAGGCGGTCGTGGTGGACGATCAGATGTTACCAAATAAGGTATGGCCTCTAGTTGTTGTTCGGAGTCAACCCTGTTAGGTGAAGCAACTACAGAAGGGTTGCTCAAAAGAACAGAGTGTTGAGGACTGGGAGGAGAAGAGGTTAATCGATCGACTCTGTCATCCCATTCCGGAGATTGATTTGGCGGTTTGTTGAAGCTGCTGAGAGATGTCTGCAGCTTTAGATTTATGCTGTTTAGGTCTTTTAGGCGGAGAGGGCTCCAGAACCGAAGAGGCTTCAGTGGACATTTAACATTTAGTGGAGGGCTTCGATATTGAGTGCTTTGATTTATGGGTTTTTGAAGTTTTAAACAAAGTGGATGGAGCGTCAGAGTGGGATGGTGTGGTCAATGGATTTTGTTTCGAGGCTTCAGAAAGAGTCTTCTCTATTGCTTTGGTTTGTGCGATGGCCTTACAAGGAGGTTGGGCCATTTTGGATGATTGAAGGGATTGTTCCAAAAGATGGAGTTTTAATCTGGATAAGTGAAAATGGAGGACTCCACACTTGAAGTTCTTACAGGGACTGATTCACAGAGGCCACAAAGAAGAACTATTACTATACATATGTACAGTTCAACGTAATTCTTATGATTTTTGACATGGAATTCTGGGACTTCAGTGAAGATGACAACTAGTCTGCTAAGCATTTCCTAGTCTTTCTTAACAGACCTGGAGTTCCTCTTAATCCCTGGGAAAATTAAATAAATTACAGCAGTTTGTGTCTCTAATGTTTACACACCTTAAGCCTCTCTAGAAGTGTTTCCTGAAATGGGAGGAAACCATTTTAAAAAAAGCCCTGCAGTATGGGATAATTCACAGGGAAGGTGAAATCCCCTAAATTTAAGCAATTTCTAAACCTTTTGGGGGAAAAAAAAACAAGAAACAATTTTAATAATGGCCCTTTTATTTAATATGGGGAAAACCAAATTAGACATTTGACTATCCTTCCTGGAAAAGTAATATTATGTTACAGTTATTACTTGCCACCTGATCTTGTTGGGTTTTCCATTTGGCTATTTAAAACCATAATACCTACATTTGCATGCAGAAACAAGAGAAAGCAGGAGTTATCATTATTTAGAACAGCTAATTGGTATTGTTGGGTGACACATAGGTGGTTAACAGTATTCTGTTCCAGAGATGTGCATCATTTGAATGCATCCATAGTGACAGGAGTAGGTCAGGATGGTTCTTAACAGCTGAAGCTTAATCACTGAAGTAGTTAAACGAGAAAGCTGCAGCAGATATTGCAACAGCCACTGCTATCACCAGTCCTAAAAATTGACAAGAGAAGCAAATTCAGTATCTAAGCAGAAAGCAAGGAGTGGGAATGATACAAACACAGATATACAATCAAAACATTCACAATATGTAAGATGGCAGCAACAGGCTTAGACAGCTACCTGGATACTATTCAGCAAAGCATATATTTTCTCTGTTCCTTCATATACAGATCCTATTTACATAAAGCATTAAGAATCAACACGGAGTAGGGACACTGTGACCAAATTTGGGCTCTGACATGCCTGTGTGTATTGGATGTAGCATGTAACTGAATGTCTGTGTACACAGTCTAATCTCTGAAGGTCTGGTAAAGTGTGGTCCTTAAATGCATGAGCCTCCTTTAGCTATTGGGAAGGACGTCCCTGCTGAACATGCAGAGAGACAGCCATCCAAATAGATAGCCTGTATGGGACAACTTCAATAAAACCTGGAAATGTTGAGCACAACTCATCAGAACTTTCACAGCTTCCTAAAGTGGACTTAATTTGTGCAAAGAGAGACTGAAATATTGGTTAAGCCTTGCCGGAACCATTGTGGAGTCTAGCATATTAAAATTCTGTACAGCAGAGCTACAGACCTTCAGACACATAGAACTGCTACATGCTATATGCAACATACAAGGCAAATATGACTCAGGAGGAGGCCATGTGCATTCCTGCATCCCCACTATTCATTCAGGAAAATTGTCCCCAGCTACTCAAATATTAGTTCAGAATGCTACCCTGAGCCTTTGAGATATGTTACTCTATGTAATATTTACATTATGGTTGGGAAACCTTTCTCTTGTCAAGAATCCACCCCTGCTACAATCTGGTCCCTCACTGCACCACTGAATTTCAGTGTAATCCATTTAAAAACATGTATTTTGCTTGCTTCAAATTCATCTTAGTGGTTTGCTATTTTTCCTGTTCATCACTGAATTTTTTCAGCTGACTACTATGCTACATTTAAAAGCAGGTAATATGCTAGCTTCCATGGCAGGTATTTTCCAGTTGCTACTAAAATTCAGCTGAGTGTTTTGAAAGCTGCTTGTAGATAGAATGGTCCCCTTTCTGATTTGCACAGATATTTGTAACCACTTAAGAGTTATGACTTTGAATAATTTATGGTTTATATTATTATATAATGTATAATTTGTTGTATACCATCCAGAGTAGCATTTTGCTACATGAGCGGTATATAAACTGAGTGAATGAATGAATGAATGGATGAATGACTGAATCATCACATTTCAGATAGCAAAGATTATCGTCAGGAAGTCAATATATTTCCCTATTTCCCCTTTACACATTTTAATGGTCTGAATCCAATAATCTTAGTCCCATTCTTTTCCCCTATCATAACTGTTGGTAATCCATGGAGAATAAGGACTTTACAAAGGGCAGCACTGTATGACTCTAACAACTTCCACAAACTGCAAATGCAGGTTGCATCCCACCCTAGCTACCCCCCTTTCACCGCAGCTGTACAAGTTGTTGCTGTAAGAGGCAATACAATGATAATTATTTAGCGTTGTTGATCATGCCTGGAAAGCTAACTGTGAGGTGCAAAGTGCAAGAGCAATGGCTGAATCCTACATACCTATATTTTGATGAAGTTTCAATAGAACCACTTCCTTTGTCAACCGCTTTTGTTGCACATCATCCTGGAATTCCTTCGGTGGGATTACTTCTACTGCATTAAAAAAAACATACAAGATGATGTGTCCTTGTGGCCACACCTATTTCCACCCTCCATATCTCAGACAATGGCTCTAGACCAGGAGTTCTGAAACCTTGGATATCCAGATGTCCTTGGACTAAAACTCCCAGAAATCCTAGCTAGCACAGGTAGTATAGTAGTGAAGGCTTCTAGGAGTTTTAGTCCAAGTACAAACAGGGGACACAAGGTTGGGAACCACTGCTCTATATTCTCACCTTGTTTTCAACCTTGCTTGCATAACAAATAACGTACAGAATTTATTTTCAAAATGCACTTTTGGAACCAAGACTGGGGGTAAAAATCTGGAGATATGTACAAAATCATGTTGATTATCTTGAGATTGAGACTTAAGAGTATCTACAAGATACTAATAGCACATAAGTCTTATTTACGTGTCACAGCCACTGAAGTAACAAAACAAGACTAGCCTGCATGAACTGAAATGCTAAACAAGACTTTATGAGCAATTTGTTAAACTCTTTCTGGTCCCAGCAGCTGAATAATTTAGAAATGGGTATATAATACATGTAGTGACATTTTGAAGAAAGGAAAATAACAGGTTAAAACCCAACAGAAGTTGTGAAGAGTACACACACAACACAATAGGGGGCAATGGTAATTCTCCAAATACATTCTGTTCATAGAATTTTGCTCAAAGGTAATTGCAAAATACTTGCAGTGCTACACTTTTCATTTGAAAAATAAAGTCAAATAAAAATGCCATCATCCACTCAAAACCTGAATAAGAAGTATTGCTAATTCGTATAAGAAATGCTCATGATTTTCCTGTAGCAGAAACACAAAGAGCTGGATCAAAATCCTCAGTATTGTCACAGTATCTTAGTTTCTAGCACTGTTCCCATGCTGCAAACTACAGTGGTAGGCTGCTTTGACAGGCATGTCAGTGTCCTGGCAAATATTCCAGTCACATATAGAATTTCTCATGGGAAGAATAATGTGGAAATGGAGAAAGAGTATAAAAAGGCATAGCTCAGGAAAAGCTATGTGGCACGTTTACATGCACCAGCCTTTCAGCCTCTTTGGGCTGCAGTCCTACATATGTTCATCTGGAATTCAGTTCCACCAAACTAAGTACAACTAGCTTCTGTGCAGATACACAGATAATCACAGTGTTAGTTGAGATAGATGCATCACTGGCATAATCCTATGTGCCTGAAATCCAGTAGGACCCATTAAACCCAGAGCAAGGTTTAAGTTACATTCAAACTTCAGCAACATTTTAGACATTGTCCTTTTATATTTCCAACACTCAAATCTTCTTTTTCAAGTTTATCTGACTCAGTCCCCACATTATTTTAAGTCTTTTGCCAATGCATTTAAGTCCATACCATAAATAAAAGTGGTACAATATTAATATACAATATTGATACCATCTTGCTCAAAACGTTGCACTTTGTTTCTTGCAAAGTTTGCTCCACACTTACGAAATGGAAAGAATGAATTTCAAATTTCAAGTCAGTGTATAAATTGGAATTCAGGAAATCTCTGTTCTACAATATTCAACTGCATGGCATTACCAAGTAAACCGGGCTCTGCTTGGCTTCTCCTTGGATGCCATCTCAATTATGACACTGCAACTACTCACATGTAAGTCACAACAGCCCAGCTCTAGGTCCTCAACTAGGTAACAGGGAACGAGTTCAGGGAAAGAGATTATCCTCCCTGAAATCTTATTTGTGTTTATCTACTCAGTGGATGTAACCCTCTGATACGAGAAGCTGGGATTTAGCAGAAGCAACTGCCAATGCAAATCTTATTTGTCCATGGCGAAGAACAGACGTCCTTAACAATGAACATCTCTCATGTGCATATTAAATTATGCATCAAAATTGTAATTTTTTAAAAAATATGCAAGTTAATATACTGATGATTTTATTTTGCTCATTCTGAAACTCCGGAGAGGGGTCACTTTTATTTGCAGCTGAGCGTGGAAAAGACATCTTTCTTTTGCTTAGAGCAGTTCTGATTTGGATCAGGACCATGTCATGGGAAGCCTTGAAGAGATAATGGTATGGATTTCTGGTCTGGTCCCTGGGTATAAGTCTCAATAAAAAGTAAACCTGCTTTGAGATTCGATTTTTCTGACCACTGAGTCAAATTCACCAATATGATTAACAACCATACTAGCCTTAGTAATTCAAATTTACATGTTTTCATTTTATTAGGATACTTATATTTAGTTAGTTTGTGTTTTTAGCCTTACTTACAACAGTCCTACCCTTCAGCCTCCCCCAAAACCCTACTACCACATTTGTGATTACAGATCTGTTTCAGACCCTGGGTGACAAGAATCTAAACTGCTCCTTCTCTCTATTCATCTGATGAGGATTCTATATATTCCTTAGAACAAAAAAGGAGAGATGGGTATATGCTACACAAATATAGGTTGAAATGCTGCTTCTTAGCAAAATAAACTGCACTATAAGAAGGCCCATTACTGCAATCAGTTGTGATTTCATGTGTCAACTCCTCTGTAATTCCATTGATTCAAATGGGCCAACTCTAGTTGCAACTCACTGCGCTAAAGTAAATAAGAATTAGAGTATGCCATTTGAATCAAGGGAACTTATGAAGGAGCTGACTCACCAAATCACCACTGATTCAGTGAGCCTCCTCTAATTGCTACTTACTATGGTAAGCAGCAGGATTTCTACTGCTCTTAATCGAGTAGCTAAATTTACCTGTATTCATTTCTTCGACTGTGTACAAATCCTCTGTTTGAACAGCTTGATCCAGCATCTCAAGAAAATGCTCTTGGATCTCCTTGACCGTCTCATCACCAAACTTATAATCACAAAGCAGTACATTGGACCCTGCAATGGGACCAAACACTCTACAAGGCAAGGTGTGGTATTCCCTTTTTGAACCTAAAAGCAAAAAATGAGGAAGAGAGAAAATAAACAAAACCCCCATTAAGCAGCATTAAAGAACAGTATGAATATTGGCATGCACTGTAGCACATGTATGTATAAGAGTATCAACTGTAAAATCTTTCAACAAAGAAAGTGTTGATGTAAACATAGTATCAATGCTACCTTTGCATACATTTTTCCTTCAGCTTAATTATGCGTCCTTCTAGGCTGTCAGCATCCAATTTTAGAGGCATTTGTTTTTAATGCTTTTATTCATATCTTTAAAAGTTTGGAAAAAACCCTCAAAATTATTTGGTAAGGTATTAAATGTTACACATATTTTAACGCTTTATGTTCAAAAAGAAAGCATAAACATCACACATAATGTAACATTCCCTATTTAGAAATGTTCTGGTTGTGGAAAACAGTTGTGGTGTTAACATAGTTTGTCCAAAGTGGTAATAAGCCCACTGTTCTTGCACTACACAAAGTGATCACTTAGATGGGCCCACAAATTTGTAAGAAATTCCAGTTTTGCAATAAATATATGCACAATCTGCCTTTGCACAGTAAGGCAGATGAACACAGTTGCCCACACTACATTTTCTTGCTTCCTGGGCACGGGATTCAATATCCTTTTGTCACCTACTTTTGATACTAAGATAAATAATGTGCAGGTGGAGAATCAGCTTGTTGTGATAAGCAGGACTTCTCAGCAAAAATATAGAAGGATGTGTATATGTGGATCCTTGTGGATAAACTTCCCAGCAAAGGAAAGGGAATAAGAAAACTAGGAAAGGAAAAACTATGCCCAGAATATATTTTGCTGGTCTTTCTAAACCACCAGGACAGCATCACAGCTTCTGATGCAGGAGACTTTGGTCTAGAACTGCTATTTGCTTTAGAAGTGCCAAGTAGTTCTTTGTTGTTTTTGCCTCAGCAAACTAAGACACTGTAAGCTGGAAAGCTGCAAAAAAGAAAAAAAAAAGGGGGGGGGAAGAACCTGAGGGGCTCAGAATGTTTACAGGAAGCAGAAGCAATCATGAACAGAGGATTTGAGTCTAAGCCATCCTTGGCACGCAGCATGCCAAACTCTTCACAATATAGACAATATGTGCCACCTACCGACAAACATGAAAATTGCAGACAGTTAATAACACAATCATTTAGATACATTAGTTAATGGAGTTCCACAAAGAATAGCACCTAGAATCTAGGCTGTATCTTATTATGCACTAGTTTATGCTGCCAACAGTTTCCATACAGTTTATGGCAAGTGAAAACAAAATAGGAAAAAAAAACCCACACAGAAGATGGGAGAAACTGCCCCAGCTCTCACAATATAAGGCTTGAGAAGTGGTTTGCATTTCCTCAGCATTTTCTTTGGGGGGGGGGAGCTATTCCATATCTCAGCAGAATGACCTGTGAAGCACCACATTTGCTACAGTGTGCAGTTGCAAAATCTGTAATGAGCAAATAAATTCAGAGAAGCAAGCAGCTAGTAGTACATATTCAAAGCAGCTTACATGTATCTTAAATGCAGAATCCACTGAATGCCTTGCTCCTGCAAGAGCATTATCAGGAGAAATCTACAAGGGAAGCATTTCACGGCACAAAAATAAGTATAATCAATTATTTATGTGCTCAAATGTGCAACAGCCAATAAAAAAAAAACAGGCCTCAATTCAACACTGCAGGGGGACCTTCTTTCCTTACCTGCTCTAGCAAATTATTTGCTTGAACTGAATAGAAACTGCTCACAACATTATCCAGCATATGACAGAATATGCACTTGATAGAAGATGCTATAAAATCCACTTTATTCACTCTGTGGGGAAATTTTTTAACTGAGATGTCCAAACTGCAACATGCAAGACTGCACTAGCGTTGGGACTTCTTTTTCGTCCCCACAGTATCCTCTGGAGGGTTTTCCATTCCTTCAAAATTCATTTTTAGGGCATACAGGGGACTGCAAGGGGGAGGGACTATGCCCTTCCCACTTTTACCAGGGGCAGCATCTCACTAATTACTGTCCATAATAGGCAACAGTCAAACACATAGATTTATATGATTCTAATTTTTTCTTTTCACTACTTAATGAGCACATTGTTCATCTTATCAAAGGCAATTCTCCTGGGGAAACCTAACCGAAAGTGGCAAAACTACCTTAATTTAAAACTCCAAGTGCCCAAACACTTTCTTTTCCCCATTACCTTTCTCTTGTGATGTTTCATTTATAGGCATGTCTTCAAACAAGATTTCACAACGATCAGAGAGGGTGTTTATTATGTCTTGTTTCAAAGCCTATAAAGTCAAGAACAAAAAGATACAAATAAGTGCTAAAGTTCAAAAAATTACCCCCAACTAAAAAAATAACTGTCTTCTACATTTAACGCCCATTTTTCCAGTGAAATGAATGAAGTATAGTTACACACAGCAAATCTAAGATCAAAAGACAGCAGTGCATTTCCTTTCCATTTCTCCATAGGCATCTATAGTCAGAAAACATTTGGTTGCTGTAAAAACCACATGGACATGGATTAGAATGAAATAAAATAAATCTATTTTGGATATCTAGAATCAAATGCATAATATTTAAGCTTTGAAGGGAAGTGAAAGAATTAGGCCTTATATGACCAACATGCCACCATTTTTTATATTTGTCTATTTATTAGTAATTTGTGACTATGCTTCCACAATTTGGTCGCATCTTAGGAAGAAGCTGAACATTAAACAGCAATGTGGAAACTCAACCTTCCTTCAGGGCTGAACCGCTTTTATTTTATCTAAAGGAGGAAAGAAGATCCAGCAGAATCCAGCAATGAAGTGAGACAGCTGCTGGTGTACATCCTGTATGTTTGTCATCCCTTCAAAACAGGGAAAGTTGTGTCTCATCTTTGATCAACCCCTCTCAGGGCTGTTAAGTGCACAGGCAGAAGAGAAAAATAAAGGAGAAGGGAGCTCCCATTCCGATTCATCCCCTCTTCCCTTTGACAACACTGCCAGCCAGGTCCTGGCCAGCTGGTCAAATATGCCCCTGCCTCAGTTCATGTTGCCACCAATATGTGAGGCTCTAATCTTTTATCTGCTCATTCTCAGAGGAGTCCCAGCAAGCTCAGATTTCCTTTTGAGCTGACACATACAGAACTGCATTCAAGGGGTCATAAATATGCAAAGCAAAACATCTCCATTTTTTCCTCCCAGAACTAAACACAAACATCCAATCTACTTTTGTCAGAACTGAGACAGAATTTGTACTTTTCTCAAACAAAGGCAGAATAGAAACGATTGGTTTGCACTTGGGATTTTTCAGTGAAATATGTGGGTGAAAACTACAGCCCACTGCAATTATCATTTTTGGAGTATGCTAATTTGAAGTTGATTTCAATGTCAGGTGAACAGAGTATCTGGTACAGGAAAGATATTATGACCAAATCCTTCAACAGACTGAAGAACAACAAAAGTACCTTAACAGCATCTTTAACTCTGGGCTTGTTATTATGGATGTAAGCTTTGCATTTTAAAGCACCTTTAAGGTTTATTGACCCACTGCAGACCTGGACCGTTGCTGTGGATCTGGAATTTGAACTTTGTGACTGGAAAAGGGAAAAAAAACACACAAAAAAGTATTATATAATTTATTATTCATTAAACAGTCAGTTTTACATTGTCTCAAAACTTGCAAATGCTGCTAGAAATGTAGTTTTTATAGTACCCTACATTCCACTAGCTATTATTTTCTCCCTTAAAAACCAGTTTAATTTGACCTTCTATAATTAAAATGTATTCTACAATGAATTAAATTTATATAGCTAGCTTACTTCTTATTTTTGCATGAAGTGCAACAGATCTTGCTCTTATACTGTTGACTAACGTAATAGGACACCCACAAATTTATAACATACAAAAGCAATAGCACAGATTAAAATGTTACCACTTTAGCCTCATTGTCAGTTTAAAACACCAGGGGCAAAACTAAATGACCTTTAATCTTGATTTCTGAAGACTAACACCAGGATACTGAACATGATGAGACCCCTCTAATTTTCATCTAGTCTCCTGGAACATCTGAATGATTCCTACAGAATTAAGGGTGGCAACCACATCCTTAAAGCCTGACAAGCTGTAGTACAAGTTTCATAACCTGCAGTGCAGAAATGGCAACACAGTACTTAACAAGACTTTCTAGAACATTTAGCTCTTAATTTGAGAGACAGTAGCTTATCTATGGCTCCTTAATAGAGATAACCACTGAGAAGAAATCTGCAGCAGGGATGTCCCAGATCGCATCTGTTGATCACCATCCTACCTTAGCTCTGAAAAACACCTCTTCCTTCCTGCAGTAAGTCTTAGAAGCAGCCCGCCACTAGCATTTGATCTGAGGTCAAGTCACAACAAGTGGATTCACAGAAGGAGGTGAGATTTGCATCAAGGACTTTTCATACCACCTCATCATCTACCTGGTGAATTTACTAAAATAAAAGGGAAGCTGCAAGAGCAGGTGATACCTATTCTACAAATGCAAGAGTATGCAATACTTTAATAAATAAAAATATCATAATACAATATGTGAGCTTCTGGGGATCAGGGCCATTGAATTTGCTTACCAACTGTGTTAGAACTTGAACATCAAAGGTTTGAGTAGCTGATGGCATGTTTCTTGTAGACTTTTTCTGTAAGGATAATTGAAACACAGAAAGCAAAATGTTCATAGGTCTTATATTCTAAAACATAATCCACAGGGAGAAGGATGCCTATTCAAACTTTTGCATAATTCAATAATTATATATCATTGAGTTTTTCAAAACAAGAATTAAAATAACATTTTTACAACATTACTATATATAAAAAGTGGAGATAACAAATCTTCATTGAAGCTTCTTGGGTCTCCACATGTTGCAATGCAGTTTTACTATGTGACTTTTTAAACATTCCAAACCAAAGAAATGCAGTTTCAAAATAAAGAGGTACACTTAGGTCAGAAGGAGATGCATAATGACTGAATCGGAAAAGGAAGACTGATGGCGAGATCCTTTGTTTTGTTTTTAAAAAGAAACAAGTAATTGCTATGGTCAATTCAAAGAGATTACTGAGGATTCTGTTTGGTCCATATTTGGAAGCCACCCAGTTTGATTCCCAAATGAAGAAACTCCAAATTGATGCACTGCTGAATTTAAAACAAAGAAATCAGTTTCAAAATAACCAACACTGTATAATAATCTACATGTCATCACAAAATATTTGCTAAAATGCATACATTTGTCTGCAGACTGTTGTTTTTTAAAATGCAGATTAGTATGGTGATGGATTGGGAGGAAAGCAATGACAAACCTAGACAACATCTTAAAAAGCAGAGACATCATCTTGCCGACAAAAGTCCGCATAGTCAAAGCTATGGTTTTTACAGTAGCGATGTATGGAAGTGAGAGCTGGACTATAAAGAAGGCTGATTGCTGAAGAATTGATGCATTTGAATTGTGGTGCTGGAGGAGACTCTTGGGAGTCCCCTGGACTGCAAAGAGAACAAACCTATCCATTCTGAAGGAAATCAACCCTGAGTGCTCAATGGAAGGACAGATCCTGAAGCTCAGGCTTCAATACTTTGGCCATCTCATGAGAAGAGAAGACTCCCTAGAAAAGACCCTGATGCTGGGAAAGTGTGAAGGCAAGAGGAGAAGGGGACGACACAGGACGAGATGGATGGACGATGTCATCCAAGCTACCAGCATAAATTTGACCCTACTCCAGGAAGCCATGGAAGACAGGAGGTCCTGGCATGCTCTGGTCCATGGGGTTACAAAGAGTCGGAAATGTCTTAACCACTAAACAACAACAAAAATGCAGATGGAAGACATTCTTGGTGGCTCTTCCCAGGCTATAAGCCTATCAGTGAAAAATGCCACACCAAACACTCTGTTTTACATCAGCATTAAGCCTACATTGTAGAGCACTTACCTGCCCTTCCACTAGGTCACTATCATCATCTTTGACTTGACCATTGATCAAAAAGACAGCTCCCTCTATCTGTTTGGCCCATCGCGCTATTCCATTCTGGAAAGAAGATGTGAAAGAAAATTAACTCACAGGGAGACAACTGAACCATCTAACACTTTTTTCCCTTCAAAGAGAGTTAAGACTCTTCAGTACATCTTTTTTAAAGCAACGAGCATGGAAGGCTAAACTGTAGAGAACTTTCTGTTTGAAGCCTCCCACCCAACCTTCCTCCAGGTGAGGAAAATTCAGGTGTAGATCTGACAGGTGGAACTCCCAGAATGGAGAATTCTGGGATTTAGAGCACTGGTTCTTAACCTTGGGTTACTCAGGAGTTTTGGACTGCAACTCCCAGAAGCCTTCACCACCAACTGTGCTGGCTGGGGTTTCTGGGAGTTGCAGTTCAAAAACATCCAAGTAACAAAGGTTAAGAACCACTGATTTAGAGTTCAAAAAGAGCCCAATAACACAAGCCTAGCCCTTGTGTTCATTATCAAATGTGTTCTCCAACGGCTCATTCACATCATCCTGTTTTTTGAGTGACTTTACTAACGAGGAACTTGCCATTAAGAACACAATGCTACAATAAAGCCAAGACTCCTCATTTGTTGTTCCCAAACAAACTAAGAATCATAAACCAACTTCAAACCTTGTCTTCAGACTGTATCCCACTAACAAAAAACAAGGAATTATGTTCCTGGTGTCATGTTAAAAGCATTTCGCTGTAGTGAATTCCTTGTTACAGAAGCCGCTCGCCTGGCAGAAGCCAAGAGAGATTCACAATGCAATATGCACCAACCAACTCATTTTGCAAACATTATAGCAGTCAAAATTATAGTTTCTTTGCCACAACTACTAGAAAAGATTCACACCTCAAGCAAATGTTTAAAACAGCTTCTCAGTGAAAAACAAACTATAGCTAAAATGCAATAGTTAAAATATAACTAGAGTAGGCTCAATGAATCAGTGAATATTTGGTGAGTAAACACCTATTTGTTGCTTTGCTTTGAATTTGATTTTTGTGTTGATTTTATTTACTGTTTTAGGGTGATGTTTATTTGTTTCCTTTTTGAACATTTGTATACTTCTATATTTTATCTGATTTCCCTGTTGTAAATTCAAACTGGATCCATATGAATTTTTGCCATTGTGTATTTGTACCCAGAATTCCTCTGATTCAGTGGACCTACTACCATTGCAACTTACTATTGGATTTCAGGCACCAAGTTATGAAACCTAAAAACGCTCAATAAGATAAAATAAATCAATTGATTTATTTTATAGTATAGTATAATCTTACTATTCAGTGGAATTCTGAGTACAAACATCTTTCATTTTATCAATTCCACAAAAATTGATAAGTGAAAAAGATATCATAAAGTTAAATACATGATTTACCCTTTCACAATATGTATTACATTTTGCCTTTTCTCTCCCATTATGCATTTTGATAAATTGTACTAACAGTAGCACTAGGCACTATACAGAACTTAGCATTTACTTGGCAAAATACAATGGAACAAGGATAAAGAAAAATCTTTTTAAAGACAATAGCAAAAATATGATAAAAATGAGTTGGAAACAGATTGGAGAAGACTACTAGCACTGTGATGATTTGGGATAGGCCCAGATAAAAAGTATGCTGGGGGAGATCTGAGAGCAGGGAGTGTCTTAAGGGGCAGACCATGGCTCAGGAACAGCAATGCAGATGAAACAAAAGTAGGAATTCACAAAAATATTGTTTTAAGCTGGAAATATTAAAATGAAACATGCAAGTTGGGAATTGCATCTGCTTCATTACCCTTGTATTTTTTTCCAGGTCATGGCTGGCCGATGTAGCTGGTAGTGGGATGTGTATATTCACATTAATGGTGCATTCTAAAGATGCCCAGGAACTGGCAAGGCCATTCTGATATTTCCAGTCTGCTGGCTTGGCCGTACTCTAAAAGGGAAAATAAGAAGAAACAAACTTTCAAAATAAGCCACTTCTCTAATTGACAAGATCTACATATTTGTAGATCCCCTTCATGGATTGCTGCCTTGTCGTGGCGACAAGGCAGCAATCCGTGAAAGGGCCATGAAGTACAAAACAGCAAACAATGAAAACTATGATGACCCTCATTTTGCAGATGTTAAGTCATCCAGGTAACAATGTTTTTTTTCTCTGAGTCTTCCTGCATTGTGGGAATCAGTCTGTTATGTTATGCTGTGTTTTTATACCACACACACTGTATTTTAAACCTATGACTATGTTACCGGGCTTCAAAATAGAAACATTTTCCCCTTCTCATTGATTACCTTTGCAAAATTAAGTTTGACAGTCCTGCACTGCTTCAGCCTGAAGCACTGTTCTCCACAGAATTCTTGTATCTCTTTTGCAGCTGTTGGCAATTTCAGGCTATAGCTCTGATTGTGCACCATCTCAGCATGTCTAACACACTTTTTTGAAACAAACCAGAACCTGAAAGTGGTAACAGCAACAAAGATTCAAAAATCCTTCAGCGTATAATCCTTTAAACACAAGCAGCAAAAGACAGTCAAACCTAAATCTTGTACAGAAATCTGGCAAGAAGAGAGAGCACCAGTGTTCAGCATTCCTTCTCCCTGCTGCTCTGGAAAACCTCCTGGTTCCTGGATGGTGGGGTGAGGGGTTGGAAGGACAAAAAACACTGCCCAGTACTAATTATATCTCTACAACGGTCTCTAGCTAAAAATTTCATGTAAATGCCTGCATCAGTAAGAAACAAAAGAGCCCATTCATTCTAAGCAAAGTTCTATTCCTATGAAGTGAGGTTTGCAAAGACAGCCTTGCCAAATTGAGCCCAGAGTTAACATGCCCACACAACACACCCCTTACCTTTGGGTCTTGTACATCATATGTGCGACAAAATATTCGTTCTCAGTTAAGAAAAATTAACAAAGTGTTCCTAAAGCACACTATAACAAACTCTTAGGAGAAAAGTCACTTTACTCACTGTAGAATATACATCCTTTCATTTCAGACAAGCTGAACTCAGACTCATGTTTTCAGATCACCATATATTAAAAGATCAGTATGAGGGCTTATCAGTATAAATACAGTAGTACCTCGGTTTACAAAAGGGACGTGGTGGCGCTGCGGGCTAAACCGCAGAAGCCTGTGCTGCAGGGTCAGAAGACCAGCAGTCATTAGATCGAATCCACACGGTGGAGTGAGCGCCCATCACTTGTCCCAGCTCCCGCCAACCTAGCGGTTCGAAAGCATTCAAATGCAAGTAGATAAATAGGGACCACCTCGATGGGAAGGTAACAGCATTTCGTGTCTAAGTCGCACTGGCCATGTGACCATGGAAGATTGTCTTCGGACAAAACGCTGGCTCTGTGGCTTGGAAATGGGGATGAGCACCGCCCCCTAGAGTCGAACACGACTGGACAAAAAAAATTGTCAAGGGGAACCTTTACCTTTACCTCAGCTTACAACGTTAATGCATTCTCTGGGATGTTACGTGAAGCAAAAATTACGTTAATTGAAATGTGGATTGCCATAGGAATGTCAGGTAACACCTATAAATAAAAGGATATCTATTCACATACACATACCTTTTTCTAAAATCAAATGCGATTTCTGAAAGGCACATATACATGAGTATATATAAATTGATTTATGAGTTCAAGTGGACATTCAAAACATCAGCTTTTTATAATTTATTAGTTCAAATACTACCAAGCTTTTCATGGTATGCCTGGTGGCAGGACAGGCTTTGTCAATGAGCATGGCTATAAAACAGTTTTATTAAAATCTTATACAGATTTACGTAGAAATCAATCTGTATTCAGTAAGTCTTAATCCCAAGTAACGGTGCATAGGGTTGCCACCTGTGTTATTTAAAATCAGACGAATCAGAGTAGAAATATTAGCATACTCTCTGCATGCTAAAGGGACGTGGTGGCGCTGTGGGCTAAACCGCAGAAGCCTGTGTTGCAGGGTCAGAAGACCAGCAGTCATTAGATCGAATCCACACGGCGGAGTGAGCACCCATCACTTGTCCCAGCTCCCGCCAACCTAGCAGTTCGAAAGCATGCAAATGCAAGTAGATCAATAGGAACCACCTCGGTGGGAAGGTAACAGCGTTCTGTGTCTAAGTTGCACTGGCCATGTGACCATGGAAGATTGTCTTCGGACAAAAACACTGGCTCTATGGCTTGGAAACGGGGATGAGCACCGCCCCCTAGAGTCGAACACGACTGGACAAAAACTGTCAAGGGGAACCTTTACCTGCATGGTAGACTGTTGTAAAAAGGATACTTCTTTGTAACAGAACAAAGATGAAGAGCCACTCTGTCTGACATGTCGTCATCTGATGTCTTCCACAACCTTTTTCTAGCTATAGTTTTTTCTACTGAAAAAACAAGCTACGAGAGGAAGAAAATAAGAACAGAGTTACATTTCATTTCCATTTGCCATAATATACTGGGGAAAAAACCTCAAATTATGTTTGCTAAAACCAAAAGCTGGCAGCTGTTTCCAAGGCAAGATATTTCTGTACTCATCATGAGCGGCTTCAATGAATTCTTCAGTGCAGAAAACATTCAGTATTCCGATTCAAGCATTTGTATTAGCATCACCGCATACAGGGCTGAAAAGTGTTGCTTCTCCCATATAAACCTGCAGAGACCTCTGTCTCACAGAATAACGGAGACATCTCTAGAGAAGATTCTAAAAAGGACTGCTGTACCCAGGCTCTAGACTTCCTTTCGTAGAGATGCCTGTCTAAACCCTTTTGTGATAACCTTCTGTCCCAACAAGTGAAGACATCTCATTTGCATATTTTCTTTTTCTGCTGTCTTCTGGAATTTTTAGCTGATCATGATAAAATTATAAAGTAACAGAGAAGTATATGTATCAAACTGCTTTTACCTGTTTGTTAACTTGTCCTTGTAGACTTTTCATTTCAACATTACTTTAACTGCATAATTTAACAACATGACCACTTAGACAGGTACAAGCTTCCATAGGTACTTACATAGAACAGAAGGATGATCTATGTTTAATAAACAAGTCTGTAGGTTAAAAACTGCTATTCAGTAGGGTCTAAGAGTGAGCGTTAGCTATGTCTTCTGCATAATTTACCTTCCGGAGAGTATTTTGGATTTCTTTTGCCACCTCTGGAACTGCAATAGTAAAAACACCCAGAACAAGCAGTCCTCCAGGAAGCATTCTTGAAACCTAATGAGTCAAGCCAATAGAAATCATGTCAGGGTTACTTTCTAAATGGATCCACCTGTATAGCTCAATGAACCACAGGAGTTCCACAAGGGATGTGGCAAATAAGTAGAGCATTCCTCGCTCTGCCTTGTTGACAAATCTCATGTCCTGTAGGCATCCTTCAGTCTCGAGAGACTATGGTAATGTGCTCTGAATAGAGGTCTTGGAACAGTGTCTAGTGTGGCTGAGAAGGCCAATTCGAGAGTGCAATCCCTTCCACACTGAAGACAAATACAATCTGTCCCCTATCCAGCTCTCTGATTTTGCTGCTTTTGGGACTGCCTCTTTGCCTCGGCATGCTGGACAAGTGCCTCTTCAAATTGGGAGAGGCCATGCTGCACCGCCTGCCTCCAGGCTTGAATGCTCAGATGTCAAGATTTCCCATCTGTTGAGGTCCATTCCTAAGGCCTTCAGATCCCGCTTGCAGATATCCTTGTATCACAGCTGTGGTCTCCCTCTGGAGCGCTTTCCCTGCACTAATTCTCGATATAAGAGATCTTTTAGAATCTGACCATCAGCCATTTTCACGACATGCCCAACGTAGATATTGCTGAAATCTCATGAATAATACACATAATGCCTATTTAGGGATAAAGAATACAGAATCCACAAGTAGGACTCTGCTCTCTTTAAGGGATTCTGTCTCACAATTCAGTTGGCCAGAAGAGGCCATTATACTGAGATGCAACTTAAATGGGGTTTTACAACTTAAGGGATATAATAATAATAGTCTCAGAACTGCAGAGCTGGAAGGGAGCCTACAGATCATTGAATCCAGCCTGTCAAGGAGGTACAGTGGAGAACTGAACTCCCAACCTCTGGCTCCGCAGCCAGAGACCTAAATCATTGAGCTATCCAGCAGTTCTATCTTATCAACAAATGACTTGCCTTCAATTTCAAATTACATTTCTGTCCACAGTACCTACTATGCAATGTTAGGGCAAAGATACAAAATAAGAGAACAAGGTGGGGAATGTATGGTCCTTCAGATCGAGTTAGGCTATGTTATCTAACAGAGCTAGATGACATAGGCTAGGATAGTGTCAATATGTTTTTGTATTGTCCACTCCACCAGGACTACTGTACAAAGTATGTTGCCTGAATTTTATTAAAGCTGGAGGGGAAATCTGGACTAAGTTTGTTTTATGTTATCAGTGAAGGTAGATGATATCATGGAAAGAATTGCAGGGTTTTTTTGTTTTTGTTTTGTTTTTTTTTTTGTTTTTTTTTTTGCTAAGCTGTTAGGAGGCAATGTTCTGCTCTTAATTGAATGCTTTCTGCATTTTGCTTTTTGGATTCTGTAAATATGAGTTCTTAACAAAATAGTTTGATTATGTCTTACTGCTTTCTATTATTGGTTGTTTTGAGTTTTTTTGGGCTATTTGGACATATTCTGAAGGTTGTTCTTCCTAATGTTTCACCACTCTCTTTGGCCGACATCTTCAGAAGACAGGAGTCAGAACTCTGTTTGTGCTTTGGTGCAGTTTTGTGGGATAGCCGAGTATTTATAGCTGTGGGATCAGCTTTTGTCCTTTTCAGGAGACTGGGTGATTATGGCGATCAGCATGTTTTTTGTTGTGGGCATATTGTTGCCCTGAAACAAGCTGGATATGAAATCCTATTTCAAAACACAAAAGTACTGGAAAACACCAGCAATCATTATGTTAGACTGCACAGGGAAGCCATTGAAATCCACAAACACCAGCAGAGCTTGAACAAAAAAGAAGAAAGTCTAAAACTCAACAAAGCCTGGCTCCCAGCACTGAAAAATACAGCTTGCAAAAAGGTCAATAAACTCTACCCAGTCATAAGGACCAGTGATCACTGCACACAAAAGACCAACTAACAACGCCAATCAATCACAGTGACAGATCATCTCCCCCCCATCACAACAATACATACACAACAAAAAACACGCTGATCACCATAATCACCCAATCTCCTGAAAAGGACAAAAGCTGATCCCACAGCTATAAATACTCAGCTATCCCACAAAAATGCACCAGAGCACAGAGTTCTGACTCCTATCCTCTGAAGATGCAGACCACAGAGACTGGCGAAAAGTTAGGAAAAACAACCTTCAGAACATGGCCAAAGAGCCCAAAAAACCTACAACCACCATCAGATGCCATCCGTGAAAGCCTTTGAGAATACAAAGGTTATTATAGTTATTATAATTATTATTATTACATGGAAGTATCTGGAACTAAAAATTCTGCTGTCAAGGTGTGGCAGGAAAATTCAACTTAGAGCGAGACTACAATTTAGGGTTAAACTACAAATAATTTGAGAGTTGTGTGGGATTATTATTGTATCGATTTACATCACATGCTCTTTGTGTCACTATCCCCATCTTCATGTGGCAGCCTCAACTGAACTGAGCTGATTTGGTGCAAGGGACTGAACAGTTCTTTAAATGGCACTAAATATAGACCTGGGGTTGGCACTTTGATTTAGGTCTGTCCTGACTCCACCTACATTCTGTTCTTGTCCTTAACTGTCTTGTCCAAAGTTATTTTTTTCTCTTTTTTTAATTCTAAGTGGCATAGTGCTATATCAGTGCTGCAGTCAGACTCCAGCACCTACATGATTCAGTGCTAAAGTCAAACAGTTTATTAAAAAAGAGAAACAGTTCAGACAGCAGGCATAATTGCTAATTTCTCAATGGGCCAGCAGCTGCACAACCTCAAACACATCACCAAGACGTCAGCACAGGGAACACACAGAATACAACACGTCATTCACACAAGCAAAAATGGGTCAAAAAACAGGACAACACAAAATCATTTAAAAGAAACAACATCCTGATAGGTTTTTTTTAATGACTCTTCAAAGAAAAGTGCATGTTTCCCCTAATACGGGATAGTAAGGAAAATTTGAATCAAATTGCATTATGCTAAACCAAAAGTAATTGGAGGAGTGTGTTGCAATATAGTTGCATCTTAAGTTAATTTGATAGCTAACAGCAGAATCCAACTCATAAATTATGCCAAGGCATAAATTTCAAATGTGAACTGCTGCAAGTTTAAAAAAGGCTGGAAAGTCATTTACAGTTGGAGGCCAAGTAAATTCCTAGCTAAGATTTACATGACAGACCTACACTGGCAGGATTTGGGCCATCATAGTTATGCACCTTATCCTAGTGTTTGTCAATGTTTAGTTTAAGCAACTAAACTGCTAAAAATCAAAGGCATGCAATAGCTCAAAAACCCATTCCCAATAAGGAAATTGATTGGTAAGAACAGTAGCATTTTTGAGAACCAGACTGAATAAAACAGTTTATAACCTGATTGGCGTGTGTTGTGATCCATTCTTCATCAATATTAGACAAGTTTGAATAGTAATTTGCACTCTTTTCACTTCCTTCCTCTTTGGGAGGTGTTCGGATAGCTAGTAAGACATAGTCTCTTTGCTGGGCACACTGGAAAAGGGAAAAGGAAAAAAAGTGCTCTAAATTGACAACAAACCCAAGTTCATACATTAGTAAACAGGTCTATGGAGATGGCACTTCAGGAAGGCTGATATTAATGGGTTAACATAGCCTACATTTACAATCATTTACTGAAGTAATTTCCTAAGCTCTCTTCTACTTCTTAAACACAATTCTCCATTACTGAGGTCTGATACAACTCACTGGGAAATATGATTCTATTTCAGCCTTAGTAAAAAAAATTAACAAAAGCCATATAGCTGAAGCTAGTTGCTTACAAACAATTAATCTATCAAAATGGCATTTTCATGATTTATCTATAATGTACTAAAACACAAGAAATTGAAACCTGTCACTGCTCTACAACTGTTCTTTCAAGGCATAGACATTGTTCCATACATACAAACCATTCATCATCTTACTTTATTCATGTAAGTCTGTTGCTTAAATTATGGATCTCTATAAAATTTAGGTAAAAATTTAAAAAAATTAAAATGCTAATAATTATTGTCATTTGTGATCCTAAAAGAATTGTTGGCTCACTTTGCTCATCAGCAAGTCTGCAGTGCAATGCTCTTGAAAATGATGGACATGATACCCCGGGGACAACCGAGTGTACTCACAATGCTTTCCACTCTTGAGAAGGCTCCTTATAAGAAAAACCCATTTCCAATGTACAAACCATCACAGTATATCAGCAGAGTTCCTAGAAACCAGGAATTACAAGTACAGTGCCATTCATTTCCATTGGACTTGGACAAACTCTCTTACCAGACTGTGCCTTCAGGTGGCATTTCTAAGCATGCTGAACTCTATGGATCTCTCTAAGTATGTATAATAACAGAGCAAGATGTTTAGGGTTAACTGGTGTTGTCATTAAAATTACATGTATATTTTTTTCTTCAGAAAAGAGGTTCCTAACATGTGGTGTGAGAGTAAAAAGAGAAGACTCCCTTAAAGAAGTGGTTCTCAACTTTTGGTCCTCTGAATAATTTGGGTCTCAACTCCTCAAATCCCTTTCCTTCCCATCTAGAGGACCAAAACTGGACATTCGTTGCTAATACGCAAACCAACCAACCAACCAACAGCAACAACTTACTTACCTGACCTATAAAAAGACCAGTGACAAGAGCTTTGGGCTTGTCGTTCAGCTCTGACAGATACTGTCCAACAGATTCTTCAACATAATAGCTTCTTCCCATTATTACTGATATCTAGCAGCCCAATCGAAAACTTTACAAGGACAGAGAAAAAGATCGAATGACCCTGGGAATTAAAAAGAAAGAAATTCGTTTTTTATTCAAGTCTGAGACCAAATAACACCTGAGCATCTGAGGCGAGGTGCAGCCCCTGCTTCTCTAATACTGTACTCCTAGCACAACGCCCACCTCACCTCCTCAAGCCGGCCCTCTCATGCCCGCTACATCAGCTGTCTGGCGGGTTGCCCCGGCAAAGACTGAGGTGTCCCACCGCCCGTCATCTCCGAGCGCCCGGCCTGGCGCGATTCGATGACGTCAGTCACAGGCGCTGGTTAGAAATTGATTGAGGCCATTCAAAAAAAACAACTGGTTTTTTTTGCGTCCGTCATCTTGTGCGTGGCGGAAATGTACCCGCAACAATACCCTCTCCTTTTCAAAATTCTTGCTGCTTTTATTCTCCGCCGCCATTTCACCAGCCATTTCCGTTTCTGTTTTTAACTGAAAGAAAAATGGAAAGAAATCTGATGCGCACAATAACTACTGTATTAGTTACTGGAAGTTCCTTTGTATCTCCGCTGGCGCGGAAAATCTTCCAAGCCGCCCCTCTGAACCACCATAGATTTCTAAAAGTATTAGGTCGACCATTCCTTTATCTGGATTCAAAATTTCTTGTGACACTATTTCGGATGCCATGTTCTTCTTCTGTGCCGTCAAGTCGCCACCGGTTCATGTTGACCCTATGAATGTGCGATCTCCACCATGTCCTGGATTCAGCAGCCCTGCTCCGTTCTTGCAAAATCAAGCCTGTGGGTTCCTTAGGGTGCCAATCCATCTAGTATGTGGTCTTCCCCTTTTCCTGCCGCCTTTAGCGTTTCCCAGTGTTAGTAGACCGGGGTAACAGCAGCAGTATTGTTTGTTCCACTGATAAAGGATTCTGCTATCGTACAAAAACATAACAAAGGTCCTTGTGTTGCCTGCCCATGTGGAAGAGTCCAAAATCTGTATTAAGGTAGCATCCTTATTAGAACAACCAAAAGAGGCACAAACGTTTGAGATCTCCAGGTCCCTCATCAGGCAAAATACTACAAAAGGTGGGGGGGGGGCATTATCTGGTGGTGTTGAAGTCACCGGTATCTGCGAGGAGTCCCAGATGAAATGAGGGATTCATTATATGCTGCTTAAGCAAGTACTGTAGTATGTTTTTTAGGTTTCTTCTAGAGCATGTTTTTAGGTTTCTTCTAAAGATGCAAAGAGCAAGCAAGGCAAAATACTGTATGTATGTATGAAATCCAGCTGTAAATGCAGAACTGCCTCCCTCCTGGACGAACTTTTTCTTATCAATGGAAAGAGAAGTCATTTTTGATTCTAGGAGGTAAATGAAGTATATACGGGCCATAGTTTTTCCAACTGATTGAATGAATATTGAAAGAAAAATCCCGGCTTCAGATGATGTACAGCGCTCTTCCTGCAGTTTGGGATTGTGAGGCGGAGTGCCATGCTTACTATTCTTGAGCAAGTGAAACTTAACTGTACTCAGAAGCAGCGATTTGGCTTAGTTGTGAGTAAGTATTTTAAAGTCCATCCGAAAGCTGGTGTTTTAAACCAAGGCTTTACTTTGGATGGGAAAAAAAAAGATTTTTAAATACCCTCTACCCTGTTAACACTGCTGGATATGCTCAAATGTGGCATTGTGCTGTGTAACTGAAAGAAGGTGACTTATGAGAGACCGACAAGTCCGATTCATTACGTATCTGTTGCTAAAGGACCTCCATCTTTTCGTAGGCCAGAGATGTTAAAGAGCATTTTACACGAGCAATGTACAGTACTGTAGTTTCGCAAACAATAGATATCGGTCACAAGCTCCTGTTGGTTAAATCCCTGTCTTGCGAAAACTAGGTTTCCACGCTTTTCAGGGACAGACGTTCTCCATACAAGACCGGTCACTTTCCGTGTCTCATAAAGCCATCACATCACTCGGGTAACTGTGTTCGGTGTCTTCAGACAGGCAAGAGCACTCTACTTTTTTTTAAAAGCCTTCTAGCTCTGCGTTTCAACAAGGCCGCCGTCATTGGCCCGCGCGTCCGAGCAGCCCTATCGCTCCCGCTTTCCTGCGGCCCTTCGCAGGCGGGCTTTGGGCGAAGCGGGCGGGACGCGGCTCCTCCCCCCTCCCCCTCCGGCGGCCTGTCCAAAATGGCGGCGGTGCTGCAGCAGGTCTTGGAGCGGGCCGAATTAGCCAAGTTGCCCAAAGCCGTGCAGGGGAAGCTGGAGCGCTTTCTGGCCGATCAGCAGAGCGAGATTGACGGCCTTCGCACCAGGCACGAGCGCTATAAAGTGGACAGCGGTGAGTGAAGGCCAAAAGGGTGGGCGGGGAACGGGACTGACCCTGGCTGGCTGGATCCAGCGACGCAGCAATGCCCGTGCCTGTGTAGACAGTCCCGGCCGGGGCCGGTCAGGGAAGGAGGACGAGGAGGGCGCGTAAGATTTAGTCCGCCAAGAGATCCCTTCATCCAGAAAAAAAAACCCTTTTTCGCTGACGAGGTGTATGGACCTTCCCTTCCAGCCGTTTGCCTAACAAAGCAAAAAAGGGGCGAAGGGGAACTTTGGGCGCCCGATTATAACACCGTGAAAAGTTTATGCCCTAGTATCTCTCGCTTTTCCAATCTGTGGTTTTGTTTTGTTTTGCTTGTGAGCTTGAAGTGGCGCCCCAAGATTCACCACCCAGAAGCCGAGGCAAAAGGTTGTGTAACCCTTAGAATTAAGGATGAGGGCGCCGCTCAATACATTCTCAGCCTGGAAACTATTTTCTGTACTGTAGCTGTACAGACCTCACAGAGGACCTCACGCTTTCTCATTTGATCAGGGTTATTTAAGTAGAGAAGATCGTGTTATTGCTATAATAAAGTAATTTCAAGTTTCATGATCTGCTGCCAATCACCCAGATCTGTTCCATCCTGATCTGCCTTCTGCCCACTCTTAATCAAATAGTATAGATAAGTATACACATGCATATACATATACAGACGTACATATACAGTATAGATAAGTATATGGTAGGTGACAGTACAGTCCACTAGTATATTATATGAACAATTGTGGCAGTTATGTAAGTGGAAATAGACTGATCAGTAATTCTGGGATGACAAAGCATGGCCATACACATTTTACAGCTGTAATCGTTGTTTTTCCTTTGCAATGTTTATATACAGCCTAATGGTTAAGGTTGTACTTAATATTAAAATGTTAAACTATAAAAATGCTGAAATACGAACATGAATGCACAATGTTTAAAAAATAACAGAAGATACAGTAACCCCAGATTTTTAAAAGCATTGCAAGAGTTTAATTTTGAAAGTGTAATAAGTTCCTTACCAGATGTTTGTCTGGTAGACACCAGGGAACACCTCTCTGTTGGTATCCCTACTATTTAGTACGCAAGAAGAATATCATAATTGAGGTCCAGATATACAACCGTTACATTCTTTCTAAGTTAGGGTGGGTGACTAATTTTTGCCCCTCCAACGCCTGGAGCTATGGCAGTCCTGAAAATGATTTTTAAAAACTATGAAAAAATTTAAAAAAATCAATGTTTCTGGAAGTATTTTTGTTTTTGTGTGGCTGGAGAAACTATCCCATTTTTTGCAAGTCTAGCATTCCTGGATGCTTCAAGCAGCAGAAAATAACTCCTTTCAGCAGAATATTTTTTTTGAATCCAGGAACGTTACTCTGCCGTGGGGCTTTTATTGCCTCTACTTTAAGCCAGTTGTAACAAAAATTCAATAATAATGCTTTTAGAGCTTATACAGATTGGTTATTCAGTGACTGATCAAATAGCATTTTAGCTTTTGTATGATTGTCCTATCACACTCAGTTCATAGATAGATATGCATTCTGCCCGTACACACAGTTTTCACCTTAAGGGGTTTGTGGACTGTCCTTGAAACTGACGTCTGTCTTCTCAACCCTATACTTTCCCTTGAAGTGTAGTTTTGACTTTTGTCTGGAGACTTTTTTCCCACTTCTTGTTTGCAGTCCAGGCTTCGGTGTCAGGATTGCAATGTGGAATGAGAAACTGGAGGAATTATGTAGTACGTCCCTGTGGCATCCACATATTGCCAGCAACTGCATTTTACAAAAAGCCTTCTAGAGTAGCATTTTCCTAAGAGTAATGTTTCACAGGTGGAGTGTTCAGAGAACACAGTATTTGTGCACAAGAATATTGAAGAAGAAAATCCCTGGATCAAGTGTAGTAAATAAGAAACAAGTGGATGCCTTTCCACTGTTATATAGTCAGTTGTTGTCGTATTTAGAACTTGAAATACACAAAAGTAATAAATCTATACACAGATACATTGGTAAGTAAACTTTCAGTGCTTATAGAAAGATCAGTCATGATGATTGTGTAATGTTTCCTCAATGTGTCATAGCTATAGGCAGTAAGACACCCGTATCTGCAGGATCAGTCTGCATTTTCACTTATCTGCTGCCTGAAAGTATTAAATAAGAAGCCAAGAAATAGGTATTTATTTACGTTTCCAAGATATATTACCAAAACTGGCCACTAGAGGAAACCAGGGACAATGCACTCTGTGAAAGGTGAGGGGAAATGATTTTTTAAAAATATGTGCTAATTTATCACTGATGCAATGAATCACTTTGTTTAAATTTCAAAAATTCTTTTCTTTGCCTCTCTGTGTATTGCCGACTGATAAACTGCTGGTGGTCATGGTTTTAATTGGCAATACACAGCCAGGCAAATAATTATTTTAATAAATTTAAATGAAGTCATTCATTGCATAAGCAATTATCTAGCAGACGTTTCAAACAAAATCATTTCACTTTCCTTGAACCTCCACAGAAAATCAGGGAAAGGCTTAACTTTCTGATAGCATTAAGTGGCTCATAAGCCAGAATACCAGAATTTGACATGGGAAGGAGCTACAAGGCTCTAGTTTAGTCTGTTCCAAGTAACCACACTTACTGGGAGCAGACTAAACATCAGCCCTCCAACTCCCACCAAAATAGTAGAACCCCCGACAGCGGTCAAAAAAGTGCAGGTTGGGGCAAATTGGTCCACTCCTGTGACGTCCACATGTGGACACTAGAAAAAAAGATCGGACCAACCTGACCCATGAGCACATCAGACAGCAAGACAAATGTACGTAGATAGCCTCTAAGGAAATTAATAAGCCAGAGTGTATCTTAGTAAAATAAAATCAGCTGTGCCTTTTCCTTCACTGCTGTTGCAATGGTGTGCTCTTGTCCTTTCCCCCAATGGTGCATTCTCTGTTTGTTACTTCTGAGTATATGACATTCAGTATTTGTCAGTCTTTTGTCTTATTTAATGTAATTTCTTTAAGGGGAGAAGGAGAATGGGTGAGCTGCTTTTAGTTAGAGAGGGGTAAATGACGTCAAAAATAACTCCTTCTGAAACCTTTGATGAACTCTTATTATGCTTTTCCAGTATGCTCACTCTTCCCCAATTTCTGAGAAATCTTGGAAGCCTCCAGCTGTTAATTCAAGAAACAAAATAGTTGGGTTCATACTGGTGCTGTCCTTTTCAAAAGATGTACACATCCTTTGAAAGATGCTTGTGGGTGATAAGTCTGATTTGTGCAGCATGTTGAAAGAACAGATTTTGAATAGTGTTTTTTTCCCAGAGCAACAATACTTTGAAGTAGAGAAACGACTGGCTCAGAGTCAAGAGAGGCTTGTGACCGAGACACAAGAATGTCAAAATCTCCAACAGGAGCTGAACAAACTTAGTAAGTATATTATTTAAGACTGTAATCGGAGTTGCTGGATATTATTGATTGTGCACATTTTGGGATCATTGAGGCAGTCTGCTGGCAGATCTCAGTCTGAACTAGCCAAGACTGACAGGTGACCCTTGACAAATCTGCCACTGCTGCCAATGTCTATTTATATGCATTTCCAAGATATACAGTGGTGCCCCGCATGACGACGACCCCATTAAATGACTAAAACGCAGGACGATGACTTTTTGCGATTGCTATAGCGAATCGCAAAACAGGCATTTCAATGGCATTCTGCTTCACGACGATTTGGTCCATGCTTCGCGGACCGTTTATTTGCACGACAATGATCTTTATAGCTGATTGTCGGCTTTGCAAAATGGCTTCCCCCTGTTTTCCGGACCCATGCTTTGGAAGATAGCGATTAAAAACAGCTGATCGGAGCTCGCAAAATGGCTGCCTTATGGAGGATCTTTGCTGGACGACAAGGTATTTTCCCTATAGGAACACATTAACCGGTTTTCAATGCATTCCAGTGGGGAAACTGTTTTCGCATGATGATGATTTCGCTGTACAGCGATTTCAGGGGAATGAATTATCGTCGTCATGCAGGGCACCACTGTATTACCAAAACTGACCACTTTAGGAAACCAGAGACAATGCACCCTGTGAAGGGTGAGGGGAAATGATTTTTTAAAATGTCTGCTAAATTATCACTGATGCAGTTAATCACTTCATTGCGACATTGGGATTTATTTAGAAAGATTGTTGCCCTGTTTAATTGTATGCTGACATTGTGGCTGAGCCAGAGAAGTTTGGCTGTGGCATTAATTGGCTTCTCCTTTGCCCTGCTCAAACTCTACCTTTTTCTTAGCTTTTCTATTGGCAGAGCAGTTCTGCTGGCAGAGTGCTCTGTGACACTATTCTGAGATCAGCTAGCAGAAGGGATTTCTGCCTGCAGAAAACACTTGAGGCAAATCCTAGTTCCCAACAGCTGGTGCATCTGGATCTCACTATTATTGTAACTGTGTTAAATTGTCATGATTTGTTTCATTGTGCCTGCTTCCAAACCTCAAAATCCAGAACTGAAAATCCAAATACAGAAAATTGAAAGTCAGCCTATGACTTGAATGTAACTCCCAGATGGTGCTAGCTAAGATTTGCACGTAAAGAAACATACAAGGGGACACAGCAGATGGAAACTTTTTGATAGTTCTACTTGTCCGTACAGTCTGCACTTGAGACTCATTTGGAGTAGGCAGGCAGCTGTTAGATCCTGGCATTATTTCTGGATTAAGCTTTTAAATCTGGATGGAGAAGGTGGATTCTTTGCTAAATTTCCTTGATACTCTTGAATTTCTTTTCATAAAAAGTTGAAAAAGGACCTTTATTTTGACCTTTCTAGATGAGCAGTTGAAGTCACTGACTGAGAGAAACAAAGAACTAGAAGCTGCTCAGGAACAGAATGCAGCCATACAGGTATAGCCACTTAATTGTATCAGGGAAGGGAGTACTTTGAAATTCAGCAACATGGAATGACAATAGTGTTTGTAGTGAAAATGAGGTGGATTTGCTTCCTTACAGTTAAATATTGAGAATATTGCTTGGGAGAGACTTCTATGGCAATTAAATAGCTTTTCATTGTATATAGAATAATACAGTGTGTTTATGCTGTAAAAAGCAAAATCTTTTTTGTTGTTTTTTGTTTTTGGCTCTTGCTAGATTCCCTTGGGATGCTTGCATCCTGCTTGTTGACATTTACTGCATGCAGTTTTTGAGGTGACCTACAGGAGTAGTACCTTATTAGATAAATTCACTCTAGTCTAGGAGAAACGTATGAGCAACTTGAGCCATCTTAAGGTTGACATTTTTAGTCCATCGTGTCTGACTCTAGGGGGCAGTGCTCATCCCGTTTTCAAGCTGTAGAGCTAGCGCTTGTCCGAAGACAATCTTCCGTGGTCACATGGCCAGTGTGACTTAGACACAGAACGCTGTTACCTTCCCACCGAGGTGGTTCCTATTTATCTACTCGCATTTACATGCTTTAGAACTGCTAGGTTGGCGAGGAGCTGGGACAAAGCAATGGGAGCTCACTCTGTCACGTGGATTCGATCTTACGACTGCTGGTCTTCTGACCCTGCAGCACAAGCTTCTGCGTTTTAGCCCAGAGCGCCACCACATCCCTTTGAGCCATCTTAATCAATATATTTTTAATACAGTGGTGCCTCGCTTAATGAGCGCGCCATTTAACGACGAATCCGCATAGCGACGTCACAATTGTAATTGCAAAAGTGATCGCATTGCGATGTTTAGATAGGGAAAATCGCTTTGCGATGATCGTTAAGCGTTTCGCTTACCGATTTTCGCATAACGATTTTTTTAAACAGCTGATCGGCGGTTCCAAAATGCCTGCCGGATGCCCAAAATGGCCACGCGCAGCGTTTTCGCGCCCTGCCCTCGCTTACCGAGGGCACGAAAATGGCGGTGCTATGGGGAAACTTCGCACAACGGTGAGTTTAGGAGCCATAGGAACACATTAAACTAAGTTTAATGTGTTTCTATGGCGTTTTTGGTTCCGTATAGCGATGTTTCCCCATAGCGACGGTTAATCCAGAACGGATTAACCTCGCTATGCAGGGCACCACTGTACTTATTTTTAAAGAAGGGAACTAGGCATACCTCTCTGAGAGGAACATTTTGCAAGGCCAAGCTATGGCAAAGGCCCTGTTGCTTGTGCCTGCCAAGTTGATGGACCTGAGAACAGACTTTTTGAACAAGGCTTCAGCGATCAGTCCTAGGGCCTGGTCAGGGCACTTTGTACAATAAGTGCAGTACATTGAATTGGCAACAGTACTTAATCAAGTATTCAAGTTGTCTGGATTTTTCTAACACTGAGCAATTGTATATCTGAAATAGAAAATAGCTCCAGATTATGAAAGCCTTGACCAAGTTTGGGTGTGTGTGTTAGTTAACTGTGCTCATAGGACTTCATTTACTGAATTTGCTTGTTCTTATTTTGTTAAAATAGTTCTGATTGATGAGTTATGGTATAACAACTGAAATCCTGATACATACCTTAGAGCTGTGAAAGACCAATGTAAACACCTGCAGGAGGGTGATGATGTCATCAGTGAGGCCAGTTTTCAATAATTTAAAACTTTCTACTTCTGCCCCATGGCTTTTCTCACTCCTGTGCAATCCATTTCATCATGTGGAAGCCATAGGAGCCTGGGGATGGAAGAAGAAAGCTCTTACCAAAAATCTGCTAGTAACCTAACACAGCATGATTTGGTAATTAAAGACTACTTCATTTGTCCTGTGGCTACTATGCAATGAGTAAGAAAAGCAATGGAACAGAAATAGGAAGTTCTTAAGTACTAAAAACTGCCCACTCTTGGTGACATCATCACTCTTTTGCAGGCGTTAAAGTTGCGTAACAATTTCAGCCACTATTTTCACTGCATTATAACACATTGTATGGCATAATTTATGAGAGCTTTAGCAGTCTGGGGCATTCATTTTTGATTTTTCTTTTAAGAATCAGCTTACGAGAGCAAAAGAAGAATTGGAAGCAGAGAAGAAGGATCTCTTCCGAACAAACGAAAGAAGAGCTCAAGAGCTGGAATACTTAAATGGTAATATTATGTGAATGGAAGGGCCTTGTACATAGACTTCCTTAATACTTTAGTGGTTCTTGTTAAGAAACATGTGGTACTAGCAATGGGAACTCTTTAAGATATGCACCTTCAGGCTGAACATCTGAAAAGGAATTCAGTTTCTGTATAGGTTGACCCTTTAATGTCTTGAGAATTCTAAGTAGGGTAGTGAAAACCAGAAAGGTTGCACGCAGAACCTGAAAGATCTGATTGTGGCCAGTTTGTTTTAATGTCTGTGTAGTTGATATTAATTTCACTCATTTCACACGCTAGCAAGGTTGTGATCAAAATCCTCCAAGGTAGGCTTCAGCAATATGTGGACCGAGAACTCCCAGAAACACAAGCTGGATTTTGAAGGGGCAGAGGAACTAGAGACCAAATTGCTAGCATGCTCTGGATTACGGAGAAAGCCAGAGAGTTTCAGAAAAACATCTAATTCTGCTTCATTGACTATGCAAACGCCTTTGACTGTGTGGACCACAGCAAACTATGGCAAGTCCTTAAAGAAATGGGAGTCCCTGACCACCTTATCTATCTCCTGAGAAATCTATACCTGGGACAGGAAGCAACAGAACTGGATATGGAACAACTGATTGGTTCAAAATTGGGAAAGGAGTACGACAAGGCTTTATATTGTCTCCCTGCTAATTTAACATATGCAGAATACATCATGCGAAGGCTGTATAGGAGGAATCCCAAGCCAGAATTAAGATTGCCGGAAGAAATAACAACAACCTCCTATATGCAGATGATACCACTCTGATGGCAGAAAGTGAGGAGGAATTAAGGAACCTCTTAATGAGGGTGAAAGAGGAGAGTGCTAAAAATGGTCTGAAGCTCAACATGAAAAAAATTAAGATCATCTTCATTAGTCCCTTTACCCCCTGGCAAATAGAAGGGGAAGATATGGAGGCAGTGACAGATTTGACTTTCTTGGGCTCCATGATCACTGCAGATGGAGACAGCAGCCCCGAAATTAAAAGATGCCTGCTTCTTGGGAGGAAAGTGATGACAAACCTAGACAGCATCTTGAAAAGCAGAGACATCACCTTGCTGACAATGGTCCGCATAGTCAAAGCTATGTTTTTTCCTGTCGTGATGTATGGAAGTGAGAGCTGGACCATAAAGAAGGCTGACCGCTGAAGAATTGATGCTTTTGAATTGTGGTGCTGGAGGAGACTCTTGAGAGTCCCCTGGACTGCAGAGAGAACAAACCTATCCATTCCGAAGGAAATCAACCCTGAGTGCTCACTGGAAGGACGGATCCTAAAAATGAGGCTGCAGTACTTTGGCCATCTCATGAGAAGAGAAGATTCCCTGGAAAAGTCCCTGAAGTTGGGAAAGTGTGAAGGCAAGAGGAGAAAGGGACAACAGAGTACGAGATGGCTGGACAGTGTCACTGAAGCTACCAACATGAATTTGACCCAACTCCGGAAGGCAGTGAAAGACAGGAGGGCCTGGTGTGCTCTGGTCCATGGGGTCACAAAGAGTCAGACACGACTTAACGACTAAACAACAACAATTTATTATTAAACATTTTACAAGTGTCTCAACTTTTTGTGTTTGTTTTGTAGAGGAAGTTAAACGTTTGAATGAGAAACTCACAGCGGCAAATACTGCAAAAGTAGAGCTACAGTTACAACTTGATGAACTTCAGACATCAGCCTTTTCTGTAAAGGTGAGTGTTAGAAAGCTTTCCAGCAACAAGAACTTAGAAAGGAGTTACGGATTACGATCATTTATGTTTCTGCCTTAATTTAATACGTTTTCAAAGGTCATTTATAGAACAGTCATATTTTTTCTCACATTGCATGGTATAATTTATGAGCATTCAAGCAGTCTAGGTTATTTCACAGCATACTGGTAATGGTTAGATGGCTAAATAATTGGTTTACCAAAATGGTGGAGAGCCATGAATGGATTTCTTTGAGGAGGTTTATTCTGCTTAAACAGCAGTCCTGTTTGTCAGAGTAAGCCTCACTCAGTTCAGTAGAATTTACTTTTGAATAAAATACATAACTTGCCATTCTGACTGAACCCCACATTGAGTCTTAGGTCTCAATCTGAAGGGGATTTGAGAGCCTGCATGGCTGGGAAAATTGCCTAAGCACTTATCTCAACAAGCGTTGCGAGTAGTAGTGTGTTAGTGTGTTTCTTCCCTTCAACTCCTCTCTCTTTCTCTCTCTGTGTGTGTCTGAGTGAGTGAAATCTGAATTTACATAATGAAATCTTACTTCTAGCATCGTGAGCAAAGATGGGAACAAGAAAAGGAATTGTTACAGAACCAGAACACTTGGCTGAATGCAGAACTAAAGGCAAAAACAGATGAACTCCTGGCTGTTGCTCGAGAAAAAGGAAGTGAAATCTTAGAGCTTAAGTGTAACCTGGAGAACAAGAAAGAGGAGGTAAAACAAATCAATTTCTTATTTTAATTAAAAAAATTAGAAGGCTCCAGTGAAGGTAGTAGTAGATGCCTGTACATATTATCTGTCTGATTAGGAATCTGTTCCCAAATTGAAGTGTTTTTTATAAATTCAGTTTCTGCTTTTGCCTTCTGGGTTACAAATAATTGAACAGACAGAATAAGGAGGTGAATAGTTTGACTCATTGTGTGATACTAAAGTGATAATTCTGATAGCATCCAATCCTAAAATACATTTCACCACTGAAAAATTATACACATGGTTTCTCCCTGCCTCCACCCTTCAATTTAAATTTCAACCTCTGAGTCTCTGAAGAGGCAAACAAAATAAAAAATATTTTGGGAAAATACCAGATTTGTTTTTAAGACATTGTTATATTGCTATTACGTGGCTATGTATCTATGTCTGTAAATACCAGGAGGGCTTTCTGCAATTGTGGGTAGCTAGTGAGAAGGAAAAAGTGGATGGAGAGGCTGCCAAGAATAAAGGATGAGGTGCTTTTTTAGTTCAAACGGAAAAGAACAATACAGAGTGATAAAATAGAGGCTGCTAAAATTCTCTATGGCTTGTAGAGATCGACTAGAATAGGCTTTCCCTTTTTTTTTTTTTTTTTTAAGTGCCTGGACAGGAATGACATTGAAATTGTAGTAGTAAACCTACTGAATCAGCCCAAATGCCTGTATAGTCCAGTATTCTATTTATACATTGGCAAAACATATACCTGTGTAAATCTCATAAGCTGGACATGAAAATACTCTCCCACTCGTGTTCCTCAACTACTGGTGTACAGAGGAATACTCTTTTTAATGCTGGAGGTAATATAGAACCATCATATCTAGTAGACATCAAAAACTTTATTCCCCATGCTTTTGACTAATTTCCTTTCTTTTGGTGGCAGTTTCCATAGTTTAACTATGTGATGTGTGAAGTCCTTCCTCTTGGAAGCATTTCCTTTAACCAGAAGTAGATTTCAGAAAGGTGCTATGTAATCATTAAATCTGATATGGTAATGAACGAATAAAGATAAGAATAATAAATCTGTTAGTTTTAAAAGTTTGCATCACTATTTTTTTTCAGTGCAACAGCCTTAACGTAATGTACAGCTTTAAAAATTACAGACACAGTATTTCATTTTTTCAGAAGAGTAATCCGTACCAAGTCTTAATACTTCAAAAATTGGTGCTGTTAAGTGTGATGAAGCATATATGTGTTGCATCATTCACATAGGTTTCCAGGCTGGAAGAGCAAGTCAGCGGATTGAAACAATCAAATGAAAATCTGCAGAAACATGTGGAAGATCTTTTAGTGAAACTGAAGGAGGTAAACATGCTTTGCTTTGCTTTTCACTTTACAGCATTGTAGCAATGCTTGATGTAGTTTCTGTCTTATTTATTTCACGTATAAGGCTGTACTTATTGCAATTTTGCAAATAGTTTCAATGTAATACTAATAAGGAATGGATTTAAATTATATTGGGCTTCATTATATATGGTTTTTTATTGATACTGAATTATTAGTGCCAGTTTCTCAGTTAATGGAAGTGTAATTGTTTGTAGATTAACTGCACAAAATATATTTATTTTACCAGGCAAAAGAACAGCAAGCCAGCATGGAAGAGAGGTTCCACAATGAACTAAATGCCCACATCAAGTTATCTAATTTATACAAGGTAGAATTTGAAAAGTTATAATTAAATGTGCTACTTTGAGAACTTAAATTTAAAGGCCAATGCATTTAGCAGTGTGATCCCATACATGCTATCCAGAAGCTCTCTTGGTTTCAGTTAGTCCAACTACCATATAAATTAGTTTAAGATTGCAACCAAGCCTAGAATGTTCTGTTGATTTAAATGTTGTTTACTGGCAAAAGTTGTTCCTCAACTCTTAACCATGATTTAAAAACTAGGAAACATGTAGAGGGTACGGACTGGGCCTGCCTCTTTTGGGTTTTTTAAACCATTATCCGTGGCTACAGTTGGCTGAATAATAGATTTGTCATGATTAGCAACATTTCCAAATATGAGACACAACTAGGCATGGCTTTTTCTCCACATCCTGAGACCTCAGAAAGCACTGAAATGTTTTTATTTCTCAGAGCTATTTTTCTTAGATATAATTATTTATTAGAGATACATAAACTATTTCAGATTTCCTATCCATTTGGGCTTCTTGTCTGTCATGTGTTCTTGCTAATCTGTTTGAATAAATAGAGCTTTAATTAAAATACATTTTACTTAGAGTGCTGCTGATGATTTGGAGGCAAAAAGCAATGAGTTGACTCAAGCTGTAGAGGAGCTCCACAAACTTCTGAAGGAAGCAGGTGAAGGTAAGGAACAGACTGTTTTACAAAATTTAAAATATTTGTTTCTGTTATTAGTAATTTGTTCACCTATCTTCTGTAACTATTGTACCGAGGGAGAAACAACAATGGCTGAGTATCTTTGAAATTTATATCCTATAGAAATATAGCTTCATAGAGTTTCAGAAATTGGTGATTCTATGCAAAATAGCAATAAAAAGTATTTAAAAGAATACATAAAAGCAAAAAACAACAAATGATATAAAAAGATGTCTGACCCATCAACACTACTGCCCATTTCATCAATCACCTTACATTTCATACAGCACCAGTTTCAAAAAAAAAAAAAAAAAAGCTTGCTATGCATGGGCAGGGGAGGAATTAACACTTTGGATCTAGCTGATTAGATCCAAGCATATATCTTCACATCATTCCATATATCAGTAATAACATGGTCAGAAGTGTGATAGCTACATCCACCATTTTGAAGACAAATGGCCTCATGTTAAGAAATCACCATAGACAATGGCCAAAATCTTGTTGCTTAGCTTGCTTAGCATACTAAGTTGGACTAGAGTAGGCCTACTGAATCAATGAGGATTTTGTGAATCACCTGCACAAATTCCATTGATTCAGATGGAACTGCAACTTACCAAATACCTATTGATTCAATCACTATAACAAGCAGCAGGATTTTGGCTATTATCTGTTGTGTCCTGATTCACACAGCTCTGCACAACATCATATATACAGTAAGCTTTTAATTTGAGGCAATTAACCTCACTGTTTATGTTATGCCAGTATAAAATTCCAATAGGACTTTGGCTTTGGTTATTGTAGCGGAACCCCCACGTCATGCCTGTCCATCATTGGAAGTTCAACGGGAAGAGCCAATGATAATACAAGAGGGGCGGAAACAAGAGGAGCGTTGAATAGACAGTTAGAGAGATAGTTGGGGATGTGGAATAGCAGTTAGGGTTTAGGAGAGAGAAGAGGGAGTGTGGCTGCTATCTCCTGGATTTAGCTGAAATAATAGCTAGGTTGTCTTGCAGTGGTGTGCAGTAGTGGTAGAATGTGTTGACTGATTCTGAGCTTCCAAATTTGTCAGCAGTGTTTCTTTCCTCTCATTCTCAGCAAACAAAGCAGCACAGGAACGTTTGGCAGAGATGGAACAAACAAAGGTAGCAATTGAGAAAGAACTAAAGGAAAAGATCAGCAAGCTGGAGAAAGAGTTGGAAAATGCAAACGATTTACTTTCAGCCACCAAGCGTAAAGGTATGATAGCACCTAGGAAATAAGCTTATAAAAATGTGAAGCTTTCCCATTGCAAGTGCTCCTACTACTCTGTAGTTTATACTGTTCTTACATTTGGAGAGCCTTGGATACTACTTACCTTTGTATCTTTCCGGGCATGAAACATAGAATAGGGTAATTTTTATCATCTGACCTATTTGCCACGCATGATTGTAACTTTCTTTCACAATATGCTTTTCTGCCTTGTTTGGGGTCTTTTTTTTTTTGTTTTTTTTTTGTTTTTGTTTTTTTTTGTTTGAAGGCTAAGAGCACTAATAAAGTCAGCATGAAGATTACCTGAAGTCTTAAGAAACCTTAAAAACTCTGAGAAAACTCGGAAGCAAGTGCAGAAATTGGATGTTGGATAGGATCAGTTTTCTCAGTGACTGCACTAAATTCTGATAAGTGGGGTACAAAGAAGCCTAGCTTGATTCTGGGCTTGTGTGCTTCCCACCCTGGCATGACTGGCAGCAGCAGTTCAGAAATGCTTGCCTCTGCTTTTGAATTAACCACAGTTCGTAGTGTCATCTGGGTTCCCAACCTTGGGTCCCCAGATGTTCTTGGACTGCAACTCCCAGAAGCCCTTGTCAGCACAGCGAGTCTGGAGACCTAAGGATGGGAACCTCTGATCAAGTCCAACCAACAGTGACTAATTTGAGACAAAAGTGGTTTCTGAAGTTGGCTTATTATGGTTAACATTAACCATAGTTCCAGGTTTGGGTAACTCATCAAGCTATGGTTCAAGCTTCTGAACCTCTCTGTGTGGTAATACGGAAGGAAGCTGAGCACATGCAGGCCTGACCTGAAGAAGCTAGTCTAGGTTAGGTTCTCTTTATAATGCAGCCTGTGTGTTAATTAAAATAAATGCATGTAGTTTGGAAATCTCAGTATTTTATTTCCTCACTGTACCAGTGATCAAGACTGATCTAAAAACATGAATTCTCGTATTTATATTTTTCAGGAGCCATCCTTTCAGAGGACGAGCTTGCAGCTATGTCTCCTACAGCTGCTGCAGTAGCAAAAGTAGTGAAGCCTGGCATGAAATTAACTGAGGTAGGAATTGATTGAATGTACTGCTTGCAGGTTCATGTTTCTCTTGGTCTTTGCTTGTAGCCACATTCACCTGGACAAGTTTTAAACTTCAAGGAGAAGTCTGGAGTATTATATGATTTTAGTAAGCATGATCCAGTTTCAGAAAGGAAGGGGAATACATTGTGGAGCATTCATATATTTGTTTTTAAGTCAACATAAAATTTGATTGTGGTCATTGTTTGCAAGGATTTAAGGCTTGTTTTATGGCCGCAGTTAGGAAGATGACTTGTGAAGAAAGAAGGTTGTGTTAGTTTCCCTATGTATACAATGTAGTGACTTCAGCAATTTTTTCTCATATGCATGAATTCATGTGCTGTGGAAGGAAGATGTTTAAGATTATTGGATTAACTGCCCTGTTAATCACAAAAAGTATACAGCGGGGTCTCGACTTACGAACGGCTCGACATACGAACGTTTCGACTTACGAACCGCTCTCATAGGAATATATGGACTCGACTTACGAACTTAGATTCGAGTTACGAACTCTTTTCCCCCTTTTTGTAAAGCTACGTCATCTTAGGTTAAAAGGAAAAAAGAAAAAATATCCCCCTCTATTGGCAGAAGGCGGAATAGCAGCTTCCCATTAGTTTCTATGGACGAAAAGAGCAGATACGGATTAAATGGTTTTCAATGCATTCCTATGGGAAATGCAGATTCGACTTAAGAACTTTTCGACCTGAGAACTGCCTTCCAATACGGATTAAGTTCGTAAGTCGAGACCCCACTGTATTTTGCTTTGCTAGATAATCTGCAAGTGATCTTCCAGGTTCGAATATTTTTCTGACCTTTGCTCTGTTTCTGCTCTCTATATGTCCAAATCATTGGTTCTTATTTTTAGCTTCCCCATGCAGCTGGGAAACCATATATAAAACAGCCCATCAGAAAGAGAGACTTAAGATTTGGGACATTGAAAAATGGTTATTATTTTTTTAAAAATGCTTGTCATGATTATTGTGTGGCTTTCTTTTAAGATCCAGCAAAAAAAGAATAAAAGGGGGACAAAAAAAGTGGCTGCAAAGGTGACACTTTTAGTTGAATAGGACCAAGATGCAGTCCTGAGAAGCTCCTTTTGTGGTTTTCAGTAAATTGGACAATTGGCCCTTGAATGCCAAATTGTATAATTAAAGTAGAATTAATCTAAAGGCCCATATTCAGCATATTTAATTTTCTCCATAGGCAGTACCTTAGGATGGTATCACAAACAGCTTTGAGATCAGCAAATGCAACATGTCTCTGCCCAGATAATCCCTTCAAGTATTTTTAATAAGACGTTCTAACACAAAATGATCCAATGTTGAGTCCCTTGTCCTAAATCTAATTTTTTCAGGAGCAAGTAAATTGTTTTCAGTCACCCATACCACCAACTTAAGGAGGAGGTGTCTCACATAGAGGTTTACTATGAGAGTAAGCAACCATATTGATCTATACATAAATGGCTGTTCTTCTTTCTCATAAATTAGAGCAGCAGTTGAAGAAGTCTGTTCCTGGGAAAACTTTCTAATTCAATCTGTGTGAACAAATAAAATGGCTATGGCTACAGGTGCCTACCAGTCCCGGAAAGCTGTATCAGAGGGAATAAAATTTTCCCATGCACCTTTAGGGTTCTTGCTAATACTAACAATTTTATTTCTGTAGCAGTGACAGGAGACTGCATGGGTGCAAGGTTAGATGGTACTTCCATAGGAAGCTCAGTCTTACCATCCACCAGAGTTAAGTCAGTGAAAAATCTTTAAAAATGTTTTTACTAATATCCCATGGATATACAGGAACCAACATCATAGGTCTCATTTTTTGAGGCCATAAGCAGGTGCCAGAACTTCACCATATGTTTCTGAGATAGACCCAAAACAAGTTTGTGTAATGATTCCCTGATTGAGGCAAGGTTCCTCTCACTCAGGAGATGTTTGTACTTATTGTAGAGTCTGAACAAGAACTTAGGTATGCCAGCGGATTGAACCACATAATAAAATGTCAGTCCCTTCTACAAAGTCTTATTTGCCTTTATTATCACTTTCAGAAATAACCCTGGCATCCTCATAGGAGATTTCCTCAGCCTACCTGACCAAATCTCTCTAAGGGAAGAGCAAACCAACATCTTCCCTAGCTAAGCCCCTTCTGGCAGTTAAAACTGTCAGAGACTCTATGTTCGGTCTCTGTCTTGCACCTGATTGACTGTGGCTTCTCCCTGCTGTTAATGGCTGAGAAACTATCAGACAGATGAACAGTTTGCCTGTCTAACATAGCTGGTTATAGGGATCTTTTCCATGAGGGCGGCCTCCTAAAAATGCACCGATAAGATAGTAATGCATATACTGGGAGTAGGATGCAACATGATTCCTAGTCTGGAGAATGTGTGCTAGCAGAATTTGGTGCCTTTTTAAAAGATAATGTGTTGGATATCTTTGTTCTTTATTTGGTTTTTGTCTTTTAATATAGCTGTACAATGCATATGTAGAAGCTCAAGATCAGTTGCTGCTGGAAAAATTAGAGAATAAAAGGATTAATAAGTACTTGGATGAAATAGTGCAGGAAGTAGAAGCCAAAGCACCTATTTTGAAGCGTCAACGTGAAGAATATGAACGCTCCCAAAAAGCTGTAGCAAGTCTTTCTGCCAAACTTGAGCAAGCTATGAAGGTTAGTATAAAATGTAACTGATTCGTATTGTCCTTATTCTTTATAAATATGAGATCTGTTTAGAGGAACAAAGGGTAACTCTCTATGAACACTGCTAGTTAAATAAATTTTCCAAATTATTCCATACAAGCATTTAACCCAAGGGATAATGATATCAAAAATATATTTAGACAAAGAGTACTAGATGTTGAGAGTACTAGATGTTGGAGCTCAAACTGATCTGTTTATTAGATTCCTGAAAATGTCAAATGGTTAGCGGGTACAAAACATCTGCATCAATTTGAAAAATATCTGTCATATCCTATGAAAATGGAACTCTGGAAAGCCTTTACCAGATTACGTTTTGAAGAAATGGAATCAATTATAAAACTGGAGAGATTCCATGGTATACCAGTTCAAGACAGATAATATGTGGGGCACCAGCTGTGGAAGATCTAACTAATATTCTTGACTGTCAATTAGAGAATGCTATCTTGATCCCTTGATAAAGAGAAGGAAGCTCTGTGATGTGAAAGATAAACTGGACTTCCTGCCTCAAGGGACAAACTAAGACACGACCCAAAACGTTGCCCTGTTCGTGATAAAGGCAGTTAGATGCAGGTACTCTGGGCTAAAACCAGTACTGCGCTCCAAAAATATAACAGCATGAACTTAATCTGATAAACTCACTAATCTTAGTGTATCTTAATAAAGTCACAGTAGAAAACCACCTGTAACTGAATGATCTATCTCATTAGTAAAGTATTGATTCAAAGGTATCTAAGGTACTGACATAAAGATACCTAACATGCACATATGTATCTCAACCTAATTTTAGCTGTTTTATTGTTATTTTATATCAGTCTGACTAACTGTTTTATATTGCCATGGTCTTTGACTGGTGCAATAAATATTTGTATTATTAATTTTGAATTGTTGCATTGTTTTTTATTCAGTTAAGTTCCTTTCATCATATTAATAATCTCATGTACTGCTTATTTCAAACCTAACTTTGGTGGACAATTTGTAGCTACATAATTCCAGCCTTCAGGTAATATTCAATTAGCCTGTTGTTTCTTTCTGATAAAACAATAGCAACCAGAATGTGTGTATTTTTGGCAGAGCTACAAAATTTGGGAGTATCATTGGGAACCTCTACTCAGTTGTTCCACTTCAGACTACAAGGGGGGATAATTATTCAAACATTTCTCATATATAAACATGATATACATAGCATGTCAGCATTCTGATGAGCTACTTTTTGTTCTCTTTTCAGACTTAAATGAAGTAGCATTGTTCCGTGAAACACTATTGAAATTGTTCTGTGAAACACTGGTGATGGATGAAAATAAATTATGATTGGTTCTAGAGGATATTGCTGAGACGGCAACATTGCCATAGCTGATTTTGATAAATTGGTTCAAAATGCCAAACTCCTTTCAGTTTTAAGAACTGTATGAATTTTGTTTTCAGGAAATTCAGCGCTTGCAAGATGATGCCGATAAAGCAAACAAGCGTGCTTCTGTGCTTGAAAGGGAGAACCAGAGGCTTGAGACCCAAGTCAAAGATCTTTCACAGCAGGTTAGTTTTTAGATGCCTGGTTCTTTTAGGCCTTTTCTTCCACCTGCAGTAATTTATCTAGGAAGATTCTCTGAAGACAAATGGCTTGAAATGGGGGGTGTGTGTGTAGAGTATAAGCAGCAGTAAAGAAAGGTGTTAATACAACCTTACACTCCCTGTAAAATTAGACCTGAGATCTGATTTGATGCCAGATCATTCTGATTTTCCAGGCAGTTAATTTCAAGGACAAATTCTTAAGAGTTCCAGCCTTTGTGCAACATTTATGTAGTCTTTACAGCTGTAGCCTTGTATTTTTCTTGATCCTATTTTAGAAATGTGTGATATGTAACCCCATGATTGTAGTTGTAAGGAATTCTGTTATAAGATTGAAATAATTTAAAATATAGCCAACAGGTGTAAATGGGATTGTTTGAACTCTTTAAAACAATTGTGTAGAAGAAGAATTTGTGTATGTGGAATGGAGGGAGGGGGGTTGTACTCTTTTCCCAGATGAATACTTCCAGTGTGTACTCCTCCAGGATGAGGATAACACCTTTCTTAAGGTCTTTCCAAGCAAGAAACGTATTTGTGGTGAAGTAATGTTTAGCAGATAGTGGCCAAAATCCTGTTGCTAGAGTAGTCCCAATGAATCAGTGGGGCTTTAGTAAGTCAGCTCATCTGTAAGTTCCTTTGATTCGGTGGGCTTACTCTAATGCGCTCTATGTGGGGCTACCTTTGAAGTTGATGTGGAAACTCTAAGTGGTGCAGAATGCGGCAGCCAGACTCCTTAATGGAGCGAGAAAATACCACCATGTTTCTCCTATTCTGGCCGCGTTGCATTGGCTGCCCATTCGGTTCTGCATTGACTTCAAAGTCTTGATATAAAGGCAAAGGTTCCCCTTGACAATTTTTGTCCAGTCGTGTTCGACTCTAGGGGGCGGTGCTCATCCCCGTTTCCAAGCCATAGAGCCAGCTTTTTTGTCCGAAGACAATCTTCCGTGGTCACGTGGCCAGTGCGACTTAGACACGGAACGCTGTTACCTTCCTACCGAGGTGGTTCCTATTTATCTACTCGCATTTGCATGCTTTCGAACCGCTAGGTTGGCGGGAGCTGGGACAAGCAACGGGCGCTCACTTTGTCGCGTGGATTCGATCTTACGACTGCTTGGTCTTCTGACCCTGCAGCACAGGCTTCTGCGGTTTAGCCCGCAGCACCACCACGTCCCTTCAAAGTCTTGATGCTTACGTATAAAGTCCTAAACGGTTTAGGGCCTCGATACTTTGCGGAACGCCTATTCCCACCAAGCTCTACCTGTGTCACTCGAGCGAGTAAGGAGGTGAGGTTGAGGAGCCTGACGCTGAGGGAGGCCTGGAAGGAAAAAACAAGAAACTGGGCCTTCTCGGCGGTGGCTCCTCGCCCCTGGAACAATCTGCCTCCGGAGATTCGCACGGCCCCTTTGCTGAGTATTTTTAAAAACCAATTAAAAACATGGATATTTAGGCAGGCCTTCCCTCCAGTTAATCTCTGATTCTTTCCCTTTCTCTTTTTCTTTTGTGGTTTATTTTTTCATATTATTATTATTTATTTATTGCCATCTTGAAGAATTGGCTATTTAGTGTAATAATTCTTTTTTATATTTATTGTTATATTATGTGTTTGTAAGCTGCCAAGAGTGGTCGCAGTGACCAGATAGGCGGGATGTAAATAGAATACATTATTATTATTATTATTATTATTATTATTATTATTATTATTATTATTATTATTATTATTATTATTATTATTATTATTATTATTGATGATGATTATGATGGTGGTGATGGTGATGATGATGATGATGTGATTTACTGCACTAAGCAATAGGATTTGGGTCATTCCCTGTTTATTTATAAAACCAAGGGAAAGTAAGTAAAAATGTAGTATTGAATATTAATCTGTTGGGAGAGTTGTTATAATACATAAGGAAATAAAAAATAGTCAGACAACACTGATTCTAATTTTTATATTTGTATAATTGGGGAATGGAACCAAACGTAATGAAGGTGTTGGTTAGGAACACATTGTGGTTGTGGTTCTCCTGAGAGAAGAAATCAATATCTTTGATTTTCTTTCTGTAGCCTACACATAGATATATCAGCTGTTTGAGAATAGAGCTCATGAGTTCCTTAAACATCTTCAGAAGTGTGATTCATTTGTTCTAAACTGGAATATAATCAGGAAATTATCTGTGTAGTAGCCAGTCATATATTGCAGGCATTGAAGAAGATGCATTTTTGTGTGTGTTGCATTTAAGAGTTTGGGATTTAGAAGTGCAGCATTTGAGGCTTCTGTGTTATTTACAATTTATTTTCACCTTTATAGATAAGAGTGCTTTTGATGGAACTTGAAGAAGCCAGAGGCAACCACGTCATTCGTGATGAAGAAGTGAGCTCGGCTGATATCAGCAGCTCTTCGGAGGTAATAAGCCAACATCTGGTCTCATACAGAAACATTGAGGAGCTTCAGCAACAGAATCAGCGCCTGTTAGTAGCTCTTCGAGAGCTGGGCGAAGCTAAAGAGAAAGAGGAGCAAGAAAACACATCATCAAAGTATGTTCCACTTCATCACTGTCTTTAGATGTTCAAACCACCTTGATGACTTTCTTCTATTATCAAAATAATAGTAATTACCATTTTCTAATGAGAGAACAGTGTTAGAAGTAATTCTTTCCCTCCCATTCAGTTAACTGTCCTTTATTCTCCAGGCTAACCTAGTGTTCTTTCTCCTCCATAGAGCTAAGTGTTCTCCGTATCCACCCTGGTGTTCTTTCACTCTCATTTTCCAATCAGATATTGTTTCTCTTTCTCTCTGCTGCTGCTTCTCTCTTTATCCTCCTTTCATTCTTCTCTTCCTTCCTTTCCACCCAAATGTTTGCCCAGTTTTGAAACTGATAAGGCAAGGCCCATTTGCAGTTTTCTTTTCTGCTTTTTGAAGAAGTCTGCCATCTATGAGTGAAGATGAAACTGCAAACAGATTTAAATTAACTAAGCTGAATTGTGGTTAAAAATAAAATAACCTTTATTTATTAGATTTTATTTATTTATTAGATTTTTATCCCACCCTTCTAGACATATGTCTACTCAGGGCGGATTGAGGTCAACCCTTCCCCTGGCCTTATCCCCTAAAGGTTAGGGGCCCCATGTTTCAGGTGTTTCCATGTCACAGTATGGGAACCATGGAGAAAACAGGCTTGGGCACATAATCATTTCTTAGTATAAATGCTTGAAATGCTGGTAGCAAAATGTGAAACCATGTCAAACATAATGTTATTTCTGCCATGTATTCTTTTGGATATTTCAAACAATATTGGTACTAAATGCTGTCTTGAGAGGTTGATTCATCTTTTAATCTGTGTGCTGGCTCCTTGCCTCTCCTTGTAGCAACCTTAAACATCAAGCCCTTATTTTAGAAGCTATCGTATCCTAACACTGCCAGCTTTCCTCACACATAGAACTGGCATAGCATTTCACTTCAAGTAAAATTTGAAATACTCTGGAGGGTGTTGTTTGAGAAGATAGTACAGAAAGAGTTCAAGAGAAACTAGAAGAGTATTTGGTGAAGTTTTTCAAGACATGGTGCCCTCTTCATAAGACTGTTCTGTACATGGTGAAAGAAAGGGACCTATCTCATCCCTGCCCTTAGAATGCTGGACTGAAATTCCTAGTTCAGTGTTCTATAAATTGTACCTTATGAGAACTTTTAGAAACAGTTTTTCTCCCTTTGTTACCCAGCCTAAATATTCTAGGGTTATTAAAATTATTTCTCACCATGACAGGATTTCTGAGCTACAAAGTCAACTTAATGAAGCTATCCAGGAACTAGAAAAATTGAGTGAGTCCCGCCAGCACCAGATGCAGCTTGTTGACTCCATTGTTCGTCAGCGTGACATGTATCGCATCTTGCTGGCACAAACCACTGGAGTTGCCATTCCATTGCAAGGTAAGGTCCTATTGGAAATCCAGGCTTTTCTCTATGAGTTACAGCTCAAATAGGCATTAGATGGTTGGTGTTCTGGGCACATTCAGTGAGTAACCTTATAAATGGGAATGCACCAGCAGCCCTCAAAGTTCCCTTAACAGTTTCACAAGCTAATGTTTTTTTATTGTATTGCATAATACAGTGGTGCGTCGCATAGCGATGTTAATTGGTTCCAAAAAAAACATTGCTATGTGAAACCATCGCTATGCGAAACACCATTTCCCATAGGAATGCATTGGAAACCGGTTAATCCGTTCCAATTGGAACGGATTGCCGTTGTTAAGTGAAAAAACCCATAGGAAACATCGCTAAGCGAAACAATGTTTCCTCCATTGGAATGTATTGAAGCTGACTCAATACATTTCAATGGCTTTGCGAAGTCAATTTTTGCAAAATTAAGTGTGTCATAAAAGGGTCAAAAATTGTTTTAAATGCTTGGATTAGCTTCTGCACCCTCTAAAACGGATGCAAAAGTTAATTTGGCTTTGATCTGACTTTTCGTTAATTTTTTCTGAATTTTTTCCCCCCAACTTTTGACAGCTGTCAAAATCTGACAGCTCCATTATTTCCTATGGGGGAAGAAAAAATTCACAAAAAATTAACGAAGACTCAGCAACTGTTCTAAATGCTTGGGTTCGTTAGAGGACCCCCTAAGTCGTGTGCAAACCTGATTTGGCTTTGATCTGAACTTTCGTTAATTTATGGTGAATTGTTTTCTCCCCCATAGGAAAGCATGGAGCTGTCAGATTTTGACAGGTCCATTGGTTCCTATGGGCCAAAAAAAAAATTCACAAAAAATTAACGAAAAGTCAGATCAAAGCCAAATCAGGTTTGCACATGACTTAAGGGGTCCTCTAACGAATCCAAGCATTTAGAACCGTTTTTGACCCTTCTAAGACACTTTTTAAATTGAAAAAAGAAACATTGTTAAGTGAAGCAGGGGACCTATAATCGCATTCGTTATGTGAAGCATGGTCCCAAACTTCGCTAAGCGAAAATCGCCCATAGGAAACATCGTTATACGATGCATATTATTTTCTAAAAAACACATTGTTATGCGAATTCATCGCTAAACGAGGCAATCGTTAAGCGAGGCACCACTGTATTCTGAATACAGATCTTAGGGGTTCTTTTTTTTTAGCTACCACTCATTACAAAAACAATTTTAAATGAATGTGATCAGCAATTTCCAAGACCCTCTAAGCCTAGCAAAGTTCATACTGTTGTTGAATCAATGGCAGAGAGCAGCATTTTAACTTGAAACCATGGGCTGTTAAATGTAAAGTGCATGCTCCCCCTGTGTTGGTCTGAGAGGACTTCTGAGCAGCTTCAGAACACAATGGGAAACTGCATACAACCAGCAGGTGATGTGTTGACCATTTGCAACCTAGGGCTAGTTGTTTTCATTCAGTCAAACTGATCCCAAGAATTGTTATGCAATAAAAGAGGGTGAAGTGGGGAGGAAATGTACTCTCCAAACTCATACGAGAAAGGATCGTGTATAGATATAATAAATATATACAGTGGTGCCTCTCTAGACAGTTACCCCACATGACAGTGTTTTCGCTAGACACCGACTTTTTGCGATCGCTATAGCGATTCGCAAAACAGTGATTCTTATGGGGGAATTTCGCTGGACAATGTTTGGTCCCTGCTTTGCAAACTGATTTTCACTAGATGACGATTTGCTTTTCGCTAGACAATGATTTCGCTAGACAGCGATTTCAGTGGAACGGATTATCATTGTCTAGCGAGGCACCACTGTACTGGGTGTTTTGCTTTCCTCTTTGACACGGAGATGTTGGTTTTGTATTTTATGTAGCTCCAAGCAGCTCACCAGAAGAAATGTCTCTGACATCAACCCCTAAGCGCCTGTCAGGTACGCCACAGGCTATGTCGACCCCAGCTGCCATACCAGCGACGGAGTCCACAGAAGCAGTGGAAGCAAAGGCTGCCCTTAAGCAGGTACCAACTGATCTTTGTCCAGTACACCTTTTCCATGTACACAAGATTAACTCTGGTTTGCACGCAACCCAATATTTACCTTGGTGTATGTTCCACACTTTTCACAGTTGCAGGAGTTTTTTGAGAGCTATAAGAAAGAAAAGGCAGAGAATGACAAATTGCTCAATGAGCAAAATGAGAAGCTCCAGGAACAGGTTACGGACCTGAGGTCTCAGAATACCAAGATTTCTACCCAGCTTGAATTTGCCTCCAAGCGGTAAGACAATGTTTATGAACGCAAATAAAAAGCTCCTGCACCGTGCTTTAAATACATGTTACTCTTTGTACGTTCTAACCCAAATTTTGACGTAACCTCTTGTAGGTGGGCAGGATACCTCAGAGGGTTATGCAGCACTAAGAGACAAACATATATAAAAAATTCAGAGTAAACTCTTTTACTATCTGAATAGTCCTGGCTTAAACTGAAATCTGGCATTTTTAAATGTCCCAAGATAAAGAAATAAGGGTTGTTCATAGAAATTAATAAAGAAGTTCAGAATTTTAATATAAGTGGCATTAGGCATGTGTTCACTTTCTGACAATGAAGCCCAACTGAAGGAGAAATGCTTAAAAAAATACCTCAATGAAGAGAGAAAATAGTTGGTGAGCATAAAATCCTGCCTAATACTTTGTGGGGAAGGGGAGACCACAGGAAATCCTGCAGACTGAAGCATTGAGCAGCAATTCTGCAATGCTTGGTTGCAAAATGTTGTTTGTTTTATCTAATCAAGATTTAGCAGAGGTATTTGGCAATTTCTGCAGCCCAAATTTTTGTCATGTAGCTTAATCACAGCAAAGCCCAGTGAATGCTCCCTTTGGATTCTTTTGGTCTCCGTGCACATATTTTTCCTTCTTTGATTTTGTTCTGCTGATTTAGTTGAAGCAAAAACTTACTTTTGCTATTCTTTGTTAAGCTATGCAATGCTGCAGGATAATGTTGAGGGATACCGGCGGGAGATAACATCATTGCATGAGAGAATCCAGAAGCTTACCGCAACTACTCAAAAACAAGAACAGATAATCAACACTATGACTCAAGAATTGAGAGGAGCCAATGAAAAACTAGCTGTGGCAGAGGTAATGTAGTAGCATTTGCTAGTTTATTCTAGTTTGTTTAATTGTTGCACAGAACTTTTCAGCAGTGTTTTTTAAACATCAGTTAGAACCAGTGTGGATAGAATGTTTACTTGGGAGACCAATGACCAAATCCCTTGTCAGTCCAGGAAGAATGCAGGGTGGAACTAGCACTGAACATCTTGGAGGAACGTGGGTTTGGAGGTTTGTGTTGGTTCATACATGTGGCACTTGCAGGACATTCCCTTACTCCATCTCCCCAGCTGGATCCACTTACCAGCCGGTGCACACTCCTCCTCCTTTTGGGCTGTTTGACCAGTCTCTGGCAGGAGCATGGGCTTCCCTGCCCCACCTCCGTGGCTGATCACCCACTCAGACAAGGAGGCAGGACAGGTAAACCCATGCTCCTGCCAGGGACTGGTCAAACAGCTGAAGAGAAGGAGGAGAGGAGCGCACGCTGACTGGTGAGTGAGTTATTGGGCAGAGAATCAGGGAAAGGGAATGCCCATCTTTAATAGGGTTCGTGCCTGTCTCTAGTAGAGTTAGAAATTCAGGAACATAGTGGTTGAAAGCCTGGTGCTTAACTTAATACGTTGCAGTCAGAGTAGGCCATTAAATCAGAGGGGATTTGATCTGTCAGCTTCTCTGTATTTTCCATTAATTCAAATAGGCCTGCTTGAATTGCAACTTACTTTAGTATTTGGCATTCTAGAATTTTAAACTCTTTTCTTTCACAAAATTGGTTCACAGATTACTGTTCCTAGAGAAAACATGGACACAGCTGATCATGCAGCATTTAATCTGCTTCACTCTCACATAATTAAGTAAATGAACACTGAGTTAAAAGAAGTAAACTGGGTTTTCTTAAATGGCAGCACTTTTCATTTAGTGTGATTGTTTTAAATTAATAAAGAATCAAGTGTAATCTCTTTCTAAGGTAAGAGCCGAGAATTTGAAAAAAGAAAAGGATATATTGAAAATGGCAGAGGTCCGTCTGACTCAGCAGAAAGAATCATTAATGGCAGAACAAAGGGGACAAAATCTGCTGCTTACGAATCTGCAGTCTATACAGGTATATGCAACTGTACTACCTCTTCCCCACCTTTGCTGTCTGGATGTCTGCTTTTAATTGTGGAGGACAGTCTGAAATGGGAGCAGCTGTTCTACAGATTCTCCATTGGTCAGTGTGCACTGGACACATAAAGAGGTTTGGGGGCTTGGCAGAAACTAGCAAATCAGGTCTTTTGATCATCATTTGACAGAGATGGTCCATGTTTGTTTATCTTGTTTTTTACAGGTGATATTGGAAAGGGCTGAGACAGAAGCTCAACAAAGGCTCAATAACCAAATTGAGAAGCTGGAGCGCGAAATAGCCCAGCTGAAGAAAAAACTGGAAAATGAGGCAGAGCAAAGGCATGTGCTTACGAAAAATCAGGATGTAAGTATAAGAATCATAAGGAAAAAATGATTCCGCATAACTATTTCATCCTGTCCTATTGACTTCTGAATAAAAGGACAGATGGCTCTGGGTTTATTCTAGTTCCAAGAAATCCAAAGAGTTCGGTGAGGTTATATTGTGTTTCTATAAATCCTAAATTTAGCTGCAAGTGTTTTCTGTACATGGTACTCATGCCTGTGCCTAGAGCGTACCTTGAGTGAAGCTAAATCCAGAGATAAATTTCTGTTTGCGCACCAAGAGAATGGCTATAGAACCATACCTTTTGTGGTACTTTCTGGACTCTTGTGCAAGGGTAACAGAAGAGGGTCCACAGTATCCTTAGACCCAACTCATAAAGTGAAAAATTATTTTTAAAGAGCTGTTTTCGTCATGGCAGGGACTTTAAATCCACCTTCCTACTATTTTGCCATATATGGTGGCTAAAAGCAGATCAGTCATTCTGTTGTGGGACTAATATCAGGCACTGCATCAGAGGACTATAACACAGTTGTAGAAAGGAATTGCTTCCAGGTTAGGTGTGACTGGGAAGAGGTGTAAGCAGCAAAGCGAGAGAGAGTTGGTGCACTTGGTTTCACATCCAAGGCAGAAAAAAAATGCATTCCTCTGGAGGTGTAGAGACAAGCTGGTGTACCTTAGATACTAAGCTGAATGTTGCCAACATTCCTAGACCACAGCAAGATTCTGTCCATGTGGTGTAAAGGCAGGCTGGATTGTTTTCTCTGCCTCTCCTTTGGTGCTGCCTGCTCTCTGGCTTTATAAAGTTTAAGCAAATCGAAATAGCATGTTGGACTACACCTGTACAGTGGTGCCTCGCTTAACAGGCGCCCCGTTTAACGACAAAACCGCATAGAGACGTGTTTTTTGTGATCGCTTTTGAGATTGCATTGCGATGTTCCCTATGGGGAAAAATCGCTTTGCAACGATCGGTACCCTGTTTCGCTTACCAATCATCGCAAAGCGATGATTTTTTAACAGCTGATCGGTGGTTCCAAAATGGCCGCCGGGTAAACAAAATGGCCACCTGCTGTGTTTTCACGCCGATTCCTCGCTTACCGGGCAGCGAAAATGGCGGCCATATGGAGGATTTTCGCATTAAGGTGAGTTTTAAGCCCATAGGAACGCATTGAAGGGGTTTTAATGCATTCCTCTATGGGCGTTTTAAACTCACATAGCGACGAAATCGCTTTGCAGCAATTTTTGCTGCACGGATTATTGTCGCTATGCGGGGCACCACTGTATATTGTTGCATTTAAAGTGGCACTTTGTAATACTGTGGGATTGTAGACAGTTTAGCACAAAGACTGATCAGTGTAAGGCTATGTCTCTGGGACTTTCAGGTATTTCATATAGTGTCATGGTCACTAGCTTTTTCTAGCTCTCCAGTCTATTGCATTCTAGTTGCATCCCCTTAAAAGGTCCTATATAGTTCTCTATGTCCCACAAAATGTTTAGCCTCCAAGATTACAGTAATAGGAGGCAAAACACTTCTGGGTAGTAACCTCGTACACTAGGACTCCCATATCTACTGGAAATTGTTTCCAAGTATGCCCTGTGGATACTGAAAACCACAGATAATAGCAAGCGCTATATATAGATATAGATATATAGATATAGATATAGATATAGATATAGATAGATATCGATATATAGATATAGATAGATATAGATATAGATATAGATATAGATATAGATAGATATAGATAGATATAGATAGATAGAAGGGGGGAAAAGAATATATATATATATTTTCACATGTATTACCAGAACTAGTTACTTGAGGGCACCAGAGACCATGCTATGTATTATTCACTAACAAGTATTCAGAGCATGGTATCTGGCTCCCTTTAGTGGCTGGTTCTTGTAATACATGTGAAAATAGTTTTGTTTTGTTTTTTGTTTGTTTGTTTTTTGGATTTTCTTTTCTTTTCATATTTTTAATGTTTTCAGACCGTGAATTAGTGGATACTGATCTCATGGATAAGGGGGAGCAGCTAACTCAGGCAAATGAAGCTTTCAATTGTTTTTTTCTATTTTTTTATTTTTGGCAATAAAAACAAAACTGACTTTCAGAAATATTTAATAACTATTAACTGGAGCTGATTTTTGAGATAGGAATGGTGTTGGGGCTTGTTTAAGGTTAAAGTTCATGTGGGAATTCTGCCCCAAATAGATTCTAGGTGTTAAATTTGTCTCTGGCTTTGAATTAAGGGTTGCATTCTCCCTTTCAGATTCATTTATTGGACACTAAAAGGCAGCTTGAGACAGAAATGAACCTTCATGTTCACACAAAAGAACTGCTGAAGAACGCCCAAAAGGAGATTGGGACATTAAAGCAGCAACTCCACAATATGGAAGCTCAGTTAGCCTCCCAGTCAGTGCAGCCGTCTGCTGGTCAAGGTGAGAAATAAGGGAATGTTTGTCCATCTAAAGCTGTGCCCAACACATACAGACATGAGAGAGTAACTCTATATTGTGGAAGCCAGGGCAGTAAAATTCATTGGTAAAACCAATGTAATATCCCTAGTGTCATCCGGTACGAATTAAAAGATCAGTTTTCTAAATATAGGGCTTGTGTATTCCCATTAGATACCATTTATTTAATATTGTGTGACTTTATCTTGGACTGCTTGCTCTTTCATGGTAGTCAGGATTGTTTGTTTTTTTAAGGCAAAGATTATAGACCATCGGAAACTCCATGGATTGGCTCTACGCTAAATCACACTAATTCCCACTATTTAACTCAACAGAACTAAAATTAGTCATAATTAGCTGTATGTTTTCATTAAATGGACCAGAGGCAGATGACCTGGACTTTACTGTATTTAGCTTATTAACAGTGATGAGAATACTCATGGCATGCAGAATCAAACACTTTATATATTTTGTTTTGTTCCTTATTTTAAAAATTCTATATTGAAAAGAGGAGATTTCCCTGAAACAATTAAATTTCAGATTGATTTATTCTTCAAGACAACAAACAGGTTTCTAGCATAAATTCATTTGACTGAGACTCAAGGGATGAGTTTAGAAGCGCACTTTTCTGTATAGACCCTTCCTGTCCTCTAGTCAGACATTTCATCTCTGTCTTTAGAGATTGAACTTTAACGCTTTAGTGTGGGTGGTGAGGGCAGAGAAGGAAATCGTTATGCTTCTTTTGTGAGTGTATATTCAAAGATATGTATTTCAAGAAATCGCATTAGAATTTTTGTACTGGAAGTTTAATTAATGCAGTGATTTTAATTTTTTTAGGTCACCCAGGTACAAATGAGGATGTGGATGATCTTGTAAGTCGATTAAGGCAGTCTGAAGAGCAAGTTAACGATTTGAAGGAAAGGCTTAAGACTGCTACAAGCAATGTGGAGCAGTACCGAGCTATGATGGCAAATCTTGAGGAATCGCTTAACAAAGAAAAGCAGGTACAGTGCCACTAATACTACCTGTTCTGCATATTTTAGTCATGGAACAATGCATTGGATCTAGATTTAGCTCTGCTTGCCGTAGAACAGTGATGGCGAACCAATGGCACACGCACCACAGCTGGCATGTGGAGCCCTTTCTTCTGTCACGCGAGCCATAGGTCACTACTTCCCCCACTGCCACCGCCCCCCCCCCCCGCACAACCAAACCTCATGAGGCGGCTGCAGCCGGGATTCTCCCTTCCACCGCCACTTCCGGGTCCGTCGCCTTAAACTGCCACTTCCGGTTCTGGGTCCATTGCCACCTGCTGTTTTCCACGCCCCCATTTTGGGCACGCGAGCCCAGAAAGGTTCGCCACCACTGCCCTAGACTAATGGATATCAGTGGGACAACCAAAGCCCTATTTATTTCCCCATGTAAACTCCAAGTGTGACCTAAGTCTGGATCTGTCCCAGTGTTTCCCTGATCTGTTCTTCCAGGTGGAATGAGGTATCATGCTTAGTGCATCCCATTTTGACATATGGAAGGAGCGAAAAAGAACTTGTCTTTGCCAAGGAGAAATAGTGGCTAGGAGTGCATTTCAGCTGCCATGTCAGGTTCTTGGAGAAAATATCATTGTCACATCCTCTTAGATCCCTGTAGACCAGTAGTTCCCAACCTTGGGTAACCCTCATGTTCTTGGACTGCAGCTCCCAGAAACCCTGGCCAGCACAGCTGGTGCTGAAGGCTTCTGGGAATTGCAGTCCAAGAACTCAAGGTTGGGAACCATTGTTGTAGACCACTGGTTCTTAACCTTTGTTACCCAGATGTTTTTGGACTGCAACTCCCAGAAGCCTTCACCATCAGCTCTGCTGGCTGAGGTTTCTGGGAGTTGCAGTTCAAAAACACCTGAGTAACAAATTTTAAGAACCACTGTTGTAGACTGTTGTGAGTTCTGTAGTATGAGGTTCTCTTTGAAAAGTATCAAGAACATAGCAGCCAGATGGGAAGAAGTCCTTCTCATCATGCCACTTGACCTTTTACGGTTTCACTGAATTCCAGACTCAGTTCAGAATTTTGCTCTAGATTTCCTTTGAGACAGTCCGAGGCACCTGCTTCCTTCTACCAGTGAGCCCCTCTTAATTGTTACCTTCACGTTCCACCCTGGTCTGGAACACATTGATTGAAAGTATCAGATAAGGACATGTTGACTACGTTGGCTAGATGGGAACATTCTCTGAAAGAAAGTTTTCTGAAGATACTGGTGTTGCTGTTTTTTAAATTAAACTAATTGTTCTGGCTGGTGTAATTTGCCCTGTATGCTTGCATTCCTTTGTCTCGTATAATCTGCAGTAGGCATTTAGAGGGCATATCATGGCGCGTGAACTGCTGCTATAGTGTGGCTAAATCCTAAAATTTGGTTATTGGAGCAATGCAATCAACTATATTGGAAATGCCCTTGCTGTCAAGGTCACAAATGAAAGCAGTGTGCATGGTCGTGGAGGGTGACAATGGCATATGTTCTGCATCACTACGTATCTTTCATTTCAAAGTGAGGCTAATCTTACTGTGCAGGTGACTGAGGAAGTTCGGGCAGCCATTGAAGCTCGCTTGAAGGAGTCCTCCGAATATCAATCCCAACTGGAAAAGAAATTGATGGAGGCAGAGAAGGAGAAACAGGAACTTCAGGATGAGAAACGGAAAGCAATAGAAAGCATGGAAGAGCAGGTATAATTGGCGAAACTTAGTGCACCATTCATGTTCATTTCTCTCTTGGTAGTTAGAAAATGTCTTCAGACATTTCTTCAAGCAACTTGGGGATAACGGAGGAAATGGATACTCCAGAAAATATTTCTAGATGTCATGCCCTTTGTTTTTTAATATAGACTGATGGCAAGGCATTCTGGGGCTTGCAGTTTGAGTTGAACTGATTTAGGTGTTTTCACAGGCTCTCCTCTCCATGCAGGCAGAAGGCTGGCTTGGATCTCTGTGGATAAAGGTCATAGGTTTGACTATGTGGTTCTTAGTTATTTATATTTTTACTTGGTAAACTGCAGGCTCCCTTGCAATATTACAGTTTACTTTTGTAAACCGTCTTCGTTTTAGACATTGTTTACCATGTGGCATGGAGAACAGACATGTTACTTTAGCTCACGAATGTCACGTTTTGTCCTTACGGCTCACTTTTTAGTTCCCTCTGCATATTGTACCTAAATCCTTATGGAGAACCCACTGCCCCATTGGGAATTAAGATGTGCACTGCGTCTGATTGATTGTTTTAATCTAATTAAGGTCAATGAATTTATGGGATGCTTTATGCATTTGGTATTGTGGATTATATCCAGTGCATCTCTTGCCATTCATTGATTTTGTATAGGTGCAAATAGTTGGAGACTTGCGGTGGAACTGCTGGAGGTTGTTTTTCTCCTTGTTCTGCTGATGGAAGCCCCTGTTGGGGCCAAAGAGTCTCTTGTTAGAGAAGAAACATCTGCAACAAGATTCCAGGCCTGGCAATAAAAAATTGAAAACATTGGACTTGTAGAATCTGATGTGCTTGCTGCATAGTATACAGTGGTGCCTCACTTAACGATTACCTCCTTAAATGACGAATCCGCTTTATGATGGGTTTTTTGCGATCACTATTGTGATCACAAAACGATGTTCCTATCGGGAAAATTCGCCTCACAACGATCGGTTCCCTGCTTCGGGAACCAATTCTTCATATTACGACAATCTAAAAACAGCTGATCGTTGGGTTCCAAAATGGCTCCCCACTGTGTTAAGGATGGATTCCTCGCTATACAGGCACCAGAAAATGGCCGCCCTATGGAGGATCTTCGCTGCACGATGAGGTATTTCGCCCATTGGAACGCATTGAACTGTTTTCAGTGCATTTCAATGGTTTTTTAAATTTCGCTTGGCGACGATTTCACTTAACAACGATTTTAATGGAACACATTATTGTTGTCAAGCGAGGCACCACTGTATTTACTTTTTAAAAAGCATCCTCATTCAGAGGCCAGTAATTATGGCTGGGCTGTGCTGTCAAGGCAGGACTGAAGGGGGAGAGACATTGCCCAAGAGGCTATCTGTTAAAAATGTTTTATGGGTTTGTTGTAAAAATTATTATGCATAATAATGTTTTTTAGCTGGCTGGATAGCTCAGTATGATAGGTATGTATTTGGCTGCAGAGCCGGAGGTTAGGAGTTCAGTCCCCCACTGTGCATCTCAGACAAGCCAGCCTGTGTGGCCTTGGGCCAGCTGCCCTTTTCCAGGCTATTCCCAGAAGAAGGGAATGGTAAACTACTTCTGAGTACTCTGTACCTAGGAAACCCTGAAAGCATTGCTGTAAGTCAGAAGTGACTCAGCAGCAGTTGTTACTCTATAAAAATTTTTACAGTGAGTTTTCATTCACTGAATTTGGGTATAACCAGTGTGGAAGCTCCCTCTCTTGTTGCTAAGTGTCATCAACTGTTCCTCATATATAGCAACCTTACAATTTAATGACTTGATCCTGCAATTAGCAGACCTGCTCAGGTGTTACAAACAAAAAGGTGTGCCTTTATTAATCCATCTCACTTTTTTTTCTTTTCCTAAGTTACTGTCTTTCTCAGTTATTCTCATCTTCAGTACAATCATCTCAACTGAGTAATTTTAATCTCTGTTTAGAGTTCAGGCTTCATTTTCTCTTGCTCTTGTTTGTATTTCTGGCTGCCCATAGTTTATGAAAAGAATGAAAGAATTGCAATGCTATGGATCTCACGGCCCTGATTTTGTCCAATCCTATATAGTAGCACCCACATATCCGCGGGGGGGGGGGGAGGATCAGTTCCAAGCCTTCTTTTCTACAGATGCTGAAAAATGTGGGTTATGGCAAATGCTATGGCTCTCTCTAATGGCCGATTCTGGTAAAGTCACCTTTAGAAATCTATATTTCTAGGACTTGTCTCTTCATATGTTTAATATTTTCAGACCATGAATAAGTGAATCATTAGATACTGATTTAGTGGATACAGGGGGTCCTACACAACCACTTATTTGAAACTTGGTACAGTGGTGCCTCGCTTAACGAGCACCCCGTTGAGCGATTAAATCGCTTAACGAGGGGCTCTGGGCCATCGCTGGAGCGTTCCCTCAGCGATGGCCCCTATGGCGTTTTTTCACTTTGCAATATTCGCAAAGCGATTCGCTTAGCGAATATCGCATAACGAAGCGGGGGAGAACAGCTCATCGGCGGTTCCAAAATGGCCGCCGGAAGGTCCGCGCCGCATTTTCGCGCCCTGCCCTCGCTTACCGAGGGCACGAAAATGGCGGCGCTATGGAGGAAGATTGCTTAACGGTGAGTTCTAAAGCCATAGGAACGCATTGAACAAAGTTCAATGCGTTTCTATGGCTTTTTTATTTCCGTTCAGCGATGTTTCGCTATAGCGAAGGTTAATCTGGAACGGATTAACCTCACTATGCGAGGCACCACTGTAGTTTCTTGCTGTTGTCAGTTGTAACTATATTTGTAATAAAAGGTTTCAATGACTGATACTTGATGTTTCACACGCAGCTTTCAGAGCTGAAGAAAAACCTTGCCAGTATGAAAACTGAAGTCCAGGAAGCTCTTCAGAGAGCAAGTGCAGCTCTTAATAATGAGCAACAAGCTAAACGGGACTGCCAGGAACAAGTAAGTTCCTGTCCATAATCAAAGGTGTCAGAATTTTACGTTTGCTTCGTTCTGTGTTGAGTGATTTCTAAATGTAAATATCTAGAATGATGTGCTCTAATATTCATTTTGTGTTACCGTGTAAGAGTAATTGGTTGATGGTTTTATTGGATCTTAATGATATAAAAACACCTAAAATACAACTCATTAGTACTCTATTCCGTTATGTTAGAAATTCATTGTAACATCATCTCATACATTATCTGAGAAGGCAAATTCTTCCCTTTTCCCTCTGTTACATTAATGCTGCATCATGGGTTTAAGTTGACTTTTTGGAGCAGCAAAAGGTTTTAGAATTTCATAAAGAATACAAAACACATTTCATGAGTACAGTATTATAATATGGACAACCCATGAAGTTGTCTTCTGTCCATTCCTGGAGCCTTGATTAAACATACTACTGTATATTAGTGGCAAAAGGCCATTGGTTATATGTTCCTCCATTTTCCTATTCTTAAACTGTTCACCTCCAGCAGACAAGGTGGTCACTCTTTCAGAGAGATAACATCATGGCCGTCGCCCTGCCCCAAGGTCTCACTTCCAATGTCATAAGAATTTCATTTGGGACAAACAAGTTTCTGGTGTTTACGTTTAGATATTTATCTTTTCCAACATAGTTCATTTCTGAGAATTTTAATCTCTAGACTGTTCTGCAACAAAAAACTTGTTATATCTCAGTTTTAGCAGAACCAGTAAGCCTACTGGGAACACAAAAGCTTTTGTTTTTTTTTTCCCCAACCATAACTGATACATATGGCTTTAGTCACCAAATGTGAACCTCTGATGTGATAAATGCATAGAATGAAATAAAGTTCTCAACTTTCTTAAAGGTACAGAGATTGAGGTATCTTTGGTTTCCTACAGGCCAAAATAGCTGCAGAAGCACAAAATAAATATGAACGGGAGCTCATGCTACATGCTTCTGATGTTGAAGCTTTACAAGCTGCCAAAGAACAAGTGGCTAAGAATTCTGCAATAAAGCAGCAGCTGGAAGATGCTGCCCAGAAAGCAGAGTCTGCATTGCGAGAGAACAGAGCCTCCTGGGAGGAGCGAGAGAGAACATTGAAGGTATTCTTTTCTGATAACCCTGACCCATGCTGTCTTTGCCCTCAAGTGTCTTTTTCAGTTTCTGAGATGAGCAGCTTTCATTTTTTCTGGTAGGATGAAGTTTCTAAGCTTGCATCTCGCTGTGAAGACTTGGAAAAACAAAACCAGCTCTTGCATGAGCAGCTGGAAACACTAAGCAACAAGATGGTGGCCTCAGTGAAGGAAGGCTCACCAGGTTCATTGAATGTATCTCTCAGCGAAGAAGGAAAATCACAAGAGCAGATAGTCGAAATTCTCAGGTATGCAGAATAGGACACGGTATACTCTTCTGATGTGTTTTTACATTTAGTTCTTATTTCCGTAGTCCAAGCATGCTTCCTGCTTCAGAGATATTGCAACCAAGAGCTGTTGTTATTTTACTTCCATTTCTAAGGGATATGAGATGCTCAGTATTGTAGAAGGGAGTTTTTTAAAAATTGCACCAGTCGTAGATCTGTGGAGTGAATAGCAGATTTGTAGATTCCTTCCTATCTTGTTCCTGAATTCCCATCCTGTTTCGCCTTTCCTGTGCTTTGACTACCATCCTTTATAGCTGTCACTGAAGATGACTTAAGTTGCAATTCAGAAGCCTAGTTTCAGTCTTAATAAAAGTTAGAACTGCCTCCTCCCCTTACAGGCATACAAGCATGTGCCATAAGATGGATAACTACCCCACTCTCATTCCTAAACTGTGGTTCTTGATTATAACTTTAATTTGACCTTTGACTACTGTAAGGCCATGGGCAAATGGCAACACCTTTCAGCCACATGAATGGTTTTCTAACTTTCCTTTAGGTTTCAGAAGATTATATTGATGTGTGAACTCAGAAAATGTTGGGGGGGGGAGGCTCTAAATCTCAAGCAGAACGTCTGTCTATTGCAGGTTTATCCGAAGAGAGAAAGAGATAGCAGAAACGAGATTTGAAGTAGCTCAAGTGGAGAGCTTACGTTACCGCCAGAGGGTTGAGCATTTGGAAAGAGAGCTTCAAGAGTTGCAGCAGAGCCTGAATGCAGAGAGAGAAAAGGTGCAGGTAGGTACATGTACACTTACCATCACCCATGTTAGAAGCTAACTGAAGTATTTTACTTCTATGGTAGCTCCAAGAAGCATCCCGTAAACATTGTGATACATTGAAAGTCATGCATTTTATTGAAAGGCAACTAATATTGATAGTAGCTGGGCAGCACCCCAGGCCTACCTTCTGAAACATGGTAGTACTGTAAAATATTAAAAGGTTCCCCTTGACAATTTGTCCAGTCATGTCCGACTCTAGGGGGCGGTGCTCATCTCCGTTTCCAACCCATAGAGCTAGCGTTTTGTCCACAGACAATCTTCCGTGGTCATGTGGCCAGCGTGACTAGACATGGAACGCCATTTACCTTCCCACCAAGGTGGTACCTATTTATCTACTCGCATTTTTGCATTTTGCATGCTTTCGAACTGCTAGGTTGGTAGGAGCTGGGACAAGCGATGGGGGCTCACTCGGTCGCGTGGATTCGATCTTACACCTGCAGGTCTTCTTACCTTGCAGCACAGAGGCTTCAGCGGTTTAACCCGCAGCACCACCATGTCCCTCTAAGGACTGCAAAGGTATAAATAATTTGAGAAGTGTTCCTGTGATCCAGCCTCCCAAGAAGACTGTTTGGCCACTGGTGCACAGCCACAAAAGCAGTGTTGCATCCATGCCACACTGTGCCCTCTGCTCACATGAGAGCATGATGAGGCCCTCTAGGCCTGGCTGGTGTTTCTTGTGAGCTCCCTATTCTCTCGATTGCACTGTGTGGCAGTGGGCCAAAGTCTTCAAGAAACGTCAGTGTGGAAAGAGTTGGAAGCAAAACATTTTTAAAATGCAAGGTTTTACTAATGGATACGCTAAAATCTCATAAAGAAATATGATAGCACTCCAGGCTGCATCTTTCCAGAGAGATTTGCACAAACATTTTGGACTGCAGTATTACTTTGAATTTTAGGTAACAGCAAAAACCATTGCCCAGCATGAAGAGCTTATGAAGAAGACTGAGACCATGAATGTTTTGATAGAAACCAACAAGATGCTGAGGGAAGAGAAGGAGAGATTGGAACAGGAGCTGCAGCAAATGCAAGCTAAAGTCAGTATGGGCTTTAACTATCATGTTCAGAATTCCCAAACAAACGTAGTCATGTCACTTGCTGTAGATATTCTGAAATAAAGCTGTAGCTTTCATTAAAAGTCCAAATTCCGGAACAGTAGTGCTCTAACAGTATTTCATAAAATTATTGGCTAATATTTTCCTTTGAGGAATTCATGGGATCTGTTCTTTTATTGAGAAAAAAATATATAAAAATGTGCAAAGAGAGGTTTTCATTTTACTGGATAGTAAAAGTGCCACATTAACATATAATTCTGCATGCAGGTGCGTAAGCTGGAAGCGGATATCATGCCTTTACAAGAGTCAAATGCCGAGCTGAGTGAGAAGAGTGGTATGCTCCAGGCAGAGAAGAAGCTCTTGGAGGAAGATGTCAAACGCTGGAAATCCCGGACCCAGGTGAGCTCCTGTCCATTTCTAACATAATCTCCTTTGCAAGACCTCGGTGCTTTTCTTCCAACTCAGATAAGCAGCTTTCTGTCTCAGAATGGCTGAAAATATAACTGAAATGACAGAAGGAGAGGGCTTAAAGAGAGGCAGAAGAAATCTGAGCTAGTTAGCAAATGCTTTTACACCCTTGGGTATTAAAGAGTTACCTGTAGGAAGGCACTGAAGATGTTGGAGTAAAGATCTGATGATAAGACAAGAGATGCTTTTGAATACTATCAGTGGAACTTGGCGAGGCTAAAGAAAAGTGTTTGAGAATATTGGAAGTCCAGGATGCTCATAGGAAGAGGAGCTGAATGTATATCTCTTCCCCCTTTTTTAGCAATATGCAGGGGGAACCGTTCAAATGAAAAACAGGGAAAGCTTTCATAAGGGAAATATTAATCTGTGATTGCCTAAGTTATCTTAGGATCCTTGTCCATGAACTCTGAAACATCACATGCTTGCTTTCTGGTGCTGATTTGCAGTATCTAAAAGGAAACTTTTAGTATTGAGATGTCATGGTTGAAACCAGTCTGGTTTGGCTAATAGGTGTTTGGAATTCCATGTTACAGTCTACTACAATCTGAAGCAAATTTTAAGCTTAAAAATGAAATCTGTTTTCCTGCCTTGTAAGAATCAAAACTAAAATGGCTGAACGCTCCCTTCTAGCACTTACTGAGCCAACAAAAAGATACAGATGTTGAAGAGTATCGGAAGTTGCTCTCTGAGAAAGAAGTGAACACCAAACGCATACAACAGATGAGTGAAGAAATAGGCAGACTTAAAGCAGAAATTGCAAGGTAAAAAAATTATGGAATGCCTCATAGGCTGGGAGAATGAATTTGATCATTTCCTTGCAGAGAGAAACAAGGGAGAGGAGTTTCACTTTGTTTTGCTTTGTCCTCTGTTTACTGTCCTGTTCAGTCACTTGTATATAGGATACAGTAGTGCAGGGATTTTACTGCTCATAAATTTGCAGTCTTTACCCATGCAATTTTGGCCCCATATTTAAACATTAAACGTGGCATTTTTTAGATCCTCTGATTATATGCTCTCAGGGAGCAGGGCAGGAAAGATCCCTACTGAAGATCCTAGAGAGTTTCAGACAGTTAAATAGTATCCAGTGGTTTCATATATATAAGCTTGAATCTATCTAGAAATGCACTTTTTTAGTAAGATGATCCATATGTTCCTTATTTCCTTGCCCTGCAAAACCTTCTGTGCCTTACCATGTTCTGAGCAAGTTCCCTCAACTCTTAGGAGTGACTTTGTCAGTGAAGTGAAACATAGCTTTGTATGGGAGGAACCAAGAGACCTCTGCCAAGCAAGCTACATTCAGCAGCTTCTCCATCTGGCTGTAACCTACAAACTTTCTCCAGTGTGGCTATAAAGCAGTGCTTCCCAACCTTGGGTCCCCAGATGTTCTTCGACTACAGTTCCCTGAAATCCTGGCCAGCATAGCTGGTGGTGAAGGCTTCTGGGCAACATAGCCTCTAATTTTCACTCTGCCTCTCGTGTGACTTTGCCCCTACATGTGTCGCGACTAGAACCAAAGGGGCGAAGACAGTTGTTGCATGGAGGAGGAGGAAAGCTGCACAGAGAGAGGTGACATTGTGTGCGCGCACATGTGCACAGCCACGCGCCTTAGAGGGAACATTGCTTCTGGGAGTTTTAGTCCCAAGAACATCTGGGGGGGGGGTCAAGGTTGGGAATCATTGCTGCAAGGCCTATCTGCAAGAAGAGGGCCATCATGTCTATTCTGGAGTCTTGTCTGTAACCACAGCTAAAGACCAGCTTGAGACCACTGGTGTAATAAATAAAAAATACCTTTAAAATAGGTGTATATTCATTTCTAGCCATACTGTAGCAAATGTATTATTTTGACTATTCTTACAGTTTTCTTTATAACCATTCAGTTCACATTTTCCTTAAACAAAAATATAGTAGTCCATAGAATCATACAACAGTTGAGTTGGAAGCAGCCTATGAAGGTGTCGAGTACACATGCTTGTGTAGTGTTAAGACTCTTTCGATGTATGTTCAGGTCAAATGCATCACTGACAACAAATCAGAACTTGGTCCAGTCCCTCCGTGAAGATTTAGCAAAAACAAAAACTGAAAAGGAAACCCTTCAGAGGGAGTTAGAAATGAAAGTGGCTGACATCCAAGAGAAAGTTAAGACCATAACTCAGGTCAAGAAAATTGGACGGAGATACAAGACACAGTATGAAGAGCTGAAAGCACAACATGACAAGGTAGGTTTCGGTGGCTGTAAATATTGAAGAGCGCTCTTCAGTCAGATTTTTAATATAGCTGCTTGTTTTCAGATTACTCTATTAAGAGTCGACAAATAGAATAAGTGAAACAGCTGTCATTTGGGTTTGATCATCATGACTACATGTAAAAAAGCTCATACTTCAGTCTATAGTTTTGAAGTACTTAACCCTACTCCAGTGATCTCTACAAAATGTATCATTATTCAACAAATAGTAATGTCTTTTCCAGTTCTGCAGGATGTTTTTGCATTGTAATTAATACTCAAAGACAGTATGCTTTTCTCTACGTGTGTTACTATTCTTTTTGAGGCCACAGTTCACAAGGAGCTTGATAGTGCTGACCACCTTAGGCCAAGGGGCAGACCAGCAAACTAATTAGCCACTCCATGTAGCTGATTCCTCCATCCACTGTATTTCGCCTGCATGCAGGACCTGTATAGGAGGAGCTGAGGTTCTTAAGGTTACTGTGCTTTTTGCCGGTGGCACTCCAGGGCACCTCTGCAGCCATAATCTGAGTGTGTGAATCTACAGAGCCCACGTTGGTTGAAGTTAGTGATATGCGTAATACTGATACTGGTCCCCAGCAGACATGTTTACATTATTCATCTGAAACTTCAGGTGATTGAAGCATCCACTCAGTCTTCTGCAGAACAGCAAGAGCAACAGGCTTCAGATAAGGAAGTTCAGGAGATGAAAGAAGCTCTGACCCAGGCTGAGGCCAAAATTAAAGCCCTGGAGGGACAGACTGAAAATTTACAGAAGGTAAGAGAGACTTATGTGATGTGCACATATGTGCATTCCTGGTATACAACTAGAGTAAAGGTTACTGGCAAGACAGAAGCAGGGTGCTGTGGCTTGTGTGTGTGTTTACTCACTTGCTCGTTCATTCATTTACCAGACTGAAAAGGTAGTTCTAAGGTAGTCCGTGCATGTACTACCCAAAGTTTCTTGTGGCAAATGCAGGGTGTGAATTTAGGGAATAGGGATAAGTTTTTATAAATCAAAATTCCATAATTGCCTTACCACAGGCAGAAATGCCTAGACTTACCGGTAAACGCCCTGATCAGTGACAGACATTTTGTATGTTTTTATAACCCTTGGATTCTATAGGATCTTCATCTTCAATGTTTGATTTAACCCACTGGCTGCTGGAAGTAATTACCCAGTCCTAAAAGCTCCATGAATTTTTCATTCTTTCTACACAGACTCTAGGAGAGAAAGACAATGAAGTAAAAAATCTGCAGGAACAGGTAGCCCAGCTGCAGTCGGATGTTTCCCGTCTTCATCAAGAATTACAAGAAAAAACAACCCAGGAAGAACAGCTCAGGCAACAGGTGGCTGAGAAGGAAGAAAAGACGAAGAAGACTCTTCTGGCTGCTAAGCAGAGGATTGCACAGTTAGCAGGTGGGTGGGTTGGGAACACTTCCTACTTTGCAGAGGCCTGTTGCGGCAGTAAGACAGAGGTGTGTGGAATCTTAAAAACTAAATCCTTTATCAAGGCACAGAGCAAAAGCCCACTTGATCAGATTCTGGGAACTGGCTGAGAAAGTAGTAAATATGGTCAGCATACGTATACATTTGCTCCCCCCCCCCCAATACAGTAATAGTCCACCCTTAGCTGTTCATATGGTAAACACATTCAGATTTTTGGGAACTAGAGATCAGATATGGTCAAGAGATCAGGAATCAATATTCATACATTCTGTGTCCCGTTCTTTCCAAATAAAACCAGAACTTGAAAACCCATCCTAGCGCCAGAGCTGGTGGACATGGTCTCTGAGGGGTCTCCTGAGACAAAGCTTCCCTTATCTCTCTGGCTTGAGTGGTGAAAAAAACAGGCAGAAAATCCTGTGTTAAAAATATCTTTGGATTGCTGTGGTACCTGTATCAAAATGAGTCTTCCAGGGAAAAATCTGTTCCCATACTTCCTTTGACGTGATTTGGTAAACAGAGTTCTGGAGAACAGACTGACTCTTCTGTTCCTCAATCAAGGGGCAAAAGAACAGCTGACAAAGGAAAATGAAGAATGGAAGCAAAAGAACAACACCCTGGAAGAGCAGAAGGCTGAGATGGAAGTCCGGATGAGTGCCCTGAAATCCCAGTACGAGGGCCGGGTTTGTCGCTTGGAGCGCGAGCTGCGAGAGCAGCAGGAGAGGCATCATGAGCAGCGGGATGAGCCTCCAGAGTCCACCAACAAGGTAGGTAGATGGTTTAGCTTTTCCCATCTGCTCCGCAAAGGTCCTGCTAGATTGGCAGTGGCCATTGAAATCCTATTGTAGTTCTTCATTCTCTTGCTGTAGGGTACCTCTGATAGGAGAGAGGGAAAGAGCTGCTGTTCTCAGTCAGCAGAAATGGTTAAGATGGCAAACTCACCTGGATGGTTTTCAGTGACAACATTTTGCTATATGTTGTTGTGATGTATGCACTTATGAATGTATAATAAGCACCTGAAAGTAAACAACCCCCCTGGTAATTCGGTAAAACACAAGACGAGAGTGATTTCTTAAGTACGTTTTTGTTGAACTTGTGGTTTCTGTGGTTTACCCATTCATTTTATTCATCAGGTTCCAGAACAGCAGAGACAGATTACTCTGAAGTCAACTCCTGCGGCAGGTGACAGAGGAATGTGAGTTCTGGCTTTCTTTTATCTGTACTTCTGTCAACTGTCTCCACCCCTACTTTGCTTGTTGTATCTATGCTGAGTGCAAGACTGCTAGATTTTATTTGGAAGAGTTTGATAACAGATGTAGTTCAAGCATTTTGAAAGATCAAGTATGCCATGACCACAGGTTTACCTTTACCTGTTTGCTTGTATACCTCTGAACACCATTCGTTGAGTAACACAAACACTGAGCTGTTGCACTCCTAACCTGTGTGTGACCTTCCCGTGGGCATTTGGTTGGCCATTGTAAGGATGCCAGTTTAAATTGACTGGTGGTCTGATGCGTTGCACCAGAGTCCTTTTTTAGATACTTCCACATGCATAAGATTCCAATGTATTTGTTCGTAGGAAAAAAGTGAAGGTTTAAGAGCTGTTCTAGATCATGCTTGGGAAAGTGGAGTGATCAAAATTAAGAGGTTTTGTATGGGTTGATGCCCTTTTAAAAACAAGTTGCATTGTAGTCTTGTTTATATGTTTAACTTAACATCAAACCAACATACATTTTCTTCTTTTTTTTTCCTCTAGTGCTAGTACTTCAGATCCACCAACAGCCAATATCAAACCAACTCCTGTTGTGTCTACCCCAAGCAAAGTGACAGCTGCTGCCATAGCTGGGAACAAATCAACTCCGAGGGCCAGTATCCGTCCTATGGTGACTCCAGCAACTGTGACAAATCCTACCACAACACCAACAGCCACTGTAATGCCAACCACACAAGTGGAGACTCAGGAAGGTAATTTCTGATTAGAAGATGCATCAGCTGAACATGTTAATACCTTATAATAAACAAATAGTTTAAAATAATTTAAAAGAGGTATAATGAGGGGAGAGCTATGTGAAACTGGGTTTAAATCAAAAATTCTAATGTACTATATAGCTTATGAAATATTAGTAAAAAGGAAAGCTTGACATTTTTAGCTGAGATTTTATATTTGAAACATATATATACTGCTGCCTTAGGATTTCTCTATGTTAAGGATTTTGTATAACATGAGTGTTCTCATGATAGCTGAAAATCTTCCTGTCATCATCTAGAGAAGCTGAAAACATCTAGCATAGTTTGCAAAAATTCATTTGAAAGCAATTCCTTAAAAATCAAAGGAGGAGAATTGTAAATGAAAGAGGAGTAAACTGAAATGGCTTGACCCATGGAAAATGTTTTTCTCCACCTGAGCATAGTTTTCAGTTTTCAAAATAATGGCTTGAAGAGAACAATGTTGTATTAGAAGGTAATATGTTGTTCAACTAAAGTTTAACAAGTTCATTCATCATTAAAATAATACTCATAATAATTTTGTGGTTAAAAAAAATCCCATGTGACTTTGAGTGCTGCATAGGTTTCTCCATTGTAAAGTCTAAATAAACGAGACACATATGAGGCCTCCTACCAGTTGTCCAGCATGTTGTATTAAACTTGATTAGTCACATCCAAATATGGCCTCTGTTTGAAGGAAAGGTACTGAAATAGATGGACCGTTAATCCCCATTTGCCACTTGATCGTGTCATGTTCGACTTCCTTTTTCACATACAGTGGTGCCTCGCAAGAAGAACGCCTCGCGGGATGAAAAACCCGCAAGACAAATCGTTTTTGCGATTGCTGTGATGCCTCGCAAGACAGCTTCTTCTATGTCTGTGCTTCGCAAGACTTTTTTTCCCCAAGACCAATGCCTCGCAAGACGAAAAAAAATTCATTCGTCTTGCAAGGTTCCCATAGGAATACATTACAATGCATTCCTATGGGAAACTGCTTTTCGCAAGATGAAAATTTTGCAAGACAGCGCTACTCACGGAACGAATTACATTCGTCTTGTGAGGCACCACTGTACTTTTTAAAAAGACGTGATACAGGATATATACATTAGAAGTTAGTATCTTGCACTCTGGGCCAAAGACATGGCTTTCAGTCAGAAATATTACAACCCATATTCTGTGACTCATTATCATAATACCTTCTTTTCAGCTATGCAGTCAGAAGGTCCCGTTGAACATGTTCCAGTCTTTGGAAGCACCAGTGGTTCTGTGCGCTCCACAAGCCCCAATGTGCAGACATCTCTGTCTCAGCCTATCTTGACAGTTCAGCAGCAGACTCAAGCTACAGCTTTTGTACAGCCCACTCAGCAGAGTCATCCCCCAATTGAGCCAGCCACTCAGGAACCCTCTCCAACGATTTTGGAGGTGGTACAAAGCTCCCAGATAGAACGGCCTTCTACATCAACAGCAGTGTTCGGCACAGGTTGGTTTAATTTCCTAGACAGGAATGTGAAGGGCATTGTCCTCTCAACTATGTTCCTGTATGCTTATTTTTAAAAAAACAAATTATTTAAATTCTAAAAAGCAATATTTTAAAATGAATAGCTTCTTTTCTAAATTGCTTCATATTCTGAATTATGTATTGCCAAGCGTTCCTCAAAATTAAAAATCCACAGTCACTGATTATGTTTAATTCCATCTGGCTAATGGAACGTTTGGAGCAAAAATAATATGTTTTCCTTAAGTTTCAGCGACACCAAGTTCTTCTTTACCCAAGCGGGCACGGGAAGAAGAAGAGGACAGCACCGTTGAGAATTCCGAACAGCTTTCTGAGGATATGGTTGATATGCCTCTTGCCAAAAAAATGAGAAGTGTCCAAAGAGTTGGGCCTGAGGTTTGTGCTAATAATTTGCTAGTCTTTCATATGGGTATCGCAGTTTGACTAATTGATAAATTAGAAAGCTGCCCCAGAAAGCTGGCTTTAAAATGTTCTTAAACAGTGAGAAGGGCATCAATCTGTTCCAGATTTGGTGGCCAATCAGTTGTGTCTGGATATACAGTGATGCCATTTCATAACTTTGGATCTCCCTGTATTGCTTAAAGTGTGTTACGTTTGGATTTGACAGCAGTCTCCTGCTTGTTCAGCATGCAGAGCCTGAGTAATTGGGTTGTTGCATACAAAAGCCATCTGCGTGTTGGAGCAGTCCGTAGTTAAGTCAGAAATAAGTCATATCCCTGTGACAAAGCAGTGCATTGGAAAAACAGTGGGAATTCCTCTGCTAAATGGCACTGGTTCTCTCTACCCCCCCCCCCCCTTTGGTTAGATCACATTTAAGGGACTGGCATTAAGCCAATCTCAGGGTAAGAGTAGAGTAAAAATGAACAGGTCAATGTTAACATAGCTCTTTAAAATTACATTTGTAAGGTTATAGATAAGGTTATATGTCATTTTCCTTTTTATGTTTAATAAACCCAGATACATAGGCATCCTTCAGTCTCGAGAGACTATGGTAACATGCTCTGAATCGAGGAGTGTCCTCTCCAGAGCATGAAGCCAGGGTAAGGTAATATGGAGGATAGGCTGTTACCCAAGCAGCAGATCCCCCCTCTCCACATTGCTGAAATGGTCCAATGGAAAGGCAAGAGCCAATACAATTGGTTCCAGCAATGTCGCAGGAGTTGGCAGAACGACACATGCTGCCTTCGGGACTCCAGCTCCGGATTTTGCCTCGAGGTTAACTCCTGAAGCCTTTTCCATGAGTGGATATAGCCACAAGGCAGTGGAGGTTTGAAATTGGAGTTTTCCTTCTCCTAGATGGGCTGCCTTCCATGGCTGACGAGCCCCACCTACCCGGCTAAACCCAGATACAACATTGTGTTCACGGTGAGATTGTAGGTGGCTTCCGTGTTTCCCGTAATCTCATACAGAAGTTAACATAAAGAATTACTATGGTATTTCAGGAAGAAGTCACTGCAGAAGAGAGTACAGATGGAGAAATAGAAGCTCAGGCCTTCAATCAGGATTCACAGGATTCTATTGGAGAGGTCAGCAGCCCTTCTCTTGATCAGTCCTGCGTTTCATCCGTACAGTGTGATGGAATCCAGAGAAGGCATTTTAATGTGATATGAATATATGGCAAAGGGAAGTAAGTCCAGTTCCTAGTATTTCTTAGGCTCCTGTCCCATGATCAGAGCTGTAGCAAACCCCCAGGCATAGCAGACACAGGCTGTGCTCTTTTTCAACTTGAGATCTCTCTCAGCTATTACTGGCAAGGACTTCAGGCCGTTAATGTCTTACTTGTCCTGGACAGGTGTGGCAACAAAAGCAGCACAGCCAGGGCCCCTTGTCTCTTGATACATTCTCTGTCAAGTGTGCTGGAGATGCAGACTCACCGATCTGCTCGAGGCACAAGGAACTTTCCTGTGTTATACCCACAATGTGTTCTTTAGAGAAATCTCTGGTGGGCGGAAGGATGATAATTGCTCTTAGTGGTGGTGTTAGCAGCATGTTGGCTTACTACGCTGATTTTGCCTATCTTTGCCTTGATTTGCAGGGTGTCACACAAGGAGAGTATACTCCCATGGAGGATAGTGAGGAAACTTCCCAGTCTCTCCCAATAGATCTTGGACCCCTTCAGTCAGATCAGCAGAATACAAGTTCATCCCAGGATGGCCAGGGCAAGAGAGATGATGTAATTGTCATTGACAGTGATGATGAAGAAGATGACGATGACGAAAATGATGGGGAAGCAGAGGTATATGGATTTTATTTTATATTTATTTTTATTTGTTTGTGCAAAAAAAGAGTTCTATATTGACTTTTTATGTTAAGTTTTTAAATATAGGTTAAACAAGTAACCACTTATTTAATATGCACAAATTATCAGGACTGTTATTTGTCAAAACTGATTTCTTATATTTAGGCAAATACAGAATATTATAAAAAAAATTTGTATGACTTCTTGACACTTCATCCCTAAATTAGGAAGTTGCCCCTCAGTTGTATCTGGAGGGCTGCATTTACCCAAGTGGGGAGAATGTGCAGCAACATCAGTGAGCATCATGTTCACTTTATTCTATGAACTAAGATGCAGAAAGAGGCTTCTGTGTTTCACTACTCCCTTTAAGGGACTATCTTCCTCTAACTGTGAAAGCAAAGCTATATGATTTCCAAGGATCTTGTTCATGAAAAATGCAAATGTTTCAGCTTGATTTTTTCCCATGTTGATCACTTGTATGAGCAAGTATTTCAGAGCTCAAACATGATTAGTTTCATCACAGTATTCTAAAATAATGCTGATGTAGGAATATGAGGATGAAGAAGAGGATGACGATGATGAGGATGATGAAGACACAGGAATGGGAGATGAAGGTGAAGACAGCAATGAGGGCACTGGGAGTGCTGATGGGACTGAGGGATATGAAGCAGATGGTGCTGAGGTAAGACTGGCTAAACAATTTCTGTGAATTGTGCTTAACTTGGTATTTTTCGTGCCCTGAGGGCTGCTTGGTGGGGATTTTATTGAAAATTCATGAAATTTGAAACAGTTGTCAAATTTTGTTTGATTAGTAAGAGATAATGAATCGGCTTTGATCTAGATAATAAAATATTCATCAAAGAGAGCACAAAATGAAGCATCTTAATATGAAGAGTGTAAATTAACAGCTGCTTAGTTGGCTTAAAGTACAAGAGAGATCATGAATTAAAAACATATCTTTAAAAACCTAGGAGAAATGTCCACTTTCAACCCCTCACAAGTTGTATTTTGACTTTTAAAGGGACCTGATGGAGTTGATCCCAGTACAGAAACAGAAGAGAGCATTGCTGGAGGTGAAAGTAGCCAGAGGGCAGCTGACTCTCAAAACTGTGGTATGGTGTAATTTGGTGTTTTTATGAAAATTTTGTATTTATGTAAGGAAAACAGACTGGGGGGGGGAGATCTAAGATGTGCGGCTGTGTGTGCACATTCAGCTCTGCCTCCCTCCATGCAGCTTTCCTCCTCCGCACAGCCCTTTTGGTTCTGGTAGTGAGGGAACCCTGTGCACACATACACACACACACAGAAAGAGAGAGAGAGAGAGATGGGGGGGAGAATGCACACACACACACACACACGAGAGAGAGGCCGAGTCCCACCCAGCAGGGCTGAAAATTAGAGGGTATGTTGATCATAAAGAACATGGCCTTTATTTTGATTTTAGGGAAAACAAAATAAATATTTTTAAAAACATGTCAAAACAGGGCTGTATGCCTTCCTTGGATATAGGGGCAATTTTTGTCCTTCACTGACCTGAAGGCCCCGGAGTCCCTCCAAAAATCCAAATCCTTCGCAAACTTTTCAAAGACCAGAACCGATGGGAGCATGATTTCCAGTTTGGTAGAAGCTCAAAAGATGTACATGTATAAGAGTGTGCATGCTCGCAAACACATTAGTTAGACTGTGTGCCATCTTAGAGAGAAGAAACGCTGCTCCTGAAACTTTTAATAAAAGCATTTTTAATACAAAATATGTTAAAGATCTTGGAGGCGGGCATAAAAATGGCTTTGGGGTAACACGCAGCCTGTGGGATGCTTTATTTTCACACCTGTATAAAAGTATCATTTCATTCAGTTCTGGGGGTGTTGTTGTTTAGGATCTGTAGCGTATGGCAGTTTTTGTCTTCCAGATCCTAGAAGGTATGCCCATCCTTCTCTTAATATTCATGGCGAAATGGAGATTCTTTACATGTCATAGTGGACACTTTGGTTGTTTCATTTTTTTGTCCTGTTCTTATTCTCATTAGGCAAAATATTCTCATTTTTCATCATATTTGGAAGTGGTTGATTACAGGTTTTTGTTCACATATATCCAGTTGTAAATACATATTTCTGTATTGTTAGGTGAAGGGAACTCAGGAGCGGCAGAGTCCACTTTTTCTCAGGAAAGTCCAAGAGAACAGCAGCCAACATCTGCTTCTGAGAGACAGGTGCCACGTCCTCCTCGGCCTCACCCCTTGCCCCCACGACTGACCATTCATGCTATTCCTGCTCCACCGCAGGAGCTGGGACCGCCAGTACAGGTACAGAACCAAGAGGAGATGGCTCCTCTGACAGGTTCTTATTCCTGTGCATTTGCCAGGCTATTTTTTGGGGTCATTCCTCCTTTAGAAAAAGAAAAAAAAATGGGAGTCTCAGAGTAAGTAGGAATGATTATACCTAGCTGGGTTTTACATTCTTCTCAAATTTGGCTTCAAGGAATTGCCATTATTATTTGTTCTAGAATTACTACAGGGTCTGGTACAGTGGTAAGGTGGTCCATATCACCTCTAGTGTGGGTGATTCCCACTACTCCCACCGTCTCCAAATTGACGGGTTGAGTAATGACATGCACTAAAGTGTTCATGCCAGAGCATCGCTTGATTACAACTTTTCTCCCTGTTTTTTGCATCACTATCTCCAAGGGAAAAATACTCTTTAGGGATGAAAAATAAAATCAGAACTTCATTGTTCGGCTCAAAACAATACACATTACAAACAGAACTGCAAAATTTGGGTTCCGTACAGTATGTGGAAATAAATGTATAGTGTATAATGTGTGTTAGAAGATCTTGTTTTGCAGGAAAAATAGATTCAGAAATTTGAATTAAAATGTGTCAGTTTCATTTAAAAATTGCAGATGAGGAAGTAGATAGAAAAATGACAGTGGAAATCGATCCATTCATCTTGTGCTGGGGGGCTCAAGTTAGATTTGGCCATGCATACTAAAGCATTTTACACTTTAATACATAGCGGATACCGATGACTCGGAGGCAGTCAGTGGGACGTGGACTTCAGTTAACCCCCGGCATCGGAGGCATGGTAAGTAGCATAATTTCCTTAAATACAGAACTTTTCCTCTATTAAAGTTGTGTTATCTCAGGCCTCTGATCCATTTAGAGACTGCTGTCTCCCATTGTTTCTAAAATGAATTGAGTAGTTGTAATTTTCCATCTTGACAGAACAGCTGTGCCCCTTGTGACTTCAATGATCATATTTTCCTCCTGTTGCAATAGATGCAGAATTTTTTAACCAGTTCCAAAGCACAAGATCAGGGTGATGTTTTGGGCTCTGGTGTAGAAAGTTAGGTATAAAGACTAACAAAATGGAGAAACCAACAAAAAAAATCATTGTATCTTTCTACTGAGGTTGGGTTCTTTGAATTGCTCTTCTGCTCTTTTGTCCATCACGGACATGCCTTCAAGTACAGAATGAGTAAAACTGACTATAAATAGGACTGCTCTTTATCTCTTTGAAAGAGCAAATGGTTATAAATTGCGGTTGATTAAAAAGGAACATTGACAGAAAAATCTTTGTGTTTCTTGTCCTAATGATGTTTTCTTCAGCAGCAGCACTTTTTTGATGATGAGGACAGGACCGTTCCAAGCACTCCAACCTTGGTTGTTCCACATCGTACAGATGGATTTGCAGAAGCCATTCAGTAAGTGGATTTTCAGCTGAGACACCAAAATGTTGCCTCTCCCATGACATTGGAATGTTAGGATCATGAAATGACATTTAAAAGAATAGCAAGTGAACTATTTTCCTGTCAGTTCATCCTTTTAAAGCCATTGTAGCACTTCAGGTCAAATGGCAGGAAGCCACAGAGAAAACAGAAAACCATCAAGCTATTATATTACCTTTCAGGTATTTTAGGCTACAGTTCCTCCATCACAGACTATTTGCTGTCCTGGCTGGTACCTAGTAGTCTAAAATGTCTCAGCAGAACAAAAGCCCGTGCTATAAAGAAAGATATTTCATGTGAAATGATTTCTGAGAACTTCCACATGCAATTGTTCTATTCCCAACCCGCTTCTGCAACAACATATTGTGCTTTCCTGAAATTGGTGGTTCTTGGACACTTTTTGTATCACCCTTTAGTATTCTTCAAATAATGTAAAATTGCCAGAATAGTTCCTGTCTTGTAGAATACAGACTTTGTTTTTTCGGCCACTGTACTTTTTTTTACCATGTGCAGTGGGAGAATTCCTCTACCAAACACATTGCTGGAATAAATTCCCTATCACAGAAAGTTATTGCTATGCTCTTACCTTGTTTAATCATTATTTTCTTCTTCTCTGTCCATCATAAAGACAAAGAGTTAGCCACCAACACATAAAACTGAACTCATTCTCTCTTCCAGCTCCCCTCAGGTTGCTGGAGTTCCCAGGTTTAGGTTTGGCCCTCCTGAAGATATGCCACAGACTTCTGGTCAGTCAGATCTTGGGCAACTCGCATCACAAGGAGGTAAAGCTGTCCTATGTTGCCCTTTTGTTTTCTGTTCAGTGAGATTTGCAAAGATAATGTTGTTTAGTCGTTTAGTTATGTCCGACTCTTCGTGACCCCATGGACCAGAGCACGCCAGGCCCTCCTGTCTTCCACTGCCTCCTGGAGTTGGGTCAAATTCATGTTGGTAGCTTTGATAACACTGTCCAACCATCTCATCCTCTGCCGTCCCCTTCTCCTCTTGCCCTCACACTTTCCCAACATTAGGGAAAGATAATAGAAATTGCAAAACAGCTCAGATAAGATAATCTCATCCTGTTCTAGGCAAAACTAACTGGTCAGTCTTAAAAAAAACATACATGGTAAAGAGTCTCTGAAATGATTTGTGCAACATCATTAAGTGCCTTTTTAAAAGCTTGCAAAGGTGTGTTACCCTCCAGGTGCTAAATGTGTCCACTGTTAGAGGACTTGGTATTTGGACATAGAATGTAACAGTTTCTGTATCTTACCTTTCATTTGTGCAGACAAAAGCAGTGAAGATGTTCATCTTCATCGCTTTTGAGAGAAATATGAGCATCCACGGAGACCATAGGAAAACTGGCTTATATGACAAACAGCTTGCATTTCCAACGTCTTTTCTCCCTTGAATTTTTTTTTTTTTGCTTGAATTTCCTTGCTCTGTAATCCACTATTTCTGCTGTTTCTCTGTTACGTTGTTCCCTTATGCCTTCCCAGTCTCTTTGACAGATGTCTGTATTGCTTCAAATCCAGGAGGTGGTTTTCCAGTGGTGCTGTTCCACCAGTAGAAGAGACCTCTGGGAAATCAACCCCACCCCACCCCCACCCTTGCCCAACGCAGCCTCCTGTTTGCCCTTCAGGTCTTCTTCTTTAGAATTAGGAAAGCCTATGGAGTAAATGTGAGGTGTATTTGGAATTGGAGTACTATAGGGATGAGTAGAGGATGGGAAAATTCAGTTGTGCAAATGGACATCCATTTGGATATAGTCCACAATCTTGCAAACAAAGTAAAATATGCTTAGATTTATCAAAATTCACCTGTGAAGGGTTTTCTTGTATAAAGATGTATATATGATGGATAGCTTTACCATCAGCCCACAAAAAAATCATTGTGACCTGGTGTTTGCTCGGTAGTTCAACACTTACTGAAGTACATATGTGGAACATAACTTTTTCATTGTAACATACTAAAGAGTTTGGCCAGTATAGCTTTCCAGAGAACGTGCAGAGTTTCCCCCAATTAACAAAGCTCATTCTGGTGCAAGTGCTCTTTCATACAATATGGCTACTTTTGCATGCAGCCTTCTCCAAAGTGAGGCATTTCCTGTATACCATCTTGCTACAGTATGTGGCCCATAGCCCTCTTAGTATGCTTCTTATGATGGAGCAGAGCCTGATCTTGGAGCAAGAGCAGTTTCTTCTGATAAGTTAGTGCATAGGAGATGAATTCCTGAGTAGAAAGGGAAAACTCAGAACTCTTCCACACAACTACATGAAGTGAAACTGCTGCTCAAAAAACCATTTAACAACATCTTATGATCTTTTAACATTCTGTGATGGAAAGATACCACTATTTACATATCTCTCTAAATTCCCACAAACTGTACACCATTTCCATAAGCCATATGTTCTAGAAACATAGATTTATTTATTTATTTATTTATTTGTCTGTTTGTTTGTCTGCTTGTTTGTTTTTATTTTTGGCCTGGGAAGTATGTTTTTTTGATTGGAAAGTGAGGTAAAATACTCTTCCACCAGAGGGTCGTTTATTTTAAATCACTTGTGAAACCAATTGGTTTCAATTGTTTTGGCACCTCTTTTGGTGCATATTGTGTCTTTGCCAGCAAGAGGTGTGGACAGGGCTGGAGAGGCAATTGATGAGCACTGGCAAAGGCAGAAGGAGGAGAATGTGGAGACCGGAAGCTGTCAGAGAGGTGGGAACAACAACAACAGCCACATCTGCCCCGTGGCACCAGGAGCCAGCCCATTGCTGAGCTTCCCTGCCTGGTTCAGCTGTCACATGCCACCCAACTGATGGGTTGGTGAAGCCGGACTGCTGCATCTTGGGATGTGATGCTGCTCCTCTCTGCTGGCTTCTAGCGTCATACCACAGCTTCTGGGCAGTGAAGCTGACCATTGCGTCCTAGATCCCAGTAAAGCTGTGTGGCTGCAGTAACCCAGCTTCACCGCCCATCAGCCAGGCAGCTGAAACAAAAGGAAACAGCAATTTATAATCATGCGACAGTCACATGGTTATAAATCACATTAAATAACACTAAAGCATATTGTTTGTTATATCCAGGCCCTTGGTTTACTGTTTGCATCCATTTCTCCAACTGTAGTGTGTTTTTCCGTGAAGATTTTCCATCATCCGAGTGACGTTATCTGGAAGTTGAGTCATGGCAACCAGACTTCTTTCTTACTAGGTTGAAATGTTTCACTACTCATGTTTCAGCCTAATAAGAAAGAAGTCCAGTTGCCATGACTCAACTTCCAGATGTAATATGTTTGGTTCATTATTTTTCCTGAATTTTGATTTCTATATGGAGAATCCACATTCTCAGCTATGTACTTGTTTTTTGTCTAGTCAGTTAAAGGGAAGGCAGCACTACCTGACTAGCATCTGACCAAGAACCGCACAGCAGAGTTTAGTATGCTCAGTTAGTCTCTTCACTTTCTGAACCATTTCCTACTACCATAAACAGCTCCATTTCATAAACAGCTACAATTTTCCTAATTTTAGAGCAAAAAGAACCTGTTTGTTTCCCTATAACCAAAAATGCTTCCAAATTGCTTGTAGGGTTAGGAATGTATGAAACCCCTCTCTTCCTTGCCCATGAAGAAGAATCAGGAGGTCGTAGTGTCCCAACAACTCCACTTCAGGTTGCAGCACCAGGTGAGTACTGGATGTCTCCCTAGAACCATTTTGGTTCTGTGGATAGTGAGTCCATCACGGTTCCACTTGTGCTAGCCTCCTGTGGCATCTGAATGATTTGCAAGAATTTACAGATGATCTGACACCCCATTCCCAAGGCACCTCTTCATATAAAATGAAGATAGTTTATTGAAAATGCATGTACAAGTGTAATAAAAATGTGTGTTCATGGAAAAAAACCAAAAATGCACTTCCAACAAACTATGTTAACTTAGATGTCAAAAAGTATATGGTTTCCATCGTTGAATGACTGTCAGTCACTAAGCATAGGGGTCTCCTGTCCTTTCTGAAACTAGTTTGTCTGTACGTCACCTAATATTATTTCTATTTTTGTCTCTCCCATGTGAGAAATAGGAAGGTGTGATTGGGTGCATTTAATTCAGAGATAAACTTGGATAAATGGATGGCACATCTGTTTCTCATACATTGATTAGAACAGCTGAAAAATTGTGCTGGTGTAACTCCATTAGTATAAATTTCTCTTCAAATTGCCATACATTAAGAAATTAATGTATTTGCTGTTGCACACCAAGTCACACAATTAGTGTGCAGCAACAAATGCCTGCACTAGCTGCTTAATGTGCACCAATTCACAGCTGTGATTTACCCCAACAGATTTACCATCAATGGTGTTAGTAGGATTCTGGCCACTGCCCTGCAAATTCCAAAGCGCTTTTGCTTGCATTCTGATCCACAAATATTTTCAAAACCATGCCTACACAACTCGTGGCTTCCAAAGCACAGCACTGCCGACTGAGTATTTAACAAATGCTGTACAGCACCGCCTCCCCAGCTTTATTGTATTGGGTAGACAGATGGATAACTGTGAAGACATGCAAATAATTCAGATTTTGTATTATGAAATACTGTATGTGTTCCACTTTGTAATCAATTCAGTTGAAATTATCTCTTTTTATTTAAGGGTGGACAAGTGGACTAAATATCCCCCGGCCCATTTTTTTGCAAGTCCTCTTCACTGAATTTTGAAAAAGATTGTTATTATTTCTGAAAACAGTGTACAAAGGTGCACATGTTTTCTATAGGCTTCTTTTAAGCAAGAAGTGTAATTTAGAAACATGCTACCAAATTCCAGAGCTATATGGAACTGGAAGGCAGTCATCTTTCCTGGGTAGGAAAGGGAGAGATTGATCCATTGACCCACCAAAAATTGTCCACCACTTACGTATTTCAGTGTTCAGTATCTTCGATTTCCTGATTGCGAGATGCAGTGGGAGCAGATGGTATAAAGTTCATGAGCAGCTGTAACATAGTTTCTTTCCTTTTGCCATTCTTTCTAGTTTCTGTGTTTACTGAAAGTAGCACTGCTGATGCTTCAGAACATGCCTCCCAGTCTGTCCCGATGGTTACAACATCTACTGGTAACTTATCAACCACTTCAGAATCTGGGACAGGTGACGATGGTGATGAAGTTTTTGTGGAGGCAGAATCAGAAGGGTAAGCTCAGCCATGCAGTTGGTTGTCACTACATTCTCCCTTGGTAGAGGACTGGTGTGTATGTGATTTTACTGGACTCACAGAATAACTGAGTTGGAAGGGAATTGGCAATTGAGTCCAACCCCCTGGTCATTGCAGGAACCCAAATCAAAGCAGATTTGACAGATGATTGTCCAGTTTTCTCTTGAATCCCTCCAGCGCTAGACCACTCACCTGCCATTGTTTGTATTAACTAATGAGCTGTCAAAAACTCAAATCAAGTTTCTTTTGTCCAAGAATATACCCGTGTTACTGATTTGATGTCTAGCAGAAGGTGCAAAGGTCACAACCATTCAGATGCCCCCAACTTCCCATTTCACTCTTGATGCCAGTACTGTTGCAGCAGTGCCATTATCCCTATCAGAGTAGCACTTTGCAGTATGTGTACTTCAGTAAAGCCCTGCCTTGTATTGTTAGCATGTGCTGCATCCACAGGACCAGCATAGTCCCTAGCAGTAACTAAACTCAAAACAATTGCTGCTATTGGTTGTAACGGGAACAGTGCTCAAGGGATTTACAAATGACCCCATAAAATCCAGCATGAGGAATGCTGCCTTTGTTTCCATTTCAAAAATATGATCCTATTTATCCTGCTGTGAAGATAGACATGAAGAGCATTCCACAACTCCAGTGGAACACCATGCTCCACAATACACTAGGGCTGCGGATAAGACCATTTGTTTTAATAGGAAGCAGTACTGCAGTTGAGAAATTGAGCTGTGAATCACAACATTTTTAGAAAAGCAAGCATCTGGTATCAGTTGGAGTGTCAGACTGGGACTAAAGAGATTCAAGGAATTGCCATTATTATATGTTCTTATGAACTGATGTTCTTGTTTCCTCTAGAAAGAGGAAAGAGTGTCTGTTCCAAGTGTTATATGTTTTAACTAACTTGAGGCTGCAATCTTGAAACAGAATTTTCAAATGGCTGCAGGGTGTGATTTATGTGCACTGAAAAATGGCATTCAAATTAGACAAGTAATATATTCCATTATCCTCTGAAGCTGGCTGTAGTAAAACTCTGAGGCTCCTCAAACTGGACTGTCAGACTGCTCGGCAGCAATTGCCAACAGCAGGGAAAGAGGTTTTAATCAAGACTTGCATTCCTCTAGGCATGCCTAGCAGTTGCAACACTATGTTGTATTTCATTGATAATGTATGGTCTGCAGAGATTAGGTATAATGCATACACTCAGTAATTTTATTGCCGTGTGTTTTATGCTCAGAGATCAACCCAGGTATCCTGCCAGGCAGTGTGTGTTTGTACAGAATTCAGACGTGCTGCTGTGTCAGCTGTCCACACATTAGAGGGGAAGCTTTCTTGCAATATATACATGTATTTCACCACACTGCTATGTGTATCCCCTTCAGAATTACTTCAGAGGTTGGTCTAGAAATTGATAGCCAGCAAGAAGAAGAATCATCTCAAGCTCCTGATGAGTCAGACCTCCCTTCTACCAGTCAGGATCCTCCTTCTAGTTCCTCTGCAGGTACAGTTCACTCCCATTCAGTCTTAATGATCTGTATAGCCAGTTTGAGGCACTACTCTTTTGCATTGATAAAGGGTTGCCAAATTAGTATAATTAGGTACTAAGATCTCCATCCAACTGGAGCATTGAATCACTGAATCAGTGGAGGTTATGGGGTTTGTACCACCTCATCTTGGTACTTCTGGAGCGGGCCAGGTTAGATGCTTACAGCTTCCAGAGTCTCTCATCCAGCCTACACACTGATTGTCATGTTTTAATCAAAAATCTTGCTCAAAGTATTAAAAATAACTTTTGCTTTCCATTACTAATGACTACATTTCTAAGTATTGGAATTTGTGTGTTACTCCCATTTACTATTGAAGCAGAGTGAGAAAATGCTTGTGATAACTGAATAGCAGCATGCAGAAGAGATGAGAGACAGTTATTTTTTCCATAGAGATTTTATTTGTTGCACCTCCACCTCCACAAGTCGGAAGTACAAAAATTAAGAGCACAGCTTGTATATTGAAAATTGGCAATTTGCTATACTTCTTAGCAACACAAATCACAATACAGTCACAGCATTTTCTATCTCATGCCATTTCCTTTTCAGACACAAGCAGTAATCATCCCAAGCCTTTCCGACGGGTTAGGCTCCAACCACCCACATTAAGAACAGGAGTTCGTGGTCGTCAGTTTAACAGACAGAGGGGTAGGTACCCTTCAGTGTTACCACTAACATGCCAGATGTCTAATGGTTTCCCTATATGTTGTTTAGACAAACAGTATATGGATTGGATAGTACTGTGGCCACCAACATCATGCATTGGGTTTAAAGACATCAGATAATCTAAAGATTAGTCTAAAAATTCTACAGTTTACGCCGGGTTGTTCTTTTGAAATAAGAGGAAAATAACAAATTTAAGGATGATCTGGAACAGTGTATAGCTGTTATAAAGGGATTTGATGTGCAGTAATAGCAAAAAAACCCAAACAAAACAAAACACACATACAACCTTACCACTAGAATTTTAAAAAGAATTAGGAATTCCCATTTTTTAAATGTCTGAAGCAATGGTATCTTCAATTACCTACAGAAGAGGTTGCTCTTTAAAGATGCAAATCATTTTCATTTTCTTTTAAATTACAATTGAATAATTTTTAACTTTAGTGTATCAAGTGTTCTCCAAAGTGAATTCTTTTGTAGCCTCTAGGGAGTCAATCTAACTATCAATAACATGTTTGAATGAGTTGAAATGTATTTCTCAGTCTATCCTGTTGTTTTTAACTTGCTTATAAATGGGTGAAGTTAACAATTAGGTGCCTGTTACAGTTCTGAGTCTGTCCTCTTTAAAGTAGCAGAACTGGTTGGTGTCCCAAAAGGGGTAGCTTTGGCATTGGCCGTGCGGAGTTGTGGCTCAATAAATCCTCTAACATTGACATTTAAGGTAGCAAAAGACAAAAAGTTAATTAGAACAAAAATATATGTGTATTTTGCTTTATCTTGCAGGTGTAACCCATGCGATGGGCGGCAGAGGAGGCCTGAACAGAGGCAATATTAATTAAGTTCTGTACAAATTTTGGAAATGGTGTATACTGTCTAATCTGTCTTTTATTCTGTATTAGTGTAATGGCTGCTAAGTTTAAATCAGTTTTTTTATTTTGAATTTGGATCAATGTATGAACATTTCATTGTCTTTTATTAATAAAAACTTAGAGAAATTGTCAATGCAACAGCTTTTCTTTCAACCACTTGAATTTTCTCATCACTCTGAAGGACACTTGTACCAGGCGCCGGAAACAGTCTGCCCAGTCTGCAGAGTGACTGGTCTTGCGATTCTGCTGCCCACGTCCACACTGTAATATTGATCTGAAAGAGATAGGAAAAATACTGGTTTCTAGATGCAATCTTATGAAAGACCCCAAAGACTCCAAAGCAGAAAAACAAGTACTGTATGAATCCTTCTTTCCACTGACTTGGAACAGAAGGCATTTCTATCCAGATGAACTTGTTCACATTGAGAGGGAGCAGCACAGTTCAGGTTCAGCTTTCACGGCCAGCCCCTCCCAGATAAATATTTCTATGTTTATGGAAAGTTTAAAGCACGGGAGGCCAGAGTCTAGAGAGGCTGCACACAGCTGTCCATAGACTTTGCTGGTGGTATGACCTCACCCCCCCCCCCAATTGTATCAAAAATGGGAATGGGAGTACTAAAAAACTTGCACCCTTTAGTGGCCAAAATAACAGCAACCCGGAGGTGGGGGGGAAGGGTGATGGCACAATTGCCTCCCCATATCAAGGGGAAGGAAAAAGGGACTTTTTGATTCCAAATAGCTTTTCTAAAATATTGAGGATGTGGGAATGACAGGGAGCCATATTTTGCGCTTCCAAAAGGCTGCATGCAGCCAGCAGGTCACATGTTGCCCACCAGTGGCCTAAGGAAGCGGAATATTTGTCAATCTATTTGTAAGTTTAGTCCTGAGATTTAGACTCACTGGATGGCATAGTGAGCTTGGAATACTTAGCTGCAGAGCCAGGATTTGGAAGTTTGATTTGGAACTGTTATTATCATGGAATGTTCCAGCACATAGGGAAACCTAGAGGTGTTCATACCTTTCCGTATAATGCCTGGATAATAAGGGTTGAAGGTAGGGCTGCTTTCTTGCATGCACACATGCACGCACGCACACACAAAGGTTGCTGAATCTTGTGCGATGCAGTGTAATGTTAATGTATTTATTAACAATTTGTAGACTGGTTGTAGGTTTTTCAGGCTGTTTGGCCATGATCCAAAGGTTTTTCTTCCTAACATTTTGCAGTCTCTGTGGCCAGCATCTTCAGAGGACAGGAGTTAGAACTCTGTGTTCTGGTGTACTGTGTGGAATAGTTGAGTATTTATAGTTGTTGGATCAGCTTTTTGTCCTTTTCAGTGCACACAAAAGACTAGCTAACAACACCCTTCAATCACAGTGACAGACCATCTCCCCCTTATCACAACAACACACTCATAACAAAAAACACCCTGATCACCATAATCACCCAATCTCCTGAAAAGGACAAAAGCTGACCCCACAGCTACAAATAATTAACTGTCCCACACACTACACCAGAACACAGACAGAGTTCTAAATCCTGTCCTCTGAAGAGACTGGCAAAACATTAGGAAGAAAAACCTTTCGAATACGGCCAAACAGCTCCAAAAGCCTACAACAACCATTGGATACTGGCCGTGAAAGCCTTCTAAAATACAATTTGAAGACTGTTATCTACATTAGACTACAAGAAACATTCTCACACAACCCAAAGCCTGCCAAAATCCTCTTTCATAAAGTTATGCCCATGCAAGCTGATGATACTATCTGCTGCAGGCTTTTGTTGCTTATTAAAAGTTTCCTATTCCAAACCACCACCACCACAAGTTCTGAGGCTCCCTTGAGATCTCTTTTGACCTGAGGGAGACTTTGGAAACCTCTGGCGTTTTTTAAGGAGGCCTTTAATGCCTGAAAAATTGTTGATGATGGATGATCCTGCCACTGGGGGATGGGGAATGGAATAAAAACTTCTAATGAGCAGAAATAGCTGCTAAAATTTGGCACAAATTATTTCCCTGGAAGCAGTGAGGAAAAGCCCCTTCAAAAGAGGTGTTTGGTCGGTGTAAAGAATTTGTAATGGCAGCTAAGTGGAGTAATACTATAAAAAACTAAAATACTTGCTTCAAATAGAACTTTTCAAGTTTGCCACTATGGTGATATATTTTGGCAGTGAATTCCAACAGTGGAACAATGTCAGCTGAGTTATAGCCCATGGAGTTGACCCCTTCAATGCCGTTGGATGCCAAAATTGGCCAGCGTGTGGTGTGCTATCATAAATGCTACCCTGTTTCCCCAAAAATAAGACCTAACCTGAAAATAAGCCCTAGTATGATTTTTCGGGATGCTCATAATATAAGCCCTATCCCAAAAATAAGCCCAAGTTAAATGAAACCCCATCCTCCACCACTGTGCCGCAACCAGAATAAGATGACATGACTGTATTTGAATAAACGTAGATTGTTGTATATGAAAAAAAATAAAACATCCCCTGAAAATAAGCCCTAATGCGTTTCTTGGAGCAAAAATTAATATAATATGGGCCCAATTTGGACATTGACACTTAGGGGTGTACTCACTTTTGTTGCCAGCTGTTTAGTCATTAATGGCTGTGTGCTGCGTTATTTTGAGGGGACTGCACATTTACACTGTTATACAAGCTGTATATTCACTGCTTTACATTTTAGCCAAGTGCCATTTCTTCAGTGTTGTCACATGAAAAGATATACTAAAATACTTATGAAATGTGAGGGGGTGTACTCACTTCTGTGATACACTGTATATATAGCTCAATGTATTGATACATAAAGCACCTAACTTTTATAGTACACCCATATCCATGGGGGAAATGGGGTTGGAACTGAACCCAATCCCCCATGGATGCTGAAAACTCTGGATAATAGTGAATACTATTCCTAATGTGGTAAAAGAAAGTCTCAAAAAATATTTTCATGATGTATTACCAGAACTGGCCATTGCAGGGAGCCGGAAACCATGCTATGTATTCTTAAGAATACATAGCACAGTATCTGGCTCCCTGTAGCAGCTGATTCTGGTAAATACATTGTGAAAATACATATTTCTAATTTTTAATACAGTATTTTTAATATTTTTCAGAACGCAGATATGTGAAACAGCAGATACTGATCTGTCGGTTATGGGGATTCTACTGTGTATGCTGAATAGATGCAGTTTCAATTACTTGAGTTTTAGTACCTTTGGATCATGTCCTCTTTAGTGTGTTCATATCATTTAAAAGGATAAGACAAGTGTGGTGTATATTTAATTCTAACCATCATTTGCCATCACTGGAAGGGGTGGTTGTGATTTGGTAGCAAGAACATACCCTTAGAAAAAGCATAGTAATCATAGCCGTCTGATTTCTCATTATTAGGAATAGAGATAACAGAATTAACTTCCTTTGGAAATCCTCTCCAGTATGATGAGACTTTGACCTCCGGCTGCAGTACACCTGGAAAGGCAAAATAATCCCTCTTGAAATAAGTGAGGATATGATATAAAAGTGTTTTAAAGCTACAGTCTGTTGGCCCACGATCCATGAAACAAATATTTAAGTAAATATTATTCAATATTTAATATTTAAGTAAGTAATTTAATTATAAAGTAAATATTTCCTTTAAAAATTGTTGACAGAACTGAATTTATAGGCCCTTGGTTAATCTGCTCACTTTAAAATTCAGTGAGATGTCAGCAGCCCAGATTTATAGGATAGTAATTTACAGACAGTAAGACTTGGTGATTCTACCTATTGGCTGATGTCTGATCTGAATTACTGGGTAACGTTGGACTCTGACACTGCGGAAAACCTGATGAGGTCTTACGGCACGTTCAAAACGCCTCCTTTTCCTCCTGATGATAGCTTTTGGTTTATAAGCTGGATATTTCACAGTTACAACCTTCTTCCTACATTTCTTTGGTCCTTCTTGTTTGTAAGTATATTGCTGGAGATTACCACCTGGAGCAGAAGAATCATAATAGCAAAAAGCAGGAATAAACGCTTCACTGTTAATTTCAACCTCACAAACATAAGAGCTATTTTGATGCTAGTGTTTTACTAATGATAATTGCCATTATCATCTGTGCAAATGATATCTTAATCTACCATTTGCACTGCCATAATAATTGGGATGTCTTTATTTCATAAGTTTTAAAATTCTTATGAAGTGAAAACAATAAGAAATTCAGCTGGGGCTTTATCTTATTCAGATGCTTTGGATTCATGGGGCAAAATATTATTTTGACAAAAGATTAATGTTTAAATAAGCAAACACTACAGATGGTATACTTTACCTTAGAAACAGTATTATTACACATGATGGAATGTACAGTTATGATATGTGTCATAAATCATGATTGTGTGTCCTCTGAAAATAGTATGGCTTGTGTTCCATCAAAGCTCCAATTTCCACTGATTCAAAGGTATTTAATTTATTTATATGCTTGACAATGGATAAAGATTGTCGCAATTCCTCTGACAGTACTAAATACCATGTGATATCAAAAAGTGACACAAGGCCTACCAAATAGAACACATCATTTATTTTTGTCTGAGTCTTCTCAACATCATTTTCTAATAGCCAACCCAAATATCCAAGCCCCCAGTGTTTCTAACATGCATAACAGCTGCCCCAAACCATGAACCCTACCTTTTTTGAAGAAGTACACAGATTCTGGCCTGTTCCTGTGCCTAGCCACAGAGAGAGCTCCCGTGATTTTCCCATTTAATCCCCCAAATCCTTTTACAATTAGTTTGGGATAGCCAGGATCCATTATATCATCGGTAAAGCGCCAGTACTGAGAATCCTGAGAATTAAAATGGATCATGACAGAAAGACAAACATATGTTGGATTAGATAGATTAATGCAAATCAATCCATTCCATTCACATTAAACAGAAAATTAGGCTCTGTAGAGAACTACAGTGGTGCCCCACTAGACGATGACCTCACAAAACGGCAAATCCGCATGATGATGATTTTTTGTGATCGCTATAGCACTTCGTAAAACAGTGTTTCCTTTGGGAGATTTTCGCTGGACGATGTTTTGGTCCGTGCTTCGCAAGACAGTTTTTTTCCCCAGGACCGATGCCTCGCAAGACAGCGGTTTTAACAGCTGATCGGCATTTCGCAAAATGGCTTCCCTATGGGCGATTTTCACAAGACAACAACTATTTTTCCCATTGGAACGCATTTTACGGATTTCAATGGATTCCAATGGGAAAACACTTTTTGCAAGACGATGTTTTCACAAGACAGCGATTTCAATGGAGCGGATTAACATCGCCTTGTGGGGCACCACTGTACACAACACAAAATTACACGATTAAAGCAGATCCATTAGATGAGGGACATCTTACAAACTACTAGAAGATTCCTCCAGAAAGTGGAAATTCTGGGAGTTGCAGAATTATCTCTTCCAAGCCCTATTATGACCAAGCAGTGTCAAAATATATTCTTGAAGGCTTTCACGGCCGGGATCAAAATACCCTGTTTCCCCGAAAATAAGCCCCAACCTGAAAATTAGCTCTAATATGATTTTTCGGGATACTTGTAATATAAGCCCTACTCCAAAAATAAGCCCCGGTTAAGTGAAACCCTGCCCTTCACCATTGTGCAGCACCCAGAAGAAGATTACATGACTGTATTTGAATGAGTGTAGGTTGTTGTACATGAAAAAAATAAAACATCCCCTGAAAATAAGCCCTAATGTCTTTTTTGGAGCAAAAATTAATATAAGACCCTGTCTTATTTTCAGGGAAATACAGTATGTTATGTGCCATCAAGTCGGAACTGACTTACAGCAACTCTGATAGGTTTTTCAAAGAAACATAGATATTTAAAGAGTGGCTTTAAATATTAAAGAGTTCTACATCCCCGGTGAGTTTCCTCAGCTGAGCAGGGATTTAAAGCCAGGCCTTCTGAGCACTAGTCTGTCACTCTATCCACGACACCACATTGGGTATCTCTGATAATATATACTACTTAATTAATCCTGTTTCGTTCAGCCATGTGAAAGAAAGACAGTGGAGTTGTGTGTGATATTCAAACCATGGTTTCTGGCATGTTGATCCAAAACAAGCAGGATTCATAAGCTAACAACAAATCTAGGTGTGAAGAGAAGATTGCCAGCAATTTTGTGTTAGTGTTACATATGAGTGCAGTCATTTGTGTTTGTCCTGGCATCTGCAGTATTGAGAGAGAAGACAAACAAGTGCCTTGAGTGCAGAGCTAATTTAAACAGTTTGTCTCCCCAACATGCCCTCCAGCTTCACTAGTTTGGACATGGCTTGAGTTGGTGGAAATTGAGCTCTAGTATAAAACCTTAAGCTTTTATTTGATTAATTGATTGATATACTGCCCCATTACTACTCTGGGTAGTTTACAAGTTAAAACTTAAAATTCCCACAGACTCCACATAACAATGCTCCACATAACAGTGCTATGTTTTCAATATGGTGATTGTAAACCTAATTTAAAAGTTTTTTTAAAGAACAAGAAAATAAATAATATTAACATTGACAGCATCCAGGAGACTCCATTGATGAAGGCAGCTTTGAATAGTTTTTCAACAATTTCCTAAAGATAAAGAGGGAAGGAGCTTGTTGTATCTCCTTCGGTAACCTATTCTAGAGACTGGGGACCATAATTTTAAAAAGCCTGATTCTTTGACTTCGCTTTTCTGACTTCCCTTGGTGTGGCCACTTTTAGCAACATGGATTGAGAGGAGCAGATGAAATGGGAAACTAGATGATTTCTGTGTAGTTGATTCTGCAAGCCATGTTAACATTTATTGTTATTCCTGTGCCTCCTTTTCTTCCCATGAACTCAAAGGACAACTACATAGTCATCCCACCCATCCCTTTTATCTTCACCTCAAATCTCTCTGAGAAATTGTGAGTGACCCAAAATCACTTCCATCACTAAGGGGGTGGGTAGGGTTGAATCTCTCTAATTCTGGTCTTATAGCACAGGACATGTAGCCCTCAGATTTTGCTGGACTGTGACTCCCATCATCCCATCATCCCTCATCTCTTGTACTTCCCTTCTGTAACACATAAACCATGTTAGCCCTCACGTTTAGCTTGAGGAAAAGCCTCTCACTTGCTTACCATATTTTTCTGTGTATAAGACTATACTTTTGTCTAAAATCTTTAGACTAAAAATTGAGGGTTGTCTTATACATGGAAGTAAGCTGAGGAGAGAACAAAAATAAGTGGGGGAAAAGCAGGGATCAAAGTGATCCTGCAGGGCTTTGATCCCTGCTTTCCCCTCCACTTGCTAAGCCCGACTTAGATTTCTTAATTTTGGGTTAGAAAAGTGGGGGATGTCTTATACACGGAAATATATGGCACATTATACAAATAAAAGTTAACTGCAGATGACTTTAACATTTGACCCTGTTGTTCCTCCCGACACAGAATCGGGTCCTTTGTATAAGACATCACCAAAAGCCACCTGGCAGAGAAGGTCTGAAACATGCTCCCAGCATCCTTTTGCCCGCTGCAAAATATCCTAAGTGCCTTTTGCATTGTCTGCTGCAGCAAAACAAACTGGGCTAGTTCTGTTTGTGCTTAAGCACTTCTTTGTTCTGTTGTTTGTTGTTTAGTCGTTAAGTCGTGTCCGACTCTTCCGTGACCCCATGGACCAGAGCACGCCAGGTCCTCCTGTCTTTCACTGCCTCCCAGAGTGCTATGTAAAATGAACAGAGGTTGCCACCCGGCACTTCAAGAGTCACTTTTGCTTTTAATAGTGTTTAAAATTCCAGCTGAGGAATAGGAAATATTTAATATAAGGTGTGGTGCAGAGTTCTGGTGGTTTCTGGAAACTACTCAATTTCTTCAAACTGTTTCCATATTAATTTTCAAGGCAGATGTTTTTACCAGGTGCCTAAACTTTGTAGGGGTTTAGAAAATTAACAGTGTGTATGGAAAAGACTTTTTCATTCCAGCTAAGAGCTGTGTTTGTAAGTGAAGCTTGCAAGATCAAAGTTGCAATATATAGTCAGCGCATGGGGGTTAAATAATATCCTTTTGATTATAACTAGAAAAAGCTTTATTCATACATGAATATCAATATATAAATAAAGGTAATTGCAAATTATTATGTGAAAATATGGATGTCTTTAACTGGTTACCATTCTGTTTCTACTCCTTAACTTTCCCATGTTGTACTTGAAATGTGAAGGCAGAAAATATTCAAACCCTTTATTGTATTCTAATATAATGCTGCAGTCTATATCAAAATTACAACAGAATTATGCCCATTTATTCTGTGCCTGTTTCATTATTGTGCCTATCTATTAACACTGTCTGCTTATGAAGAAGGAAGACTTGCTACATTTGCTAGGAGTTACTTTCAGGTAAGTGTGCTTAAGAGTATAACAAGTTCTCTACTTAACAATCAGGGACCTGAACTAGTACTCCATGCACTTTGGAAAAACTAGGAACAAAAAGTAAGTATAGGACTGTTGACAAGCCTACAATCCAGCATAAAGTGGACTACGTTCTAAAGGTGACAACCCTGGTCAAGTTACTGTAGTAGGATCACGGGCAAGAGAGCTGTCATGCTTCTACCTGCTCTGCATGGTCTCTACGTTATCATTTTCTCCCTTTACTTGGGATGGAGAACTTTCAAAAGCCTGAGGCAGCAAGAGGGCGAGGAAGAGAGGAAGAGGCTGAGTGGGCGGCGGCAGGAGGAGGAAGAGGAGGAAGAGGAAAAGGGAAACGGGTGGGTGGCGGGCGAGCGAGCGCGTGGCTGGCTCAGCGGTTCGGGGCAGCGGGCAGCCCTGCAGTGGCTCAGGCATGGCAGCAAGAGGGCGAGGAAGAGCAGAAGAGGCTGAGTGGGCGGCGGCAGGAGGAGGAGGAAGAGGAAAAGGGAAATGGGCGGGTGGTGGGCGAGTGAGCGAGTGCACGGCTGATTCAGCGGCGCGGGGCGGCGGGCAGCCCGGCGGCAGGCTTTGGCCGCTCAGGCATGGCAGGCTGTGCTTCCCTCCATCCATCCAGACTGACTGACTGCCTGCCTGCCCGCCTGCCTTCCTCCCTGGCCAGCGCAGCCCCACGTCATTCAGTGCACCTAGCATACAAGACGACCCCCCCCCACTTGAGGCATGTTTTTTGGGCCCAAAAAGTCATCTTGTACGCCGGCAAATGTGGCAAATAAACAAACAAACAAACAAACAAACAAACAAACCTTTCCAAATACATTTACCCAAAAGGGCAACCAGGGCTTACAGCAAATCAGTCATTATAAAGTATGCAAATAAAACAAAACATGTTTGTCTAATTTGTTGTTGTTGTTTAGTCGTTTAGTCGTGTCCAACTCTTCATGACCCCATGGACCAGAGCATGCCAGGCCCTCCTATCGTCCACTGCCTCCCGGAGTTGGGTTAAAATTTGCATATGGATAAACAGTGCACAAAAATGATTTTTTTAGCCACGGTATGTGGCAGATATGTGGCTTGCTTAGTGCAGTCTCCCAGATTCCCCAACCACATCTTTCTCCAGCATGGTACCTGCTAAATGTTTTCAACAGCAAAACATAACCATTGGCTGTGCTGGCTTGATATGACAGAGATTGTAGTCTCAGATATTTCGGAAGGCTGGCTGCCATACTACAGTCAGCATCTGGAAATACTTACCTGTGTATTTGCTAATATCCACATAATATGGAAGACAAATTACCCACCTTGAAAAAAAAGGTTTTACCATCACAGTTGCAGCGAGAAAAGACGGTGTCAATAGGGGAGGGGATACCCCACACCTCGACAATCTTACGAGGGCAAGGTGAGGGTGAGTGTGTTCCATTCAGGAGCCAGTAGTAATGACCTGCAAAACACAATCAGAGACTAAAGATGTGAAGAAAGTAGAATGCATTGGCCTGGTGGAGTCAGTCTCTCTTCTCAACAGAAACATGCTTGCTAAAGAGGGCTGCAATCCATTCAGATGTGTTGGCATATTGATCTGTAAAATCCTGCACATTTGATTTCAGCAGCAAATAAGTTCTTCAAAATACAGTGGTGCCTCGCTTAACGAGCGCACCGTATAACGATTAAATCGCATAGCGATCCGTTTTTTCGGATCGCTAATGCGATCGCACAACGTTTTTCCCATAGGGAAAAATTCGCTTTGCGAAGACCGGTAAGCGTTTCGCTTACCGATCTTCGCAAAACGCCCCCCGCCGATCAGCTGTTCGGCGGCCAAAATGGCCGCCGGAAGCCGGGAAATGGCCTAAAATGGCAGCCCGCAGCGTTTTCGCGCCCTCGTTAAGCAAGGCGAGGGCGCGAAAATGGCTGCCGGCCATTACGAAGCTTCGTTAAACGGTGAGTATTTGGCCCATTTGGAACGCATTAAACCATGTTTAATGCGTTCTAATGGGCTTTTCTGTACCGTTTAACGATGCTTCAGCATAGCGAAGGTTAATCCGGAACGGATTAACCTCGCTATGCGAGGCACCACTGTACCTTGCTTTGCTTCTTGGTAAGGCAAAGGGAAAGATGGCGTCTCCCTCCTTCGCATGCATAATCGGACCTAAATGCCCACTGGATCTTTATTTAATGTTGACAATGGGGTAGCCTTCCTCACCTGACATAAGGGGAGCTGAAGAGAAGTTTAGGAGATGAGGACAGAGCGCATGGCTAACTCAGCTCTTCCCTCCAAAAAGGGGAAATAGCCAGGAGGGCAATCAAGAAAATGAACCTGCTGTCTCTCAGCATCTCCCAGCAGAGGACTCTCTATATCTCAGTTGAACTGGCGCTAGTTTTTCAAAGCAATGGCTGAAATCCTGTTGCTTGGCATAGTAAGTCACACAAGAGCAGAACCACAGAATCAGTGTGGATTTGTTGAGTCACCTCCTCTCTACATTCCATTGATACTCTAATTGCAACTTACTATGCTGAAGTAAGTTACAACTAGGGTAGGCCCATTTGAATGAATAGAACTCATGGAGAAGTTGACTCACCAAATCCTTATTGATCCAATGGGTCTATGCTAATGCAACAATGAATAATAAGATTTCAGCCAATATGGTGGTGTTGTCGTTGCTACCGCTAAATATTCTGACCAAAACTCTTTGCCTTTAGCCTACTAACTCACCTCTGAATACAGCCAGAGAGCCATTTCGTAAAGGGACAATCCCATCTGCAGGCTTCCGATTACATAAATTCATCTCATCAGGTGTATCTGATATAAAATAATCAGCCATTTTATTTTATTTTTATTAAATATAAATCATATATCAAGAAAGTTTCCATTTAGCAACATTTTAAATAAGATGAATATTGCAAATACCTTCTGATAATAAAAATTCATTATCAATTGTAAAACTTGGTCCCCCCAACATAATTTTCTCAGGGAAACGCACAGTGGCCTAGCAAGTTGGTATCATATACTCTTATCTCAAATAGTACCACTACCCATTTCCATATGGTTTTTGATGACCCACTTGCTCTACATTCAGTTCACATTCCTTGTATATGATCTTTAAAATTTTACTCCTAACATTTGTATGATCTGTAAGGACACCATTTGGTACACCATTTCTCATAAAATTATGTAGTGCCTTTGGTTGAAAGGCAGGTATAACTTAACAAATGAGTAAATAAATCTTACTCTACTGATATTGCTTAATATTTATTACCTTTTTAATGTTAAGAATGAGTAATTTTGAAGTGGATTTAATATGCTTACCAGTTTCTAGCTGCAGTCAAATGTATTTCTCTGGATTTGAAAAATTTGCGAAGAACCTACCTCAGAAAAGGTTTGAGCCAAAAGAGAATTATGGCACCAGGGTACTTCTTTATCAGAGTGAGGATTTCACATCCAAGTCCACAACCACAATGCTAATTGTTCATACAATCTAAGTCATTAGGCTGTTTATAAAAGACATATGGTTGTCAAATATGCTGCTCAAAATCAATACTGCCTGGGGTGGACTGGACCTCTCATCTTCAGAATAGCCAATGTGGTATGTCATTGATAAAAGTCCTACATTTGAATCAGTTTCTCTCTGATTCCCTAGTAAGTTATAAAGATCACTGAATGACTTGGGCTTTTCGCTTCCACCCCCCTTTAATTTCTGTCACATAATTATTGTAATAATAAAAACATAGGGACAGCACTTTGATCCCTTTCCCCTCCACCCTTGTTAATCCCCACTTAGATTTCTTAATTTTGGATTAGAAAAGTGGGGGGGTGTCTTATAAATGGGGGCATCTTATACACAGAAAAATATGGTACTTTTTCAGAAAACCCAGAAACTCCATTTTTTCTGAGAAGGACATTTATATATTCATAGGTGTTCTGTTTTTATATTGATCATGGGCAGAGGGCACAATATATAGGAGAAATATTCATCATCCATTGTTACTACCAACCTACTAGAAAGACATACATGGGCAATCCATAGCCGAAATGGTTAGTAAGAGATAGTATATCTCAGTTGCAGGAAGACATAAGATGTGAGGGAACAGGAAATTATTAGAAATTGTTTTGATAATGTTGAATCCCACCCAAATTACTTCGTCCCAATTGCTATGAAGAAAATTAAGAAGTTGCTTCCTATTGATTTGTTTTTAGAAAAAAAGCATATGGGTTCTTTCAAAATGAAAACTCCACTCCACAAAATAAAAACTAGCCTTCTTTCCATATTTATTCTTTAAGACTAGAACTTCCAAATTAGTATTTTAAGCACAGCACTTATCAGAGGCAGCTAACAGTCCAAGCAGGGGGAGAACTCGACTCCCTCTTTGTGAGGTGCTCCTGCTGCTCAAATCAGTTTAGCTATGGGGTTTATGAACCAGAGGCTTTCCAGCTGGTGATTCCATGCCCCATCTAAGATCAAGCCAAAGTACGGTGATATTTCACGGGTCAGAATTGGAATGAGAAGAGCAAGATTCAACTTTTCACCCATCCATGAAACTCACTAGGTAATCTTTGATCAGCCACTATCTTTCAGCTTCACCTCTCTCGTGGTGTTTTGTGGAAAACAGAAGTATGGGTGTGAGAGAAAATAAAAAGTAAGCTTCTTAGAGAAAAGACAGGATACAAAGCAATAAATAAATTAAAATTAACCCTACAAGCCTTGCATTCAACAAATTCTATCAGAGGGAATGTCCTACAAGCCTTGCATTCAACAAATTCTGTCTATCAGGGGAAATGTCTATTCAGTCTGCAGCAGGAGCATCATTTCAGGTTTCAATTGGAGGCAGAGGTGAGGTACACAGACTTACTGTTAAGTATATTCAAGGCTGAAAGAAGAGGAAGTGGTTGTTTTAAAATAATTAGTTGCACTTCAGATTTAGAAGTGCTCCTGAGGAATTATAATTTCTATTCTCAAATGCAGTAGGGTACATCTCTTCTCCCATACTCACTAAATAGCAGTATCAACTGGGTTGAGACCACACACCAGAATGTGGGGAACATTTAGTCCTCCAGATTTTTAACAACTCTCAGAACCCCTTACAGTTTGCCCTGCTGGATGAAGCTGGTGAGAATCATAGGCCCACATAGCTGGAGAACCAAAGATTCCTCACTCTTGTTATACACCCTCCCCATCCATCCACACACATTCAACCCTCACTCCCTCTAGGTACATAACTACACTGACAATCACCCATATTGCAAATAAACTGTTGGTATTGGGTTTCTAAAGGTAAAGGCTCCCCCTTGACAATTTTTGTTCAGTCGTGTTTGACTCTAGGGGGCAGTGCTCATTCCCGTTTCCAAGCCATAGAGCCAGCGTTTTGTCCGAAGACAATCTTCCGTGGTCACATGGCCAGTGCATCTTAGACACGGAACGCTGTTACCTTCCCACCGACGTGGTCCCTATTTATCTACTCACATTTGCATGCTTTCGAACCGCTAGGTTGGCGGGAGTTGGGACAAGAGATGGGCGCTCACTCCATCACATGGATTCGATCTTACAGCTCTACAGACCTTACAGCACACAGGCTTCTGCAGTTTAACCCGCAGCACCACCACGTCCCATTGGGTTTCTATGTGATCGTAAACCACTCTGAAATTAGTTGATCTAAGGTAGTATACATAGTAGGAAAGAGTACAATACCTTTATACAATAGAGATGTAACAATGTTTTCTGGTCGAACATACTCTGTGGTTTTGTTGGTAATCTTCTCTGGAAGTCTAGTTGTGGAAATTGTAGAATATTTTGTAGTGGGGTAATAGGTCACCACTTGTCTTCTTTTTGTTGGTACACGTGTAATTGATGAAGTAGTTGTATGCTGTGTAGTCTTGTCTCCTATAGAAGGTGGGTTGCTGGGAGATGTTGATGATATTGAAGAAGTTGTAGTCACCTGTGTTACTGTAGTATTTGTATTCTTGTTAGTTGGACTTTCCTTGGTGGGTTCTCTATCTGAAACAAGACCAATTTTTGTATTAGTTGTAACATCACGTGTGGTGGTTTCTGGATATTCAGTTGTATTGGATTGGGTGGTGGTTGTAGTAGTTGTAGTAGTTATTATCCGTGTAATTTTAGTGATGACTTCTGACTTGGGATTTTTATTACTGTCACTTGGGTTAGGATTTGATTCTGTTGTGGTAGTTTGAGTTGTTTTTGTGACTGTAGTGACACTACCACTTTCATCAGGATTAGGAGAATCACTTAGTGGTTTAGATTCTGTTGTGATGGTCGTGGTTGTCTGGGTGACTTTGTCACTTTGGTCAGGACTTGGTGTATAATCGTTTGGTGAGCTAGGCTGTGTGATTATCGTTGTTGTCTCTATGACTTTTGTAGTTTCATTTGGCTTGTCACCATTGCCATCATCGCTGGGATTTGGCTCATCACTTGCTGGCTCAGGCTGAGGTGTTGTTTTTGCTGGGATCTCTGGGTTATTTTCTGAAGGAACGTTCTTGTCAGGACCAACAGAACCAACCTCTGTTATAACTGTCTCTGTGACCGTGGTCACTTCTGGCATCCCATTTTTGTCATCAACCCCAGGGCTGTGTTCATCACCTTTTGGATTAGTCTCTGTTGTTACTGTCTCTGTGACTGTTGTCATCACCTCTGGCCTAGGAGTGCCACTAGCTGGATCAGTCTGTGATGTGGTTGTCTCTATGATTGTAGTAGTCTTTTCTGGTTCACTATTTTTATCATCATCAGGAGCAGGGGAATCAGGTCTGTCATCAACACTGGGGCTGGGTGTTGTACTTTGGGGGTAAGTCTCTGTTATTATTGTCTCTGTAATTGTTGTGATAACTTCTGACCTCTCGTTGCTACCCTCACCAAAAGGACTGGGTGTCATACCATTTGGATCAGTCTGTGTTGTTGTTGTTTCTGTAACTTTAACAGTCTCTTCTGATTTATTATTTTTATCATTATCAGGAGTAGGTGAATCACGCATGGGTTCAGTCTCTGTTATTATGGTTTCTGTGACTGTAGTTGTCTGTTCTGTCTTATCATTTGTATCATCATCACGAGGACTGGGTGTGACTCCTCTTGGATCAATTTGTATTGGTGTTGTCTCTGTGGTTGTAATAGTTTGGTCTGGTTTGTCACCTTTATCAATGCCATTGGAACTAGTTACATCATCCACAACAGGCTCTGTTACTGTAATCTCAGTGACAGTAATTGTCTCTTTTGGTTTGTCACTTTCATCAGGATTGGTTGTATCACCTGGATCTGTCATTGTTGCTGTAGTCTCAGTGACAGTAGTTGTCTCTTTTGGTTTGTCATTTTCATCAGGATTAGTCGTATCACCTAGATCTGTCACCGTTGTTGTAGTCTCAGTGACAGTAGTTGTGTCTTTTGGTTTGTCAGTTTCATCAGGATTGGTCATATCACCTGGATCAGTCACCATTGTTGCAGTCTCAGTGACAGTAGTTGTTTCTTTTGGTTTGTCAGTTTCATCAAGATTGCTCGTATCACCTGGATCAGTCACCGTTGTTGTAGTCTCAGTGACAGTAGTTATGTGTTTTGGTTTGTCAGTTTCATCAGGATTGGTCGTATCACCTGGATCAGTCACCGTTGTTGTAGTCTCAGTGACAGTAGTTGTGTCTTTTGGTTTGTCAGTTTCATCAGGATTGGTCGTATCACCTGGATCAGTCACCGTTGTTGTAGTCTCAGTGACAGTAGTTGTGTCTTTTGGTTTGTCAGTTTCATCAGGATTGGTCGTATCACCTGGATCAGTCACCGTTGTTGTAGTCTCAATGACAGTAGTTGTGTCTTTTGGTTTGTCAGTTTCATCAGGATTGGTCATATCACCTGAATCAGTCACCGTTGTTGTAGTCTCAGTGACAGTAGTTGTGTCTTTTGGTTTGTCAGTTTCATCAGGATTGGTCATATCACCTGGATCAGTCACCATTGTTGTAGTCTCAGTGACAGTAGTTGTTTCTTTTGGTTTGTCAGTTTCATCAAGATTGCTCGTATCACCTGGATCAGTCACCGTTGTTGTAGTCTCAGTGACAGTAGTTATGTGTTTTGGTTTGTCAGTTTCATCAGGATTGGTCGTATCACCTGGATCAGTCACCGTTGTTGTAGTCTCAGTGACAGTAGTTGTGTCTTTTGGTTTGTCAGTTTCATCAGGATTGGTCGTATCACCTGGATCAGTCACCGTTGTTGTAGTCTCAGTGACAGTAGTCGTTTCTTTTAGTTTGTCAGTTTCATCAGGATTGGTCGTATCACCTGGATCAGTCACCGTTGTTGTAGTCTCAGTGACAGTAGTTGTCTCTTTTGGTTTGTCTCTTTCATCAATACCATTAGGACTGGTTGTATCACCTGGACCAGTCTGTGTTGTTGATGTCTCAGTGACTGTAGTAGTTCCTTCTATTTCATCACTTTTGTCAATGGCAGCAGGATTGTTTGCGTCAGTAATTGGCACAGTCCTGTCTGGTTTGCTGCTCATATCAACACCACCAGAAGTGGTTGTAACTTGTGGATCAGTCTGTGTTGTTGTCTCAGTTACTGGAATAGTTCTATCTGGGTTGTCTTGTTTATCAGTGCCACTGAGACTAGTTGTGTCACCTGGATTGATCTGAGGTTTTGTTGTGTCAATAATTTCACTTGTCCCTATTGGTGTATTGGGATTGGTGGTTGTTTTCTCAGTAATTGGAATAGTCTCCTTTGGGTTTTTACTTCCATTGACACCATTGGGACTGGTCGAATCACCTGGGTTGGTTTGTGCAATTGTTGTTCCAGTTACTGTAGTAGTCTGTTCTGGTTTGTCATTTTTATCAACACCGCCAAGACTGGAGGTATCACCTGAGTCAACCTGTGTTGTCTGTGTAACTGGAGTAGTCCTGTCTGGGTTGTTGCTTTCATCAAAACTATCAAGAGTGGTTGCATCTCCTGGACCAGTTTGTGGTGTTATTCCCTCAGTGCCTGGAGTTGTCTTCTCCAGGTTGTCCTGTTTATCAACCCCACTGGGACTGGCTTGATCACCTGGACTGGTCTGCATTATTGGTGTGCCAGCACTTGTAACAGCCCTGTCTGGTTTGTCATAGGTATCAACATGACTGGAATTGGGAGTGCCACTTGTATCAGTTTGTGTTACTGATGTCTCAGCAACTTCAGTAATCACATCTGGTCTGCCATTTTTACCAACTCCATCTGGGTTGGTTGTAGTCCCTAATTCAGTCTCTACCATTGTTGTCTCTGTAGATGTAGCATCCTTTTCTAGTTTCCTTTCATCAGAACTCAGACTTGTTGTGTCACTTGAGAGATCAGGTTGTGTCATTTGTGTATCTGCCACTGGAGTGATCTCTGCTGGTTTCTCAGTTTTACCAGAACTAGATGTTTCACTGGTCGAATCCCTCTGTAGTGGTGTGGTGGAACTTGTTCCTTCTGGTCTGGCAACTGTATCATCAACTCCACTGGTGGGGGGATAATTTGCAGGGTTCTTCTGTGTTACAGTTGTGTCTGTGAGTGTTGTAGCTCTTTCTGGTTTGTTATTTTTATCATCACGGTCAGAACTGCCAATGTCACTTGGCGGTTCAGTCTGTGTTTTTATTGTTTCGGTAACTGTAGTACTCCTTTCTGTTCTGACATGTTTATAATCTGCTTCAGGGTGAAGTGTGTCTGTGAACAGAGTTACAGGGGTTGTTTGTTGGTTTTGAGGGCTGTCTAGTTTGGGAGACTGAACATTTGGGATAGGTCCTTTATTTTCTATGGTTTCGCTGTCCACAGTTTTTATAGTTTTTTCTGTCGTTACAGTCTCTCCAATTGCAGAAGAAGTGTCTGTTTTGTCTGCCGTTGTGTCTTTAGTTTCTGCAATACCAGTGATAGTGTTGCTTTCTTCGGATTTATTGGTTGTTGGACTCTTTGCAGATGTACTGTCCGCAGTCGCAGTAGTTTCTGCGTCTGCATTTATTGTTGTTTCTTTAATATCTATTACTATAGATTGTTTTTCAGCTACAGTTGTATCTCTTTGGTAAGTTTCATTTGTTGTTTCACTCTTTTCTTCTGTTACAATCCAGCTATGTGCATTTGTTGTGTCACTATTGGCCCTTGGTGTTTCTACCATAGTCATCTCTCTTTTGGATATGATTGTTGTGTCTTTAGCTGGAGCGACTGTGGTTTTCAGTGCAGCAGTGCTCATTTCCTTATTTGTACTAATACTAGTCTCAGTGGACAATGGCAGTCCCTTATTGGTATTAAAAGTAGTGCTAGTTGGCAACCTTAATGGTTTTGTGGTAGTAATTCTGAAGAATGTGGTGACTTTCTCGGGTTGGGGAGAAGGGGTTTGGCTAACATGATTTTCAGGAGTTGCTGCAATACCTTTGTCTCCTTGGGTTGTATGCTCTGTGTCAGGCTGTTTTGTTGTCGTAGATGGTAGCTTGGTTGTGGTTGCAGTTGTAGTAGTCTCCAGCAACTTGGTTGTGCTTATGGCTGTAGTAGTCACTGGTACCTTGGTTGTGGTGGTGGTTGTAGGAGTCACTGGTACCTTGGTTGTGGTGGTGGTTGTAGGAGTTTCTGGCACCTTGGTTGTGGTGGTGGTTGTAGGAGTCACTGGTACCTTGGTTGTGGTGGTGGTTATAGGAGTTTCTGGCACCTTGGTTGTGGTGGTGGTTGTAGGAGTTTCTGGCACCTTGGTTGTGGTGGTGGTTGTAGGAGTCACCGGTACCTTAGTTGTGGTGGCGGCGGCTGTAGTACTCACTGGTACCTTGGTTGTGGTGGTGGTGGGAGACTGCCTTGATGTGGTCGTAAGTGTAGTAGTTGTAGTACCTAAAGTTGTTACTGCATTCTCTACCCCACTGCCATCCTCTTCTGAAACCACTCTCACTGCTTTGGATTTTGAAGATTTTAATTTTGACCTTGATTCACGAGCTAAAACAAAAAACAGCATGGTAAATATCTGATTGACTACTACTTTTGAGAACAACAAGCACTATGGTTAATATGTCATTCCATATATATTTTTTGAAATGTTTCTGAACATCTGCCTCTGATTCTGGGGGGTTTAAACGTTGCTTAACAGAAGCTCTCAGAACTATTATAGACTCAGCCACATACCTACTTCTGGGAGGTGATCTACTGTAATGTTGCACAGCATGTTGTAATGCTGTCCAAAGTAATATTAATTGACATACAACCAACCTGCTGCTTGTGTTGTGCAACAAAGCTGTCTCTGTAGTTCAGGAGGGAAAAAAAAGATATGAATTTAACAGGTTTACAGCAACATAATCTTACTCATTGTGTGGTGGCATGGCTCGACTTTCTCCCCAGGACACATCAAAATACCACAGGGCATTTGTTTCCCCACAGCTCTTTGCATTCCCTTCAGAGCAATGATCCCTGTGCTGCACCTTGAAATATCAACATTCAGGTTCTCCCCTGCCACAAAATGCAATTTTTGAACTATAACAGAGCACTTTTTATTAGAAGCTGCTTTGAGTCTCATTCTCACCCCCCTCAAAACTCAGCAGTGCCCACCTTGATGAAGAGTCCTGTGGGACTCAAAAGAGCACCTTTTTTTGAGATTTTAGAGCCCTAATGAAAGCATTACCACCTATTTTAGGATTGTGTCCATGTGCCACACTTTTTTGTATAATGTGATTTGTTTCACTTCTTTCTCCATTTAAAAAGGAATACAATGCATACCTCTCCTTTTCTCCTCTTCCTCTTCCTCCTCTTCCTCTTCCTCCTCCTCCTCTTCCTCCTCCTCCTTCTCTTCTTCCAGTTCTTTAGGTTTTTTACCATTTTTCTTCTTGCGCTTTTCCCCAGCCTTTCTTATGGAAGCCATAGTTCTCCGAATTTTGGTGGTGGAGGCGGAGGATGAGGATGACTGCTCAGAGTGTTCTGCGGTGGAGCACATACAGTTAGCATAAAAAAAGAGATGGTACAGCTTCTCACTCTCAGACAACTTCTTTTCAGATGTTGTCCCCAATAGAGCTGACTATCCACTTAGGCAACACTTTGACATTTTATTAATGCAAAGTTATTCTAATTCTGAACAGAAAGAACCTGAAACATAGTTTTGACCATTTAGGTGCACCTCTTAGCCTTAAAAAATGTTCTGCTCCCAACTTAGAAAACTCTTGTTTATTGATACAGATATGGACCATATGTGGCCTTAGTCACTAAAATCACTGTTGGAACATTTAGTTTTGTACCACCAAGTCACAACTGACTTGTAGCAACCATTATATATGCTTGTGACAGGCAGCCTCAAGGAGAAGCTGATTGCCCGGGGCTGAACCAATCACGACTCATCAAGGAAAGGGAAAGAGAGTCTGAGAGAAAGAGTTTTCAGGAGAGAGAGTGAGAGAGTGAGTTAGTCAGTCAGAGAGGGCTGGTGGGAGGTTGATATAGTACATAGTTTACCAGCATAGTAGTGTGAGTTTCCAAAAGAATATTGTCTATCTAAGTTACACGGTTAATAAAGAACTTGTTATAGTGACAGTAGAAAGTTGGTTCTTTAAGACACAAGAAACTGCATGACTAAGAATTGTGCCATGTAACCACTACACTTCATAAAATAAAATACATTATTGCTTCTTTTATAATTTAATCAGCTTGACTCATATGTTTTGGTCCTAAGAATAACCCAGGAAAAGGGATTAAAGAGTTGAAAAAGTGATTAGCCGGGTGGGCTGGTCACATTGCTCTTCAGTGGAAATTAATAACACTTCAGATCAAAAAGCAATACAATTAAAGTAAAGAAGCAAAACAAAACACTTCCCCATCTGCACATAACGGTGAACTATCTTTTTTTTAAACCAAAGGACTTCCAGAAACAAATGGTGGTGTGATTTGGAGAACAGATGTTCAAAGTGTGGTTGTGGCTTGTGGAGAAGAGTTTTGTTACAACCTGGATGTGACTAATGAAGAGTTAAGATTTGCAGATGGAGACATGTGCCTCTCAAAGGCAACTTGGTGGGAAAAGCCCCTGGTGGTTTGTTGTTATCATTAAGATGGTTGGTTGACATTAGAGGCATATTTTTTTAGTTGTGTTCCATACTGAAAGAAACAATTTAATTGACTTCCTAAGAGGCTGAGTATGTTAACCATGGAAGCCACAGAACACCAGTGAATCTCTGTTATGACAGGGGAAAGCCCATTGATAAGCTCATTTTCTTGTATACACCTAAAGGAAAATTTTGGATTCTTACTATATGACAACAAGTGCACAAAAATCAATCAGGATGTGTTCTACATTAATTTAATGAATGATTCCTTCTATAGAAAATAAATATCTGATTCCACTCCTACCATTTAGTTTTAATTTGCAAGAACAAGCATTCGCATTTCAAAACCAGCCTGCCTTTTCAAGACCAGGAGTAATGTATTATTTTATAGTAAGACAATCTTTTACTGTCGTGATAAAGGAACCACCTTTGTATTCTGAACTGCAAGGAATTGCTCAAGGCTTCCAAAACTGGAGGGGGGCTGGTTGATTCCAAGGAGGAATGAAGAAATGCAAGGATGGCTGCTAGACAGTTGGATTTTCACAAAGGAAACAATTCTTTTGTCAATTTAAACAAATTTGTGAGATACTTCCCATTCCTAAATTTTAGATTCCTCAAGAAAAACTATAAATGCTTGTGATTAATTTAAAATATTTAAATGAAGTTGTTATGTCTCTTTTTAATTTTAAATTGGGAGTTGATTTCAGGAGCCGGATAATGTTAAATAAGGAGTGGAGAGGTTTGACAATAAAAGTTTTTTTTTAAATGGAGAAATGATACCAGAAAATATGGGATTCACTGCTATAGGGAAAGGCATCACTTTAGCAAAGGTTCAACATGATATTCTATTTAAAATTATTGTAAATTGGGTCTTCTGGAAGTCAATAAAAGGAGTAATCAACATAACTGGGGGGAGAAAAGTATTATCAGATCTGCTCCACCACAGAACTGCCACCAGTCTCAAAGTCACATAGTTAAGTGTGAAAACAGCCAAATGCATTTTAAACAATACTAGTCACATATTCCACAATTCCACAATCATGCAATTTCCCCCCTACCTTCCATGATTTCATGAGACACTTTCTTTTGTTTCTTTTTCTTTATACTCTTGGGTTTGGGTTTGACCTTGGGTTTGGCCTTAGGCTTGGGTTTGGCCTTGGGTTTTGGTTTCAGTTTAGGTGAACGTTTCGTTGTTGATTTGGGTTTGGGTGTTGAGGTTGGTGGTTTGATTCTGCTGGTGGTCGTAATAAGAGTAGTAGTTGTGGTTTTCTGTGGAGCCTTAGTCGTGGTGGTGGTTGTCGGTGGCTTAGTTGTAGCTGTAACCAGACATAAAACTCATAACTCTGTTCTTCATACAGTGCAAACAATATTAGACTTAACAGTATTGTGTACAATTTGAATCAAAACATTTTCTTTTTAACAAAAACAATAGAAAACTTCAAAGTTAAAGGAAAAATACTTCTTAAAAAGTGTTAGTTTTGCTGAAACTGGTTTCCATGTTTGCGTAATGCACTGTGTTGGATTTCCCAGGCCCCACCGAACTCTATTCTATTTTGTGAAATTTTGCAATAGCTCTGCTCCTGTGTTTCACTCAAACGCTCAATAATTTAGAAATTAAAAGGTGACAGCTGAGGGTTGTTATTGTTGTTATTAATTAAATGTTGATCTGCCTTTATAATGCTCGGCTATGTTTATTTATTTTATTTATTTATTCTATTTCTACCCCGCCTATCTGGTCATTGCAACCACTCTAGGCGGCTTATGTTACTTGTGCCAGTATCATATCATTCCAGGTAACAGCAGGATTAGAACAATCAAGGCAGCAGGAGGTGAGCATGAGGATGTCCACATTCTACTGATGAGTACTGAACATGCACACCAGAATCTAGGGAATCTTTCTTAGATATCTCTAGAGACTGGGATCTGGAATATGTGACAAAGACATCCAAAGCAAAAGGAAATGTAAGACATAAATACTACAGGGATACCTATATGATCAAAATAGACAGAGTGCTGAGCAGAGAGTTGGAGAAAGTGAAGTCATTTTAAGAGTATTGATCTAACGGTGGAAATAACAGATTAGACAAGACAAAGGTGTCTGTACTGCTGTTCACATTGGACTCAGGCATAATACTCATATTTTGACACATGATATATCTACCCTGCCCAATTGAATGCCTGGTTCTCAGCCAGTCAACCAACACTGAAAATAGTATTTGACCCAAGAATATTTGCCCATCCTTCTGCTACAGACTGCTGTTCGGTTCTGTGTCATTATCAGACAGGCTCAACAGGCTGGGCCGGTATCCGACAAGAACTGGGAATGCTCCCTGCAAATCTATGTGATGTACACAGATGCCACATAGTAACATTTGATCTCTGATTGTGTCAAATAAAACAATAAAGAATATCAGTAATTACAAAATCAATAGAAAACAATGGAAATATGTACTTAATTTAACATAATATATGATAGGTCAAAAGGTTGGATATGATGTTGACATTGTTTTTATTCACTGGTAGAAACATTTAATCTCATTAATGCTAGCAATAGCTAGAATGGCTATACAATAGCATAAAACTGAAAACACCAAAGAAGATTAGCTACAGAGCTAATGAATTGGTTGGGCTAAACCCGAAAGGACGCTCAGCTGTGGACGTGCCTGGAAGTGAAAGGAAAGTCCAATGCTGCAAAGAAAAATACTGCATAGGAACCTGGAATGTAAGATCTATGAACCTTGGGAAGCTGGAGGTGGTCAAACAGGAGATGACAAGAATAAACATCGACATCCTGGGCATCAGTGAACTAAAATGGACAGGAATGGGCGAATTCAGCTCAGATGATTATCATATCTACTATTGTGGGCAAGAATCCCATAGAAGGAATGGAGTAGCCTTCATAGTCAACAAAAGAGTGGGGAAAGCTGTAATGGGATACAATCTCAAAAATGATAGAATGATGTCAATACGAATCCAAGGCAGACCTTTCAACATCACAATAATCCAAGTTTATGCACCAACCACCATTGCTGAGGAGACTGAAATTGAACAATTTTATGAAGATTTACAACAACTTCTAGAACTGACACCAAAGAAAGATGTTCTTCTCATTCTAGAGGACTGGAATGCTAAAGTAGGGAGCCAAGAGATACAGTAAAAGGAACAACAGGGAAGTTTGGCCTTGGAGTTCAGAACGAAGCAGGACAAAGGCTAATAGAGTTTTGTGAAGAGAATGAGCTGGTCATCACAAACACTCTTTTCCAACAACACAAGAGGCGACTCTATACATAGAAATCACCAGATGGGCAATATCGAAATCAGATTGATTATATTCTCTGCAGCCAAAGATGGAGAAGCTCTATACAGTCAGCAAAAAAAAAGACCAGGAGCTGACTGCAGCTCTGATCATCAGCTTCTCATAGCAAAATTCAAGCTTAAACTGAAGAGAGTAGGAAAAACCACTGGGCTACTCAGGTATAATCTAAACTAAATCCCTTATAAATACACAGTGGAAGTAAAGAACAGATTTAAGGAACTCGATTTGGCGGACAGAGTGCCTGAAGAACTTTGGATAGAGGCTCGTAACATTATACAGGAGGCAGCAACAAAAACCATCCCAAAGAAAAGGAAATGCAAGAAAGGAAAGTGGCTGTCCAACAAGGCCTTAGAAACACCAGAGAGGAGAAGGGAAACAAAATGCAAAGGTGATAGGGAAGGCTAAAGAAAATTGAATGCAGACTTCCAAAGAATAGCAAGGAGAGACAAGAGGGCCTTCTTAAATGACCAATGCAAAGAAATAGAGGAAAATAACAGAAAAGGAAAAACTAGAGATCTGTTCAGGAAAATTGGAGATATTAGAGGAATATTTTGTGCAAAGATGAACATGATAAAGGACAAAAATGGGAGGGACCTAACAGAAGCAGAAGACATCAAGAAGAGGTGGCAAAAATACACAGAGGAATTATATCAGAAAGATTTGGATATCCTGGACAACCCAGACAATGTAGTTGCCGACCTAGAGCCAGACATCCTGGAGAGTGAAGTCAAGTGGGCCTTAGAAAACCTGGCTAACAACAAGGCCAGTGGAGGTGATGACATTCCAGTTGAACTATTTAAAATCTTAAAAGATGATGCAATTAAAGTGCTACATTCAATATGCCAGCAAGTTGGAAGTGCCAAGGAATGCTCCAACTACCGTACAATTGCACTCATTTCACACGCTAGCAAGGTTATGCTCAAAATCCTACAAGGTAGGCTTCAGCAGTATGTGGACTGAGAACTCACAGAAGTACAAACTGGATTCCGAAGGGGCAGAGGAACTCGAGACCAAATTGCCAACATGCGCTGGATTATAGAGAAAGCCAGAGAGTTCCAGAAAAATATCTACTTCTGCTTCATTGATTATGCAAAAGCCTTTGATTGTGTGGACCACAGCAAACTATGGCAAGTCCTTAAAGAAATGGGAGTGCCTGACCACCTTGTCTATCTCCTGAGAAACCTATATGTGGGACAGGAAGCAACAGTTAGAACTGGATATGGAACAACTGATTGGTTCAAAATTGGGAAAGGAGTATGACAAGGCTGTATATTGTCCCCCGGCTTATTTAACTTATATGCAGAATACATCATGCGGAAGGCTGGACTGGAGGAATCCCCAGCTGGAATCAAGATTGCCGGAAGAAATATCAACAACCTCCGATATGCAGATGATACCACTCTGATGGCAGAAAGTGAGGAGGAATTAAAGAACCCTGTAATGAGGGTGAAAGAGGAGAGTGCAAAAAACGGTCTGAAACTCAACATCAAAAAAAACTAAGATCATGGCCACTGGTCCCATCACCTCCTGGCAAATTGAAGGGGAAGATATGGAGGCAGTGACAGATTTTACTTTCTTGGGCTCCATGATCACTGCAGATGGAGACAGCAGCCACGAAATTAAAAGACGCCTGCTTCTTGGGAGGAAAGCGATTACAAACCTTGACAGCATCTTAAAAAGCAGAGACACCACCTTGCCAATGAATGTCCGCATAGTCAAAGCTATGGTTTTTCCTGTCGTGATGTATGGAAGTGAGAGCTGGACCATAAAGAAATCAGACCACCGAAAAATTGATGCCTTTGAATTGTGGTGTTGGAGGAGGCTCTTGAGAGTCCCCTGGACTGCAAGGAGAACAAACCTATCAATTCTAAAGGAAATCAACCCTGAGTGCTCACTGGAAGGACAGATCCTGAAGCTGAGGCTCCAGTACTTTGTCCATCTCATGAGAAGAGAAGACTCCTTGGAAAAGACCTTGATGTTAGGAAAGTTTGATGGCAAGAGGAGAAGGGGACGACAGAGGATGAGATGGCTGGACAGTGCGAAACAACCAACATGAAATTGACACAACTACAGGAAGCAGTGGAAGATAGGAGGGCCTGGCATGCTCTGGTCCATGGGGTCACGAAGAGTTGGACACGACTAAACGACGACGATGATTTGTATTTCTATTTAACATTATTTTGAATGTTATATTTACAAGTACAGAAAAAGAAAACAGTGTACCCATGTATGTAGACCAAGCTGTGAACAGATTTTCACACTGGGTTTTGAATAATGACACTTCAACCCCCACTGAATTGCGGTCAAATAAATGAACTTCCAGTTAGCTTTCTGCTTTAATTCTTCCACAGCTTCTGACAAGAATTTTTTTTTTCATAGCAGTTATGGAACAGAGAGAGTGACAGAGAGGAAACTTAAAACAGCAGGGAAGTGGAGATTTTTCTGAGTTTAGTGAATTTAAGGAAATGTACCAATGACTGGCAGCTTTAGATCTTAAAAATTGCTTCCTGTTTACTTCGTTTTGATGTTTCAGAAGCCTATGAAAATGTTTTCACAGTCAGTCCAAATGCTACAAACAGCCTAGTTTCTGTGCAGGTGAGCCCTATTTTAAGGATGAAATCCTGTTGCTTAGCATAGAGTATGCCCATTTGAATGAATGAAACTTATCAAGGAGTTGACTCATGAAATTCTCACAGATACAATGGTCTCCTCTTATGTGACATATTATGCTAAGTAACAGGATTTCAGCCTTAAAATAGGTTGGAATTTTTGCACCTTGCTTGCTGCTTCTAGTAGATGTGGTGAGGGAACCATTCTGGGCTGGGGTGACCATCAATCTATTCAGCAATATCCAATAGTTTCCTCCTGCCTCCAAATTTAAAGAGCGCCTCACATCTCTGTTCAGGCTTCTTTCCCTCTCTGTAGTCTGTTGCAAGCAGCCATGTTTGTAGGTTTGCTTTCTGATCAGTTTACAATTCTGAGTAAAGAAAATTGCTTTTGTTCTTTCTACTATATAACAGAATGATATGTAACTACTATTTCTACTATATAACTCAGAGTGAGTTATTGAGACTGTAAGTGCCAATTGATGAGAAAAGAGGGTGGACTAATCTGGGGAACTTGAAGCAATTCTGCTTTGGGTATCCCTTGTGCTGTGCAGCTAGAGGAATGGAACCAACACTCAAAAATCTACAACAAAATACATAGATATATTAATGCATTTTAAAGATGAAACATTGACACCAGTATCCTACTGCAAATCCAGCTGTTGATTCAAGTGTTGACTTGCCATTCAGCAATTGATTCAAGGAATTTAGTCTGTAATTGAATCGGCTAAGGGCAGGCCTCTATGACAGTGCACCCCACAAGTCCCTGGAGTACCATCAGTGGCCAGATAATGCTGATGGCAGAACTACAGTATATCCCCACTCAAAACACACACACAGCAGTTGCCTAGCTTGCTGAAGTCTATAGCAAATGCAGTTTTATTCACATAACAACTTTACTTAGGGTGAGTCCTGCTCAAATGAAAATAAGTTTCAGACATCCTTGCAGGCAGATTTTCTTCCATTTACTCTAATAATTCAAAGCCTGTTCTTGTAGACACTGGTTCACAGGCCATTTCTAAGCAACTAGATGCACATTGTGTTATTCTTAGAGCACAACCCTGGTGACGACACCAAGAAGAGCAGAACAGAAAGAAGGGCCATGGGTTCGGGATGGCCCACCCCTGCTAACCCCCCTCTCTTTTGTGGCTCAGAAAGCCAAAGAAAACCACAAGGCAAAAGAGCTGATGCAACTGCTGTCTTAATTCTCCTATAAATGTTGCTAGGCTGGAGTCTGCTCCTCGCCACCCATCCCTGCTATTTCCATTGCTCCCCAGATAAGCTCACAAGAGGAGAACTCAGGCAGAGCTGTAGGACTTAGAAGGGAAGTTTGGGCCCCTTCAAATCTGGCACTAGTTGGCATATGAAAAGGAAGAAAATGGGTTGTCGAAGGCTTTCTCAGCCAGGATCTGATGGTTGTTGTGGGTTTTCCAGGCTGTTTGGCCATGTTCTTAAGCATTTTCTTACTAACATTTTGCCAGTCTCTGTGGCCAGCACCTGGCTTTGGCTCCCTTTGCACCCACAGTCTGGTTCCAATACATGGATGACACCTTCGCAATTTGGAACCACAGTGAAGAAAAACTGGAAGAATTTCTAATCCATCTTAACAGCATCCACCCAAATATACAATTCACCATGGAAAAACAAATAGAGGGCCAACTCCCTTTCTTAGATGTCATGGTCATACACAAAACTGACCTCCTATTGGGACAGAAGGTCTACAGAAAACCCACCCACACAGACCAGTACCTACACAAAAACTCCAACCACCACCCATGACAAAAAAGAGGCATAATCAAAACGCTGGTAGACCGTGCAAATCGGAACTGTGAAGCTCAGTTTCTCAGCACCAAACGCAAACATCTGAATTGGGCCCTACAGACAAAGGGCTATTCCAAGAATGAAATCACAAGAGCCATCAAACCAAGAAAACAACACTAAACTGAAGAGGAAAAAACAGCCACCCACAAATAAAGTATTTCTGCCATGCATCAAGTGGGTCATGGACCACATGGGGAAACTTTGAAAAAACACAACCCACAAACAGTATTCAAGCCCACCACAAAAATACAACAAGACCAGCTAACAAAACCCATCAATCACAGTGACAGATCATCTCTCCCTCTTATCACAACAATACACCCACAACAAAAACATACTGATCACCATAATCCCGATCTCCTGAAAAGGACAAAAGCTGACCCTACACCTATAAATACTCAACTATCCAACAAACTGCAACAGAGCATGGGCAGAGTTCTGACTCCTGTTTTCTGAAGACGCCAGCCACAGAGACTGGTGAAACGCCAGGAAGAAAAACCTTAAGAACATGGCCAAACAGCCCGAACAAAATGGGGATCCTATATTTTGTACAGATCTGTATTCCTTACTGTTGTCGGTGCCAAAATTTCCTTTTTAATGCAGCCCTTAGAGGTGCAGGTATATCGTCTGACGTAACAGCAACTGCATATTCTAGTTTGCATTGAACCTGATATAGGAGCCCCAAGCCAGCATCAGACATCAGCACTTAACACCACAGGCAAAACTTTGATTTGGTTGCATTTGGGTCATTCCACATTTTTAGTAGCAGGTGCCGATCTATCAAAACTCTACTGAACAGCTGCAAAAAAAACATCAGGTGTTTCTTCGACCTTGTCCAGTATTGTCTCTGCCAGCTGACTCCAGCCTTCCGGGGTTTCAGACAGGAGCCTTACACAGCCCTACTTGCAGGTCCTTTTGGGAGATGGAGCATTAACACATGGTGATTTGAACCGGGGGGGGGGGGGTGAGGACAAGAGTCAGACAATCCAAGTATATTTTCCCCTGTTGCCTTTTTAAGATCAGTATTTAGAGTATTTCTCTTGGCTTGATTTCCTCCACACTCATTTCAGATTACTTTCTGCTTCTTCCTCCTCCTAGCTAGAGAGATTCAGACTCACATGACCTCTTCATAACGGCTGAACAAATACATGTACATAGCTTTGTAACTAAGATTAGTGCTTTTTGTCTTTCAATTTTCCTCTATGGATTCCCTGAAACAATAAACATAAGACTTCCAGTTGTATCGAATTTCTGGAGTAGGTACTCCTCTTTAATAGCCATAAACTCAGCACTAGCCCCTGCAGCCATTTAGCATTCTTGCACTTCCTGGGATTGAACCTGGGACATTTTGCATGTAAAACACACCACCCCTTTCTCTGAAAGCAATGTGAGGAAAATGATTTTATCTCTGACAAGTGGTGTTTGATAGGGAGGATCCTAAAACAATTTTCCCCCATGGCGTTATCCAGGACTTTGGGCAGGGAAAGGGCAGAAGGCAGAATGCATAAGAAACCAGCAAGTGAGAGAAGCATACTGGCCAGCCTGCCAGTTCTCAGGTCCAAGCTACCCTTGTTTGCCCCAAGCCCGGTTACTTCGCACCTTCCCAGCAGAATGATATGGGTTCCTAAAATAGAATCTGCCTGCAAGACTAGGTTTCAGGCTTTCTAGACTTTATTTTAGAAAAAGGAGGCTGTGATTTGTTAAATGGAAACTCCCAGAGCATTTGTTCCCTCCGTGCTATCTTGGGGGTGAACAAGGCATATTTTCCGTAGCATTCTGCCATGGCACCTCTACTACCCCTTTATTACTACCAGATCTGAACCTGGCCCATGTCCACTGAAGTCAAATGAAGTTATGTCTGCTGAAATCCAGACTCGACTTAACACCATAACGAAGCAGGAGGCAGTAAATGTGGGTGTGGATGGCATATATAACAGAGAAAAATAATTTTTAAATGAATAAATTGTTCCCTACAAATTTGGACTTGCTTCTGATTTTTATTTTTACATTCCCCCCCCAATAATAAAACAAGTTAAATATGCCTACCAATATAATATGTGTGTAAGGGGGAACTGTGTATTATAATGACTAAAATCCTGTTTGCACAAGTTTAAGCAGCCAAAACTGATGATGTCATCTGCTTACACTGCTAAAATGTATTTTAAATTCATAAAATGCTTCCTATTCCCCCCCTTTATTTTTTAGTTTTAAGTTCCAAGGCTCCCTGGGGCTGCCCTGGGGAAGCATTTGGGAGCCTCAGGATGGTAGGGAGGGTAGATACATTAAACCAGTGCCACTTGTTAATTAAAATCTCCCAAAAGCTTCCCCAGTACCAAAAGGGAACCCTGGGGAGGTTCAGAATCTAAAATTTGGGAATAAGAAGCTTTTAATTAATTCAAAATCAATTTTAATGGTGCAAGTTGATTACGTCATCAGTTTCCATCACTTAAAATTACATGAACAGGATTTGGGCCAAAACCTCCTGTATGGAGTAGTGTGTCTCTGTAAATTTGACTTACAATACAGGTAAGTCAAGTTTATCCTGCTCTGTGTTAGTAGTGGTGAATGCATTTTGTCTTCATTGCAACAATATTTGTAAGAGCAGCCATTTATGTTTCCTCATGGGCAGTGGCAGCTATTCACTGAAGGGAAAGGTTGAGGAGCAGTAGAACACATTTTTCATGCCAAAGATGCCTAGATAAATTCTTAGCACTTCTTGACAGGGCCTGAAAGTGTCTGCTACCGGTCAGCATCAACAGTGCCAAGGTGTTGAAACACCAATCTGTGTAAGACTAATCAGTGAGCCGAACTGTATGATACAAACAGCCAGTCATTAAAAGAGGAAGTGCTGGAGACAGGGCGTCATTTCAGCAAGACTGGTCGGATTTCAGGAGGGCTCCTGAAACTGACTGAGACCACTCGGTTTCAAACCCCCCCAACTTTGGCGGGGAAAGGACTTTTACTAGGAGAAGTGAAAGTCTGAGGTAACAGAATCTGGCTGAGAAGGGAGGAGGACCAGCGGATGCCTATATTTGCCTCTCTTTGAAATCATATCTGGAAGCAGAAATCGAGTCAGAGCCATCTTGGCACAAAGCTGTGAATGCCGCATGGCAGCGAGTGGAAAAATACAGAAGGATTTTGGAAATAATCTTGACCAGAATTTGAAGTAAGTGGCTTGTTTTACACATGGAACTCTTAAAGACCTAAACAATGAAGAGAGTGAGGCTTGACTGGGAGAAAGACAATGAAAGAAGAAAGGGAGTGGAGGGGGGAGGAAAGAAAACAACTTTGCTTGTATTGTGGCAATAGAACTCACTTCTGCAGGACAATATAACTATAAACTACTGATGGATTTAAATCTGTGAAACAGCCAGAAAACAGTCTTGGGAAAAGATTTGAAAAGGAGGGAAAGCCCATTGCTGACTATGAAGCCTGGAGAGAGAGATTGATTTGTAAATGTTTTCTGCCCCGCCCCAAGACATGTGACCATTGTGAACAACTACTGTGTTTCCTACCTGCTGGAAAGAAATCCAGATAATACCTCCAATCATGGAACAAGACTTTTTCAAGACTATTCAAAACATTATACAGTATTTAATGGACTACACCAGATAAAAACAGGGATCAGCTATTTGAACAAATTAAAGACATAGGGACACAAACAGAAATTTGGCAGAATAAGAAAAAGACAAAATGATCTATAGATGATCAAAAGATGGAAATGTTAAATTTAAGAGGTTATTTTGTGGTGAAGGAATATATGATAAAATAGGCACAAACTAATGGTTATAACATTGATTTAGAGCAATATATATAAACTTGGGAGAATAATATCAAACCTATAAAATTAGTGAGTCTAAAGATAAAACGAAAGAGAAGGTCCAAGAAAAAGGAAGATTAGTAATTATAAATATCTTGGAAAATTGCTGTAATGTTTTTTTTTCTTTGCATAATTTCCCTTTTTAATATAATTGTATAAGTGGATGTAAGAATACTTTTTGTTCTCTGGAATTTTACCCTTTCCCACCCTCAGCCTCCCTCCTTTACCTGGTTCCCCTATTTGTACCATAACCCCTATACCTATGAAAATTAATAAAAACCATTGAAAAAGAGGAAGTGCTGAGAACATCTGATTGCCTCACAGCAGGACCTTTTCACACCTTATTCAGCTTGTAAATTAGATTGCTTTGTTTTCTGATTGGCCAATGAGAATAAGTTCAGGCTTCATTTGCATGTCGGTTTTTAAAGTGAGCCTGAATCACATCATCAGCACAGCTGAGAATTTTGGCTTCTAATGACATGTTACCAGTATCATAGAGTTTGGTTCTACATATGGGTGAAAGGAATAAGCTTCATTCGTTTGCACAGTGAGGATTAATCAGTTCCAGAGTTCAAGTGACGCATATGACTAGGTCTTACTCAGGGTTTGGAAGCTTTATTGTTTTGGGATACAACTTGCACATATTGTAAGGCATTGTAGACCCCTCCCCCCCAAAAGAGGAGCTTTTTAATTGTTCCAGCTGAATTCCATGTACTTCATCACCTAATAGGAGCTACAGGCATCTCCTTAAGATGCATAGCCCAATTGTGTGTTCTGTTATTTTCTTGGCACGCCATTGGTCAGGATCCAGGCAGCTGGCAGCAAACTATTAATGCTAGGAGTAGCACTCTTCCCAGATGACTCTCTTTGTCAATTAAAGAATTCAGCCCCTTCTCAACTTCAGTTCCGCAGCTTGCATAGGCCTTTATCATGTTTCTAATGTGACACTACTAACACTTGTTATTGGGTTTAATGACATCGTAGATTAAAAGGTAGGTATAATCCATACTGAAGTAGCCACCTGCACTTGGGCTATGGTCCATCCAGCGAGGGCAACTCCATAAAAAATAATTTCTACATCATAAGAAACTATCCTAATAAGGAGAACAGATGTACGTCAGGTTTTTTTATGCTGACAAGTTAGCATTGCTGCAGAAAGGAGACTGGATTTCAATCTTGCCATTAGAAAGAAGTCCTGAGTTTCATGGGATTCTCTCGAGTTACATCGTAGCTGTGTGGAAACAGAAGGGCAATGAAGTGGCACTCACCTACTGGACATGCCTCTCGAAAGTCTTGACAGCACTTGCCAAACTTATCACAATCTGGATCACAGTCACAAGGTCTCCCTCTTACAAACTTGTCAGTGCAACGCCCTTTACACGACAATTCTACATAAGATGATGGATGGAAGAAAGTTAGCACTCTTTTCTTGGCATTCAAAAATGGGATCTCTTCTAATTAAGATACTACACAACTCCTATAGTGATGATGTGTATGGGTCAATGAATGAATGGATGGATGGATGGATGAATAAATGAATGAATGATCTAATGTGGAGGGACTACTGGAGGCATGCATCAAAGCCCATGACATTTAATCTCTCGGATTTAATTCTGCAAACTGAAACACATGTGGCTTTCTGGATATAATTTAGAAACCATATCATAGTTTTTATTCAATCACCCCTATGTCACTATATTAATGAAAACCTATCATTTAACATTACTTGGCTATCAACAATGTATTCTACTAGTACAGTGCTGTGTATGCATACATGAGGGAAACAACTATGTTCATAGCCTCCACTTTTTGATACATCAAGTATAATTTCAGAAATTAACTATTTTATTTGCTAAACTTTGTTTGTATTCTTTGGTTTTCATGCCATGCATTTGCAGATTAATCACCAAGTAAAACAGGACATATTCTGTACATCTTTGTAGCCTTGAATGCGGAACATTTGGCGAACATATGGGTAGTGGCTCTAAATCAGGCTGTTAACAAAGCCCTCTGTCACTAAATATACGAACATAGGCATCCACATGAATATTTCCAAGGGGTGTTCAATGTCACTTAATGGTATGTTAGCTTAATTCGCATATGCAGCATTAACAATGCTGTGTCTCTGACTATGTACATAAAAATAATAATAAAATTTAGGATTTGGGGTGGGTCGAGTGCCTTCTCCAACCCACAGACACCTGTGAGTAGAACATTCACTAATTAAGATTGTTTTGCTTGCAATATGGTGAACAAGGAAGTTGAGAAATCAGAGGGCTTGCTTGTATTGACTTCCTTCAGAAAACTCGGCCAAATGTGTCTCTTGGCATTGGAATCTAGACAATATTGGATAACAATACAAGACATTTGAAAAATTATGCCTAAATCTTCCTGCACGAAAGAGTCCATATTTGCACAATGTGATTTTCAGAATCTGGAAAATTCTTACTGGGTTTCCATCCTGAACCATATTTCATCAATAGCATATTTCGTTGTGTTTGTTCCCTAGTGAAACTGTGAACTGCATTCGTGATATCTGAGGACCGGTACATGCATGTTAACATATTGTACGCAGAAGCCATTCACTTCACTTGGTTTGACACTACATGACATATTTTCACCACTGCTCACAGAAATTACTCATCAATGTCTGGAAGTCCTTGCAAGAGAAATGGCATTGAGTTTGCACAGATCAATTCAACACAAATATGCAAAAATAAGAATCACACACAGGACACAAAAGGAAAACGATGAACAAACACTGAGACACAAATAACGAGTGCCAAAGGGAAGGATCCTAAGGAAGGCAGTATGGATTTTCCTCAAACTTCCTACCATCACAAAATCCTTCCAACAGCTTCCAAATCAGCTGGATTGTGTTGTGAGGAGCCACAGAATGTCTATTACGGAATCCATGTACACCACAGATATTTGCAAAGTAGATGGCTAGTGTCCCTGGGGCACCAGGCACCACCCTGTTGAGCCTACCCGGTTAAGCCAAACAAAACCTGAATGCAGCCTGTAGCAGAAGGATGGGCAACTTCTTATGGGTCAAGGACCATTTTCAACATTGCCTGAGTGGCCGAAAGCCAACTGGGCTACATCCAAAGACAGCAGATCCAGACCAGTAGCATCAGTAGCAACAACAACAGCAATACACATTTCATTTTGATTTTCTTGTCCCTCTTAGATGTAATGCTAAATTGATATGCTACAATATATTCCTCCTGATGTTACAGTACCACCCGTCCCACCATCCTCCCCTGAATATTCTTGCTAGTTTCTGTCAGTCAGAAGCAACACTTATAACAGGTTGCCTAAGAAGGCCTAACTGTACATTACAAATGACTGATCATTAGAGCTGAAATCATGTTCGCATTCCATACATGTGTTTTGGGTAAGCCTTCAGAGCTTGTACTTGGCTGTCAAACATCATCCCAATTTGCAGGATATGACAGATGCAAAGAACCCTCTTGCTGTGACAGCTATACATTCTCTAGGTCAGGAGATCTCTATTCCAACCATGGCTTCTCTGTGATGTATAGTTCAGCCCACAGTGGCAGAGCATCTCTGGCATTTGCAGGGAGAATGCATGAATCATACTGCACAGACCACCATGTCTGCCATCTCTCCTCCAAAAGAAAAAAAAAAGGAGAGGAGGGAGGGATAAGTGGTAGGAAAGAAAAATGATTGCTCTTGGGGGTTGGGGAGAGAGGCAGAGCATCAGGGCTGCCGTAGTGGTGGCAGCAAAGCAATGTTGCTTTTGTTGGGGAGAGTAGAAAAGGAGTGAAGAAAGACCTGAGGCCATAAGCTGGAGGAAGAGGGCACCTGCTGTGGGTTTTTGTTTTTTTTTGATAGATAAAGGGAGGTAGAAATTTTCCTGCCACCTCAGCAGTAAGTGGAAAGCAACACACACATTGCTGTCTCCCACTGTAGTGCATCCAACCCGCCCATGCACCTGAGCACAGCAGAACAAAACAAATACAGTAATGTCAAATCTGCTGACTGTCAGGGAAATACAGCCACTGTTCTTGATGATCCCGTTAAGGTGTCACTGCTAAGCTTCCCAGGAATCCAAAGGTTCCTGATATACAGTCTGGCAACCACTTTTTAAATGTGAAACAGAGCAGAGCTTATTTATCTTCTAAAGACCAGAAAACAAAAGCAACCACCATCATCCAAACAAACAAAAAACTCAAAAAACAAAATGGCCGCTAAGGTCTTACCTGCAGTGCAGACTTGGTTGTAATCTGGGCAGCACTCCGCGTAGGCAAGGCAGTTTTTATCACACTGGCAGGCCTGCTTCCTATCATACCCTTCCCCACATCTCCCTGCACAGCTTGATAAATCTAAAATCATACAATACTGCTGTAAATATTGCCAAAACAGAACAAGAAGTCAAGAACGAATGGATGGTAAAGCCAGGGAAGGGCGGTACTTGTTCCCCCAGGCCCTAAAAATAACAATGTACGTACTGTACATTTGCTTTACTGGAGCCTCAGCCTAGCTCTTATCACAATCTCCAAGCCTTTTTGAGGAGCAGGGGTGGTCTATGAAGGCAAACACGAGTAGGCATTTATCCTGTGCAACCCTCAGGATAGGATGGGTCTACTTAGGAGCACTGGTCATTTTCTACAGCTTGTTAAGAGGTGAGGAGGTTCTATGGGACCATCTAGACCAGTGGTTCTTAACCTTTGTTACTCGGATGTTTTTGAACTGCAACTCCCAGAAACCCCAGCCAGCACAGTTGGTGGTGAAGGCTTCTGGGAGTTGCAGTCCAAAAACACCTGAGTAACCCAAGGTTAAGAACCAGTGACTAGACAATCGACATTGATTATGCTATTGTTTTCTTTTCCTTCTCTGTTGTTCCACAGTTTGGGATAACTTGTTATAAATAATGACTGTTAATGTAAACATAATACTCTGCCAGTAATGCTTAATTTAAATTAATTGACTGCTTCTTGCACTACCCTTTCCCCTTTCAGCTTCTGAGGTTCCCTAGAATTCCCTTTTGCCTCTGGGGACGCCTCTGGGTGCCTTGGGATGGGGAAGGGGGGGCTTTAGTATTCAAGAACTGGTGGCAGATCACCAGAGGCAATCCCAGTCCTGGCAGCCCCCCCAGCAACAGATAATGGTACGAATATGTTATATCACAATTGTAATTTAACAAGGGGTATATTGCAATTGTAATTTTTATACAGGAGTGTGACACCTCAGGCTGCTGCTGTGTGCTCTCTTGTGGCTGCTGAGGTAAAAGGAAGGCAGGCAAGCGGAAAGTGTTTTTTGCACCCCTGGTTGGCAGCCTGTAGCATTCAGATTTTTGAAAAAGTAATGAAATGTAACTATTTGAGTTACTTTTGAGAAATTAAAAGTAAAGATTTACTTCCATAACTGCTACTTATTAACAGTATTTAACTGTTTGGTCTTGGAACTATAAATGCAAACAGGCCCTGACCAGAATTCTGTTAGTGACCACATGAGGTTTATGTAACTTGTGGTGGTTAATGGAAGCTCACTGACAAAATATCAGGGTACGCTTATACTGCACAAATGGGCAAGTGACCCTGGCACTTTGTCACTTAGCTGCGGCCAAGTTAAAACAAACTTTAAGCAAACACCAGAAGGATTCTGTCCGCCTTTTAATTGTTGAAGATCTGGCTTCTTTTGGTCTTCTCTTCTCTCCCAGCCCCCCCCTTTTTTTCTTGAAGCATTTCACGCCTTGTAATAAATGCATTTGGGAGAACTAAAATGGGGCATGCTTTTAATATCTATATTAATGATATAATTGATAATCAGTACAACTAACAGTTAACTAGTCATAAACATTATGGTCTAAGAAGGCTTTGGACTTTTGGGGAGGCATCTCAGTCTCTGTTGTGGCCCGTAGTGCTCCCTAGAAATCTTCTGCTAAAAGATGGGAGACTGAAGCAGCATTAAAAAGCAGGGTATGGAGTAGGGTGAGGAGAAGCTTGGGAGGGGGAAAAAAACTCCTCAGCAGCCTGGAGACTTACGGGGGGAATAGAGCACTTTAATCTCGCCTTTTTATTCCACATATATAGTGTTTATATTTAATGAGGAGTATATATATTTAAAAGTGCTTGAACATAAACTGGAAGTGTGAACGAATCCACCATAGCTAAATACTGGTGTAGGGAGAGAGACTGTTTTCATTTTGAACTGTGCTGCTAAAGCAACCTTCCAAGTTGACCTCAGAAGATAGGAGATTGCACAGAGTCTTTAGAAATAATGTTATTCAAATAACAGTGTATATTTCCTGGCAGTGGGAAGTGCTCATTTTGTACCTTGCCTGAGGACTGGGAAAGGTTCCATAAACAAAAATGAGATAAGAAGTTGTTTCCATCCCATGCTCTCTATCACAAACAACAATACAAGCTTTTGACTCATGTAATTCCCCACCCCAGTGATGGACACTAGATGTATGCCACACTTATCTCATAGAAAAGCCTCATCATCACCACAAGAACATTTCAGCTAACCCTGGAGCTTGGAAAACACAAAAAAACTTTGCTGGGCTGGTTCCTGGGGTAAACTGGCTATATTTGCAATCTCTGGACATGTTTATATATGTTTGCCTCCACATACTTCAGGTTAAAGCATGGAGTAGTGTGTGAGGGTATAGATTCTAACCCCATCATCCCCATGTAAGCAGCTGTTGCTTAGATTTCATATGTTGAGTGCAAAAGCCAAAAGGGCCCCCATAAATACAGTGGACCCTTGACTTACAGACGGCTTGACTTACAGACTTTTTGAGTTACAGACTTCTCTGGCCGCAAAATTTAGGTTTGACTTGCAGACTGAGATTTGACTTACAGACCAGAAAAAAACCAAAATGGAACAAAAACGGCCTGTTACGGGATTAATCGGTTTTCAATGCACTGTAGGTCAATGGAGACTTGACCTACAGACTTTTTGACTTGAGAACTGCCTTCCAATACGGATTAAGTTCTCAAGACAAGACCCCACTGTAGGTTTGGTGGATCATGCTTACAACACTCCCCAGATTGGAGAATCTGCCTTAACCTTCCCATTTTATTATCTCCCTTTGTGAGGCATTGAACAATGAAATGTTTCAACTGAGACATGCAGAAATAAATCCTGAAAGGGTCACAATAATAGCCTTATTGTGAGTACAAAGAAGACATAAAACTACAGCAGTTGGAGGGTTTAGAAGTTTAGCCAACTAAATTGAAGGGGACAAAATTATTGATCTCAATACATCAAGGCATCCTTCCCTTTGAACAAGGAAAACCAAACATTGAAAGGACAAGCCAAAGGAAATATTGCAACACAACAAGAAAAAACAGATATAACATACACACAACATGGGAGTCAAAAATATTTTAAACATAGTGGACACACATATAACCATCACATTATACAAAATATAAATGGAAACACAGAGTTATCTTGCAAAATACCGTTGTTTCTTTGTATAAGCATTGAGCAGACATTTATTTTCTGCAGAGAAGCCATGAAAATTTTGTGACATCTTGTAGGTCACTCAAAAATCATAAACAATATGACATGCAAGATGCAATTCATAATTTCCATCTGCATGGCATGTACCATTCCCCATTTGTCACATCTTTTTCACTAGAGACAAAAAGAGAGCCTTTTTCATTTGAATGCAGGCACAGTAAAATGATATTCTCTAAGTATAGGGAGGCTCCCAAAGTGAAGCATTTCCACTATCAAAATGCTTCTTTCCTTCCTAAATCATTTTTCTATTCATTTTCCTTTAATATTAGGGGCCTGAAACCCTGCTCATGCTAATTAATTTTTAAAGATTAATTATGTTGTTGTTTTAATTATGTTACCTGCTCTTTATTATTTATGTTACTTGTTTGTTTAATTGTTCATTATGTTACCTATTATTTATTACTTTTATCAATAATGGTTTTAATGTACTTGATTTTTATTACAGACTGCCTTGGGATTTTTTAAAATAAAAAGTTGTGCATGAATGTTCTGAAAGAAAAAAACAGAATACCCTATGGCTGGAGGAGATCAGGTTTTTAAAGAAATTAATAAACTACATACACAAATCATTAGAAACTGCTGAATACTTTCAGAACCTTTGATTTCAGTGAATGCAGTTAAGGCCATTCTCGACTCACTCCTTAAACTCAACAGTACTTCAAAGTAATTAACATCAACTTCATCATGCTCTCATTTTTTGTATTACATATGTGTGTGAGTCTACTATAACGAATATTAGACAAACTAGGAATTAGGTGAGTAATTTTAAAATCACAGCAAAAAGTTAATATGTGCCTAATTTAACAATTTATAATTTAGCAATTATTTTGGGATGTTTATCACACTGGATCCATATAAGCTACTGTACTGCTCATTTTTACTCTAGACTGTCATCATCATCAAGAGTGTTTGATGTTGTAGAAGTCCCATCTCCTCTCCTTCCCAGGGAGAACAGGCAACGGCCATGGCAGATGTAATTAAGCAAATCTGGCAGATCAGGCAAAGGCTCCCTACTGCTAGAGGGGTTTCAGGGATTGTCTCAGATTTAATGAACTTTAGGTGAAATGGAAAATATTGAGGGTTATGTGGTCTGTTATTTTGTTTTGCTTTCACCTACATATCTATGTTGAAAAAGTGTGGGAATGCTTGACACTAACAAAATGCATCTAGAATTATTACCATTCTTACATATATGTGAACATCGAACAAATTTTAGAACTTCACATAGATATTCCATAATTAGATGAGAAATAACTTTGAAGCCTGGTTTTGGATCAGTGTGACACCAGGAGCTTTTCCTGCCTCCCAGTCTGTGCACCAGCTTGCTTTGTGTTGTGGTCTATCTTCAATACTAAAAGGTGGAATTCTTCTGAAGTATGAGTTCTCTGACACAAAAGCAGCCTCAGCAACATTTCTCCAACACTAATGTGCTTCAGCTCTAGTGATTACAATGACTGTTTCTCTCCCAGGGTATCATGCAGGATGCACAGAGTAATGGTTTCTGCTGGGAGGAAAAACTCCTCAAATTCAAAGCAAGAAGGACAGGCATCTGCCAGAGGTAGGGGAACCATAAAATATTATTTACATTTCTGTTTCCAGAAGGCTCTTCTGGACCAAAAGTCTGTTTGCTTTGAAAGCAAGGACATATTTATCATTTAACATACATTACTGGGGAGGTATTTTTATTTAAATCTTATTTCTCTTACCTCTGTTACCACAGCATACAGCTCATATAGGTTATGGAGGTCATTCATGCCTAGTGTTTAAGACAAGAGTGAAGAAAGATGTACCTCTAGATGCTGGAGTGCAACTCCCAGCAGCCCCAAGCAGATAGCTAATTGAGAAGAATGCTGGGAGGTGTAGTATAATGTAGTTTAAAGTAATGGAGTGGTTTACAGGGCATGAAAACCATCCTAGGGAAAAGACCAAGTAGTATAAGTAGGGTATCAGATCCCTGATATTGAAGCACCTAGAAATAGCCTTCTAGTGGCAACTGATCTTCATGCCATCACATTTGGAAGTACATGAAGCAGGGGAAGGACCATTATGTTATTGTTTTCCATGCAGTCCTCCCCTCTCTCCCGAATGATTCAGAATGTGATGGCCTCAATGTAACGCGTAGTTATACTCAGAAGGCAGAAGAACCGCAAGAAGCATTGTCTTCTTGAATAAATCACCGTGCAAACCAAAAATGCAAGCTAGAGCTGGCTAGGTGTAGTTTTATTTAACTTAAATCAAAAGACTTCACTTGAACTATGCTATGAACTTAACTGCCGTTGTATGGATCCAGATAATATATTTTTATGGTTTTGTTTTTTCAACAGTTTGTTCATTTTGAAAATTTACAGTACCTTGTGAAGAAACTTGCTGCGCCAGAAAAACTGAAAGCAAAAGTAGGGAGGTCCAATATATATTCCATGCCATGGTGAGTTGTTGGGATTGTGTCTTTCCTTAAACAAAATAAAAATATTTTTTTTCATTACAGGGTTCATTATATTTTGGGATCATTATTTTGGAATCCAAACATATTTCAGCAAAATATTCATGTGTATATTATGTAGAATTTAATTTTGTACCGTTAAAGTATCGTTCACAGACAGACAGACAGACAGATCATATTCAACTACAAAGAATATGTAGGACAAGTGCACAGAAAATCATAAATAATAATTTGCACACATATAATTAAAGACTTTCAATTCTATAAAATGAAAAATATCTAAAATTCATAGCATTTGTTCACCCACTTCTAACAATTTTTAAAGATATTAATGGATACATACAGACATAACCCCAACACACACACATACACAAACTCTTAAATGAATTCTAAAATCTATTTAGCCTCTTATTACCTTCAATTATTTTTATATTTCACAATTCAGATACTCATATTAAAAAATAAAACTCATATATTACTCACAATAACATATAATATAGTGTTTACAATATGGAGCAATTTAAAGGCTTCCTGTGTGTATTCAACACCGCCCCCAAAAGCATATATTAATTATTTTTATTAAATTTTATCTTCCCTGTTATTTTTTTAAAGCCAGCTCTTTTACAAAAGGAAACCACCGTTACATTTTTCCAGAAATATCTATTCCAAAAATAGATAAACAATCTACAACTAATAGTTATTTAGCCTTTTTAAAAAAATTAAGAGTCTTGCTCTGTTTCATATATCTATTTTGCAGACTCTTGAATTAAATGTTATTCTAGACTATCATTACAAGATGGAAATCCTTTGAACAAAGTTCTCTGCACTCACGCAAGTATTGCACTTACCCTCCAATGGTTATTTCTGGTAGCAGTGATTCTCCACATCCTTATATATTGGTGAGAATATATTGAGATGAACTAATTAGGCAGCATGTTAGACAAAACTAGCTGTGACAACCCATGACAGCAAATTTTCCACATCTTTTGGACATCATCCCAGAAGACTAGACAGCAACATCTGGAAAACACTCCCATTAAGAAAAATGACTATGAAAAAAAAAATACTTTTAGAATTATTAGTCAACACATTTCTAATAGTTTAGTGAACAAACTGTCCTAAGAGAATGTATATTTCTGGCAAGCGTGGTTATTCACTGGCCATAGAGATTGTTCACAATGAGTGGTTGTGGAATATATGCCACTTGCTATCCAATATAGTCCAAATATGGGACATTTTGAAATATGAAATGTAAAGTTTTAGAATAAGAAATGTGAGTGAGAACTCTCCAAAACTTTAAGGAAATATTCTGGAGAAAGTTTGAAGGAATCTGGTAAGATTTCATCAGTGGGCAACACTCATACGAGGACACTGGTTAAACTACTTCCCTTTTAATATCCTAGAGTAGGAGCCAGTCCCCCAAATGTAAATTCACCTGTAGAATTTTCTAGATGTGGAGTAACCTTTGTATTCTTTCCGATGTTATTAAGACTAGCACAATGTCCCTAATTTTTTAAAGCTTGTGGGCATGTTTACTATTTTTTTAATCAGTGCTATGGAGACACCCACAAAATGAGGTTGTCAGAAAATGGCCCCCTAGCTTTATGTGTCATTCCTGCCTTTTCTCACACAACCTGAGCTACACATCAGCATGACCTTGAGAATGCAGTGGTATTCATGGGACAATCTCAGGAAAGTGCAAGGACTTGAGGAATATGTTAAAAACATGACTATATCATTTTTGTAAGCTATGAGGGGATGGGGAGCAATCACATATAGACCTCACATATAGATCAAGTAGATAGGTATATGAATCTGGGCATTCACTTAACAACCACATACAGTCATGTGAAAAAGAAAGTATACATTCTTTGAATTCTATGGTTTTACGAATAAAAATCACCTGGTGCTTAGTAGGTCTGAAAATTAGTTAAATACAATCTCTGTTGAACAACAGCACATGACATATTACACCATAGCATGATTCATTTTACAAGAATACAGTAAAGTCAAAATGGAGAAGTCATGTGTGAAAAACTAAGTATACCTTATGATTCAATAACTTGTAGAGCCACCTTTAGCAGCAATAACTTAAAATAATTGTTTTCTATATATCTTTATGAGTCTCTCACATCATTATGGAGGAGCTTTGGTCCACTCTTCTTTACAACACTGCTTCAGCAGTGATAGCATCCAAACCTGAGCTTTAGTAGATTGACCAAAAAACCAAAAGGAAAACAAGACTTTGGTCTGCTGACTAGCCAGGACTATCAAACAGGTGGATATGCTAACTGCCTTCTAAACAAGGTGTACTCTTCATACTTGGTTTCAACATGGAAATTAAAAGATTTCTTAAAAGATTTAAATAGCCTTTCCCCCCACTGCTGCCTGCTAAATTTTGGCACTGCGGCAACAGTCATGGCAGTGTAGCTCCTAACAGGTTGATCTTGGGGCATCTTGACCTTTGCTGGTTTCCACCAGACATATACCTTGTGGAGAAATGAAACTGGAGATCCACACCCATGGAGCATGTACCCCAACTTCTCAATACCCTTATCCCAGTGATTTCCCCCCCTCCTCCGTGAAATTTCTCACAAGCTGAGAGTCTGCAACCAGACAATTGTGTCTGTAGGAATGTTGATAAGGGAGTGGAGGGGTTCAACTCTCCCACAGACACAACTGTTTGGGCTTTTTCACAATAGTTCTGTTGCATTCTAATGCAGATGAGGAAATTCCATAAGGGGGGAGGGAAGGAAAACCAGTCATTTTCTTCCTCCACCAACAAATGCTCAGGGCCAAGATCTCCTACAACAGGTGTGTGTGTACATACACATGCACACTCTCCTGTCTGACTGATGCAAGAGTTATAAAGAAAACTGAAATTTGGACTAGATATCTGACAGTATACACAGTAAAAAAATTCATTTGCTTGAAAATTCACTTCATTGGATTTAGTTTTCCATCTTTATCATGGAACACAACATTTTAGGGAAACAGTAGTAAAGAGCTCTACTGTCTTCTTACACAGTTATTGTTTGTAAAAGATATTTGGTGGATTTCTTGTACAGTACGTTTATATTTTGCAAAGTTATGCATTTCTTCTTCTTCTTCTTCTTCTTCTTCTTCTTCTTCTTCTTCTTCTTCTTCTTCTTCTTCTTCTTCTTCTTCTTCTTCTTCTTCTAATCTGTGCCCCTATCAGGATCAGCTGAAGACACTGTAGTGGCTGACACACAGCAGAACATCCCTCCCTGCCCTGCAGGGAGTAATCAAGACCAGTCAAATTATTTTGGCACCTGATAAAGAAAACTCTAAAATTACCACTCCTCTTTCCTTACAAAAAAAGTATGACATAGATCAATTTGCCCCCTAACCATCTGTCTGTGGCAACCAGTTGATTCTACTTAATGGTAAAACAAATCCTGAAATATCTGGTTGTGAGGGTGTGTTTTTCTGAGTTTTGTCACTTTGTCTTCTATGAAATGAGTTTCCAAGCAATGATTTCAAAAGAATGATCTTCACTTTAGGAATTCATAGACTCTGTCTTTGTCTTGTATGTAGCTGCTTGGGCAGGTTACTTTTTAAAACAACTGGTCATCCATGACAGACATTTTATGAATTGGCACAGTCCTCAGTTCTTGACATTTAAGGCAGCCATTTTTGTGGGAGCACCATGACATATTCTCATAATTTAGCCAAAACAATTTGAGGAATCCTTATATTATACTATCTAGGAGTAGTATTCTTCATGGTCAAGATACTTCTATAACATTTGTTTGCTTATAATTCACTGGATCAAAGTTTATGTATAATTTTAAATGATAAATTCGAAGCCTGATGCTACTTATTAACTTCTACCATTTTGTATTGCTTCCTGTTCATTGTAGCTGATTGATTTGATAACTGCCTCTTTCATTAATCCATAAGAATAGCACTCCTGAATGGTGCCCTACTTCACAGGCAATCTCATTTGGAAAGACTTTTTGTTGATTTGGGGAGGTGGGAGCAAAGGTTTTGTAGTAAAATGAAGCATCCACACCAGAATCAAAGAACATGAGAGACACTGCAGACTAAAACAGCCAGAAAAATCTGCAGTAGCTGAACATGCCCTGAAACAAACTAGGCATGAAATTCTATTCCAAAATACTGAAATACTGGACAACACCAGCAATCATTACGTCAGACTGCACAGGGAAGCCATTGAAATCCACAAGCACCAGCAAAACTTCAACAGAAAAGAGGAAAGTGTGAAGCTCAACAAAACTTGGCTCCCAGCTCTCAAAAATACAGTGTGCAAAAGGTCAACGAACTCTGCCCAGCCATAAGGAAAAAAGACAAAAGCCTATCTCACAGCCATAAATACTGCACTCCCAAAGCCAACTACACCAGAGCACAGAGTGCTGTCCTCTGAAGATGCCGGCCACAGAGACTGGTGAAACGTTAGGAAGAACAACCTTCAGAACACAGCCAAAGAGCCTGAAAACCCCACAACAACCAGTACTGTTACCAATAGTTACAAGCTAGTTAACAGTTTTCCTTTCTGTCAGTTAGTGTTCACCAATGGTACTGTCAGTAACTACAAAATAGATGAGGGTAAACATAAAATGGCAGCAAAAATGGGACCAGTTTCCTCCTTCACTCATAGAGTCCACAAAATATACAGCTAAAAACTACTTGAAATTTCCTGGTCAGATCTATTAAGAGCCATTATGTTAAAAAAAACCCTATGAAATAAACGTTGTGGAGAAGAGACACTAAATGATTCATGAATCATTAAGGAAGAATTCACTACTTCTGCTGGTGCTAATTTGATTTTATTGTGTCCCACTTTGTTTTTGACCCTCGCTGTTGATTTTGTTATGATTGTTTTGTTTATTTGTTTGTATGTTTATACCATTCATCCACTGGAACCATTACTCTGAGCAATTGATAAGAGTAGACAAAAATATATTAAATTAGAATCATAAAAACTATAACTGAAACAATGTAACCGTCAATAACTACAGCTACAATGCATCAGGATGAGCAGAAGTAAAATTAACAATAACATTAAGGTGTTCCGTTTTTTTCTTACCTTTTCTTCTTTCCTCCTCTTTCCTTTAACTAAAGAAGGCGACCCAAAAAGCTTCCCTGAAGAGCTAGATTTTTAGGAGTTCCTTAAACGTCCAAAGGGAGGGAGCCTGGTGTATTTCCTGCCGGGGGGGGCATTACAGATGGAGGGAGTGACTGTCAAGAAAGCCCAATTCCTTATGGACGACTTACAGGATTCTCTTGGGGTTGGTACTTGCAGTCCTGAGGTCTGCGAAGACCAGGTAAAATGGATAGCAGAATTTGGAAGAAGACATTCTGACAGGTAGTAATGTCCCATTTAGGGCCTTAACACATTATTACCAGAACCTTGAAGCAGACTGGTGAACAGTGCAAGCATACCAATATTGGGGAAATATGGTCAAATGATCCTTAAAGGGGAGGATTAATCCATCTAGTTTATGGGAGATTTTCCCCAGGCAGGTAAATGACCTCCTGCCCCCAAAGATCCCCATCTTGTCTAGATTCAGTTTCAGTGTGTTCATCTTCGTCCAGGCAGCGCTCAAGGGGCTGGATTAGCACCCATTGCAGATGGATTAAAGGAGAGATAGATCTGCCTTGCTATTAATTTGTATTTTATATTGTCAATATACCTGTATACTGCTCAGATCTGCAAAAGCTCAGGACTTTGCAGAAAATACAGCCGTGTAATCACTTGGAACTAGACTAGATGAGATGCTGTCTAAAAGCAGTGCACACTAAAAAGGAAAAGACTATTTTATTACACAGTTATTTAAGTCCATGTTTAGCAAATCAGTATTTTTTTGTTTTAGAACTGGTCATTTAAGAAATAACATGGTTTGATTTACACGTTTGGTGTCTGAGGCACATAGCACTGCAAGAGAAGCATGTCTGGAGCAATAATATGAGGAAATACACATTTGTCTTAACATATGATAGGTATCCATGAATCGGGCAACAATATGAAAATGATTCACCAATGATGACAGCACTTAAATTGGCAAAAATGTCAATCTAATTGGGCAGTATGTCTGGGTTTTCTGTAGGGGTTAGTGAGGAAAAAATGACGTTTCTAGAATAAGGGTCTGGCATAGAAGAAAGCTGACCATGTTTGATTCAGTGTTCCTTGGTCCCTAATCTTTGAGCAGTGCTTTTAATTTTAGAGTGTGCAGCAGCCGACTGTGATCTGAACAAATGGAGTGAGGTCTCAGTCAGTTCACTGTTGGGAAAAACGAACGCGAAATATAATCTGGCTCAGCAAAATAAGACATCAACAATGAAAATAAAATCTTTTAATAAACCTGGCTTCACAGGATTTAACTAGATGGGAGTAAAGTTCCATTCCAACTGCCAGATTTCCATAGACCCTGATCAAGCCTTCGGTTCTTCTACTGTCTTTTCTTATGCACAATTATTTGGGAGCAAGTTCCATTAAATACAGTGGGATTTACCTTGGAGTACAAATACTTAAATCTATAGTTTATTCACAACACCACCACTTTTAACCAGAATACAGACCTGGTAGTGGCCAGAATTTGCATTTAAAAATTCTGGTGCCTTCTCAGAAGAAATAAATGTCTCTTTCACTATTTAAGAGTCAGAAGAACAACCTTTTTCAGACAGATGGCAAAACCACCCCAGAATAATGAAGTTGTGTTACAGCCATTTAACTATGGAATCAGTGGCCTAGGAGGATGGTTGTGAAGGAGAGCAGACAGCAAGTGTGCCATCCTCAACCGAAAAGACAGAGATAGTTTTGGAGGGAGTGACAGAAGAGAAGAAAGGCAACATAGAAATCTGCTTAGCAGCAGGAAAAGGGGAAGACCTAGATTTATCACTGTGGGAGGAGGAGATAAAAGGGAGGGGAGAACGGAGATTCAGGGTAGTTGTTGGGAAGAAGGAGTCAGTTAAGAAGGAGGTGAAAGTAGGAACAGAGGAGCAAGCAGGGCAGTATGACAAGGCGTGTGATCTCTTGAGGGATTTTCCTAATCTGAAGGTAGGAGGAGGATTGCTTCCTGATCCTGATCTCCCTAGGAAAGGAGAAATGATATATGAGATGCAAGAATGGACAGTTATAGTATTTCCCTGTGGCCAGGGGTGAGGGAAACAAGTGATCCGGCCAGATCCAATCTTCAATTTACCACCCTAGGAGGGAGATTGGGCACGACGTCCCTGTTATGGGATGGTGTGTACGATGAGGAGTGCCCCATTACGCCAGATCACCAACAAGGACCACTTTAGTCCAGCCCCGCAGTAGAAGAAGAGAGTGGATCTTCATGAAAGACACTGATGTCTAGTTATGGTCCGTTACCTGACTTATCATGTTTGGACACAGTTGTAACTAATGATGAAATTATGCAAATTAATAAGGAAAGAATTATTGAAACTAGATCGGCCTCCACCTCTCCTTCCCGCCAAATTGGAGGAACTGTCATCAGATTTGAAAGAACTCAATCACAAAGGTAGACCCTCATTCACTGGAAACATTTGAGCAGAGGTTGGATGGCCTTGTCCTGCATGCTTTAGGTGTGACCTTCCTGTGTTGACAGTGGGGCTGGACCTGATGACAACAGGAGGGGCTCTTCCAGATCTGCAGTTCTACAATTCTAGTAGAAGTGGATGTGGCTACAAACTCGTGGCTGTGGCTGTACAGTGTAATAACATATTATACTGGAACTATGGAGAATGAATATGAGCTTACACAGCTGTGTCCTCCTGATGCATCCTTGACTTGCAACTGCCCTACGTGATGCTTTGCTGAAGGGAGAATGTTTTAGAATATAGCTCCCGAAAATCCCCCATGCTGGCTGTGGGTTCTGGAAGTTGTAGGACTTTGTGTTGTTGTTTTTTTAAGGTTTTTCCAAGCTCCAGTCGTAACTTGCTTACCCTGAAAAAACTTAAATAGTAAAAGGCCTTGGATGGCCGAGAACTTCTTGTACTCTTGATTCAGTGCTACAGTGTTAAAACAAACTGTTCCCTAAAAATGAGGTGCTTCATGGAATCATACAGTATGCTGACATTATCTGCTGTTGCTTCCATTGGCTGTGGAGATGGGCAGAGGACCAGAATGGATTCAATGCCTTCTGTGATGGACTGGGTGCGATTGAATTGGGTGCAAATCCAGCTGCCCCTTAAAAAAAACCACACACTTATTTTTACGACAGAAGAGGCCTTGGCTAGGTCGTTCCCAAGAGCTGGCTAATGAGCACTAATGAGGTGAAACATTTTCCCGAAGGATATAGCAGATTGCTTAAATCTCCCAAAGATCTATTTTGAAGGGGACAATTTTGCATTAGTAAATTGTTAAATCATTCTTCTGTCTCTAGTCTTGATGAGCTTATACTCGTTTGATACTGTTAAATACTGGGTAGCCAATGCACAAAGAAAAACAATATTTAATGTATAATATAAAGGATTTCTTCCTGAATAAGAAAAAATAGTGTTAGTCCTTGATCTAATACTCAAACAGCTTTCCTCACAAAGTTATAAGAAACAGAATGTGGGGAAAAATGGTTTTTGCAATTCATCTCCCAGAATCTCATTAACCAGGGTGGCTATTGGGACTTGTAGTCTGGAAAGGGAGTTGTAGTCCCAAAATGCAATTTTCATGCTCTGGTATCATTATACTTGCAGTGCGGAAATGGAAAAGAAAGACTATGCAAGCTATCTGTGCATGGGATCACAACCCCTGACCCTGGACTATAACTCCCATAATCCAGTACAGGACATACAGCAGACTACATGTGTTCCCATGCGCAGGTGGTTTGCTGTTACTCCCATTACAAGGAGGACTGTCTACCCAGGGGGGACATGTTTGTGGCTGCTCTAGTTTCTGTCCTTCATTGAATGCATTTAAGTTTGCACTCATATAGTAGTCCTATTATTAAGAGTTAAAAAAGAATAATGTAAGTATAGTACTGTGTTGAAATTTCACCAGAGGTGGTTCTGTATGGTATATTATATTTAGAATATTACATTTAGAAATAAATACTGTATTTCTATTTTAAGCACCAAAAAAAAAAAATCTATCACTACCACCACCACTAAAAGGTAAAGGTAAAGGTTCCCCTTGACATTTTTAGTCCAGTCGTGTCTGACTCTAGGGGGCAGTGCTCATCCCCGTTTTTCAAGCCATAAAGCCAGCGCCTGTCTGAAGACAGTTTCCGTTGCCACATGGCCAGCATGACTAGGGAGCTCCGTTTTACCTTCCCACCAAGGTGGTACCTATTTATCTACTTGCTTTCAAACTGGCGAGGAGCTGAGACAAAGCGAGGGGAGCTCACTCTGTCGCATGGATTCGATCTTACGACTGTTCATCTTCTGCCCCTGCAGCACAGGCTTCTGCGGTTTAGCCCACAGCGCTGCCACCACCACTACCTTATTCAATTACCAGTCACTGAATAGGGTGGAGTACTACTAAGGTTCATGGAAGTGGAAATGTAAAAAATGTAGAGGTGCAAATTAAGTCATAGGCATAGTGGGATTGTGCAGACATTCATTCTTCCCCACCATGCCTAAAAAGCAATCCCTTCAGAAACATAACTGTTGGATAGCTCTGTGGTTTAGGTATTTCCCTTCAGAGCCAGAGGCTGGGAGTTCAATTCCCTACTATGCCTCCTTGACAAGGGCTGGACTTGATGATCCCTAGGATTCCTTCCATCTCTGCAGTTTTATTATTAGCATTAGCACTAGTATAAACATAAGCACGTATCCCTCTTTTGATGCACACTTTAAGGTGATGAAAGGGCTTGAGCTGAGAGCAGTGCATTCAGGAGGCCATGTTACAAGTCTGCACTCCCAACATGGACATTCAGAGAGGAATGGTCAAAGCCAAGAGACCAAACTCAGGTGTATCCACCTTCTTCAGAAATGAATAGTTATCTCAGCAGAAGACAACTCTTCATTACAGCAATGATGGGGGCAAAGAAATTCCTGAAGCGCAAGTGCTGGGCAGCAACAGCAGTGGGAAATGCTGTTGTCGAAAAAGCTTTCATAGGCAACAGCAGTGAGATTTAAGCTAACTCTTAGCACTATGCAGATGAAGGCAACATTAAACATCTTCTGGATGCTTTATACTCAAAACCCCTATCCAAAGTGAAACAAGAATAAAATCAGGCCTGATTACACTGCTAAACTGTGTTTTTGCAGATCTGAGACAGCAGTGAACAATGAGTGTTTGTAGGGTCATTCAACCGCTTTCTGTGGTTGGAGGGGTAGGATACAGCTTGGTGGGTCATGTGCTGTGTATTTCTATACTTATTCCAGCCAAGAAATAACTACATACTGAAAATAAACAACAGGAAGTATGATGTCAACACTGTAATTATTACTATGTTATATAATAGCCATGGAGCTCTGCATTTGTAACTTCTGTTGGATTCAGATGGGGTTCACTCTCTACTGAAAAGGTAATCTAAATCCTGAAGCATTTGTTTCCTCGAGATACTAAAAAAGCTAGAGGCAAAGGTGATTTTTTTTCCTCCCTGATTTTTGTCAGAGTGTCTATAGATAAAATGACCAGTATATCTATTAAGAGTTGCCATAATTTCTACTCTTCTGGTTCCTATCCATTTATAGAAATCATCAGTACCATTTGTGACTACTCTCTTATGTCAGAAAGATTGTCTTTTATAAACTGTTAAGATCTGCATGGTTGTGTTTTCTGCTGTGTTTTGAAGGCAACAATGTTTATTTGGACTACCTTGTTCTTATGCCTGTGATGGGAAACACACTTGTGTGTTGTATTTCACTTTAACTATAATCAACATATTGAAAGAAGCAACAGAGGCAAGCTATTCATAGAGCCCATTTCATTGCCTCCCCAGAAAGCAGTTAGGAAGAAAGCAGGAGGATCACTGTGCTTCAAATGCATTAGAGTTATATGGGCAATACATAACTCCTGTCACTTCACAGTCACCTGATGGGGGCCATCCTTTTTACCCAATTATTTTAATATAATGTTATTAATTCTTTTAAAATATGTGAATAATTTACTGTTTTTAGCTTTTAATATTGTGTTTTTAATGATGTCAGCAGCCTTGGGTTCTTTTTTAGGCGAAAGATGAGGTAAAATATTTTAAACAAACAGTTCCTTTTTTCTGAGGCTGGGTAGTTAATTACCAGGAAATATCTTTATGGAACTTTCTGCCCCAACAAACTGGGATCAGCCTCTCCTTATGAAGGTTCAAGAAGTTACCTTCTTGTCTTGTTCTAGAAATCTAGAAAGATGAAACAGATTTTTTTAAAAGATGGTCCTTACATGATTCTGTTGTCTCATTTTTGCTGGCTTCCCCCCCCCCAAGTATATAGATTAACATCCAGAAAGGTGAAAGGTACATTCTTAACACAATATATTGCACACAAGTATATTAGCATCACAGGCACACAAACAAAGCAATCAGAAACAATACCAGCCACTTGCCCATCAGAACTTTGTGGGAAATAGTGCTGATTAGTTTTGAAGTGACACTCTATTTGTTTCAGGATATATTATATATACAATACCAACTTCTCAGATTAATTGGTTTGACTGTTGATTGTTTTGTAAGCAGCCTTACCTAAAAGCCAGGGTATACATTTTAAATGAAATGTTAATAGCTTCATATTGCAAACATAGGGATAAAAGTGAGGTAGCCTCAAATCAACTAGAAAATGCATAACTCTGGTAAAATTTTAAGCAAGGACTTTCCTGACTGTGTTACACCAGCTCACAACTTTTGTGATGCAATGAAAGGTATAGGTAAAAATGTCCCAAAATTTGGAGTCAGGCTGTTGTAAGGAAGTGAGAAGGATGTTTTTCAGAGAAAGGGATGAGGGTCCAGAAACTAATGGTTGTGGCCAACACTAATAATGTACATATGCGACTTTCTGAAGATAAATGCATTCCTACTTTTACCACTAACATATACATTTGTTTTTCTATAGCGTTTGCCGTATCAGTTATTGGGTAAGAGAGGTGTTCTGTGTAAAAAAGGGAGAGCAGAAGTCTAGACTAGCCATTTGACTGGTTTAGGGTGCGACTGTAAAATCAGATCAGCTTTTCCTGCTCATGCCACTGATTCAATGTGTGGGGCAGGCAATTGATTAACCCTATGGAACATCATAGGACAAGGAGAAAAGAGAAGTGTAAGGGAGAAGCCTTAGGGAAGCCCATGGGCAGAGAGCCGTTGGCCTTGGAATAAATTATAAATAATAAGCCTATTTTACATAGCTTAATGGAGTCTACTAAATGGCTACTTTTATACAATATTTATTTTTTTATTAGGGATTGGTATTGCATTGGGGGGTGTTCATACAGAGCAGGAGGGTGCACTTGCGGTTTGTCACAGAATATGTGATGGACAAAGCAGCAGCAGAGGACCAAAGCATAGTTTCATTATCAGGAACCCGTCTTCGCCCCACTTTGGTAGCATCTCAAGGAAGGGAGGGAAGGAGGGACTTTTCAACCCAGAAAGGAAAAGCAGTCTGAAGGGACGGAATTAAGAGATGTAGAACTGAAACATGAATCTGAAGTAGGAGAAAACATTGATGTGATCTAAAGAAAATATTTGGTGAAACTTAGCATGCATTCAGCTGTTTTCTTTACTCCACGTTGTTGTGAACTAATAGTTCTGCCACCACCTCTCCTACTTAGATGAATAAGCATTCCCAGAAATGGTTGTGAAACTAACACCCTTCCTTTTGGCAGCTTTTATGGATGGTGAACCACTCAAAACATATATCTGGGAAAGAGGGGGAGTAATATGCTAGGTTTGGGTTTTTTGTGACATGCTAAATATGAGGTAACTACTACTATGTGATGTAAAGAACTCTTTGACTTGTATGTTACTGTAAAGGAAATGTCAGGAGAATGAAATCATGTCAGGAATCACTATCCTGTTAAGGAGTATAATAATAGGACATTCTGAAACGAAATGCACTTGTGTCCCTCAGGCATTATCTGTGGGGACATGAAAGGATAATGCCCCAGACAGAATGCTCCAGTGAGCCTTATAGTGGTCCTTTCTCACGCAACACAGAGCAGTGCTTGCACTTGGTGATATCATGCCCTTATTTCTTGAGTATAACAAAATCGGTCTAAATGCATATATTTGTCTCTTTTAAATTAAATTAAATTGACTCCTTTATCCAAGAACTCAGACCTCAGCTGCCTTGTAATTGTTTCATGTCAAGTTGATTCCAATTTATGGCAACCATTTCTGGGTTTTTTAGAGAATACTCAAAAGTGGTTTACCATTCCTTCTTTCTCAGGCCCTCTGGGGCTGTGCAGCTTGCCCATGGCTACCCAGGCTGGCTGTCTTGGAATGTATGGTGGAGGACTGAACTCCCAACCTCTGGTTCTGCAGCCAGGTGCCTAAACCACTGAGTGCCTCAGAAAATAATTCTAAATTAGTACTACCAAACACAATAAGTATTACAGATATTATGCTATAATAATACATTATAATATTGAAACATGTCATCCCCTCCCCAAATTAATTTCCCATCTGAGAAATTCATAGGGCAGAATCCTGTTGATGAAACACAGTGCATTACACCCACTGGCTTAGTGCTTGGTGTGATCTCCAGCATAACATAAACTGAAGAAATCCCCCCCCCCCGCCCGATTAAAAGCATTGGGGCCACTGCTTGGACAAGAAATAGTTCATACACATTGCACAGATTCAGGAGAAAGGCCAATACACATGTGTGTAACAGACCATTGTGCACATGGTAAAATAACACAAGATTGCACCACTGGTGTGCTGTAGTGTGTAAAATGAATTATGCATATTAACCTTTAGCTGCCATGTTATGCAAGTTACAATTTAAAACAATGCAAAGTTGCCATTCAGAACAAAATTAACTAGAATGGTTACACCTTATAAATTGGTCTAGTTAATTTCAGCTCTCCATTAACTTCTGCAGGTCTAGTTGAACCTCCTGCAATGAAGTTTTAATATTACTGAGAAAATAGGTTATGTAGCTCCCACCACCCCATTCTCATTTCGCATGCCAACAATTACGAGTTCAGTAAATGAGGCAACTTTGCTTTGCTTCCACCATGACTGCAGAAGATACAGATTTGTGACTTCTTATCTCATTTCTTCTGCATCTATTGCATCTCCTTTTTGCCATTTTAGTCATAAGAATGATCATATATTCATCTATATTTAGTCAAGATAAATAATTGTTGTTTTGCTTAAATAAATACTACAGGAGTGAGCTGAAATTTTTTTTTATTGTTTATATATATGTATTTAAAAATTTTAACCACGTACAGAGTACACCATGTACTTAAAATACTGTAGAAACAAGTTGCCTAGCCTACCACTCTGGGCAACTCGTTTATAGTTTAAGTACATGGTGTACCCTTCCCCATGGGACTCTACATAGGTTGGTATAAAGAATAATCTTATCCCTTACATACTGCTGCAGATAACCAGTTTAAAAAGAATACCGTATTATATGATTTTACCAGTTGCTCGGTAGAAGTGTGTAAAATGATCACTGTAAAGTAGATTTTTCACTTGTTTTCCAACATTTCAAATGTAGGAAGATGTTAGCTGTAATCCACATCTTTTGTATTTTGCAATCAGATGCAGAACATGAGTGCAGACTGTGAATCTAATGGACAGACACTAATAATTTTCCAAGGGGATGTGGTCAACAGCTGGAGATTATATCTTTGCCATTACCCAGGGTGTGGTCAAGCAGGATGTTCTGGAATACCACCTGCTGAGTTCATCACTCTGGCAGATTATCAGGCAAACCAAGGACCATCTGATTTTTCACGCAGACATGCAGTTCTCAGATTCTGCCCCCCCCCCCCACACACCTTTTTCCTCCCTAAACTGCAATTCTAATAAAATAGGGCTTTCCCAGCAGCAATATAAAACCTGAAATTATGGAGCATAGAAGCAGTAAGTGAAAAATCCAAGATAAATTACAACGTATGTGCTAGTAGTTTGGATGTCTTCCCTTTGCCTCATAATTCATGGCAGTTCCTACTTCATTCCTCTTCTATTTGTTTGACTGTTATTGTTGTTTTGCTTATTTCTTCTCATGTTTTAAGTGGTTTCACAGCTTTCCCCTTCTCTTTATTAGGCTGTTGTTGTCTTTCTCTTTTAGTCTTTTTGTGTTTCCAGCCTCCTTCTGCTAATCCCAAGTAAGAGTAGACTCATTGAATCAATTATTGAGAGAAATTAACATCCCACTGATTTAGTTGGTCTACTCTATTTGGATCAAGTGAAAAGGTACTGGTCATTATTTTTAAGGTGCCATAACTCTTTTGTTTTTGGTTATGCCTGCTGAAACAGACTGACTACAACAGGCTACAGTTCCCCATAAGTGCGTGTTCAGCAACAGCTAGAATGAACAAACATTTAAATGCTATCCTTCACAAAAGGGGGGAGGGGTTCAGTTATATAGTACACTTCTGTGATCTAATTTTAAACATGTGTGTGACAACCCCAGACCTACTGGAGTATGCCACACTTTCACTAAGCTGCCACCAACCATTCCCTGTAAGAAGTCACACAGACCAGGGATGGATTTTTAACAAACAAAGGAATAAGGTTTATTTAAATAACACACAGGGAAAATAAAATGATCAAGTGAATAAGATACAGTAACGTGGCTTAGTCTCAATCATACATACACCAGTTTGGTTCACACAGAACACTTTTAAATCAAGCACAGACCCTGAACCTATCAGTTCTGGCTACCCATAAAGACACCTGAACCTATCAGGTTGGTACTGACTGACACACAGTAGTACCCTGTCTGACACACAGACTCCCACACCAGCTTCTTCTTCCCAGCTTCTCCTCTTCCTCCTCACAAGCTCCACATATATATACAGTACAGCCCCTCCTCCTGATGTCCCGCCTTCCACTCCCCATAGGATGGAACTTTCCCTCCAAACCCATGACAGACAGGTAACATCAGTGCTGTATGTAACACCTCCCCTCTTTATAAGTTGTTTTGTAGGGGGAAAGCTAAAGTGCTTTTCTCCAAAAAACAACCTGGATCCAAAACATACAAAAACAGTTATACATTAACATACAATACCATACTTACTCTAGGATAAACATATCAATTAGGCATTTAAACATTTACCATTTACAATACATCAAGTTACCTTTATTCATACAAACCAAGCATGTTTAATAAACAAGCACATTTAACCTTTGGTCACCAAAATATATACATAGTCCATGTTTCTTTCGCCGTCTTCATTCTTCGGGTCTTCTTGACAAGGCATCAGCAACACAGTTCACTGACCCTCTGACCACCTTCACTTCAAAGTCATAGTCTTGCAGGTTTAAAGCCCACCTCATAAGTTTACTATTGTGGGTTTTCATTGTCTTTAACCATTGCAGTGGTGAATGGTCAGTGCACAGAATAAAATGTCTTCCCCAGATGTAAGGCTTGGCCTTCTGGATCGCGTAGACTATGGCCAGGCACTCCTTTTCCACGGTTGCCAAATGTCTCTCACCTTTCTGGAGTTTCCTACTCAGGTAGGACACTGGATGCTGGTCACCATTTTCATCCTCCTGGCAAAGAACTGCTCCTACCCCGCTGTTAGACGCATCGGTGTAGATGACGAACTCCCGGTCGAAGTCTGGAGCACGCAGCACTGGATAGTTGATGAGGGCCTCCTTCAACCTCTGGAACGCCTCCTCACAGTCGCTGGTCCACGGGATGCGGTCATCAGTCTTCTTCCTCGTCAGATCGGTCAGCGGAGTCGCTATCTCGCTAAACCTCGGGATGAACTTTCTGTAGTAGCCCACCAACCCAAGAAATGATTTGACCTTTTTCTTGGTGTTGGGTCTGGGCCAATCATGAACTGCTTCTATCTTGGCTTCTAGGGGTTTGATCACTCCTCCCCCTACTATGTGACCCAAGTATTTTATTTCTGGGCTACCCAGCTGCAGTTTGTTCTCTTTGCAGAGCCTAGGCCAAAGCACTTCCTCCCCTGGATTAAAGTGCCTCTCCCTGGCTTTCTGGTCATCCCAAGCTTTCTTTCTGACCTTTTGAGCTTGCAGGGTCTCTGCAGCTAGCTCTAGGTTTCTCTTTAGGTCATTCCTTAAAGAGTCTATATATGTCACAACGTCTTGTGGGTCATCCTGGGTGATCTGCTCCCAATTTTGTTTGATTAAATCGAGTGGCCCTTTCACCCTTCTCCCAAACAAAAGTTCAAACGGACTGAACCCGGTACTGGCTTGTGGCACTGATCGATAAGCAAACAAAAGGGATTGCAGCTTCTGGTCCCAATTGTTTGGATTCTCCGCCAAGTAAGCCCTAATCATGCGCATCAGAGTCCCATTGAACTTCTCCGTTAACCCATTACTTTCAGGGTGATAGGCAGTGGTTTCCTTGTGTTTAATTCCACAGATTTGCCATAACCGTTTCATGAGCTTCGATGTAAACGATGCGCCCAAATCTGTGATTATTTCTGAGGCAAATCCCATCCTGGACATATACCCCACCAAGGCATCTGCCACTGTGTTAGTTTCAATGTTAGTCAAGGGAATGGCTTCAGGGTACCTCGTGGCATGGTCCACAATGGTGAGAATGAACCTGTTCCCCCTCTTTGTGGCCTTGGGCAAAGGTCCCACAATATCCACCCCTATGCATTTGAACGGAGTGTCAATCACAGGCAAAGGGCACAACTTTGCTTTGGTCCTGTCACGGTTATTCCCCTGCCTCTGACACACATCACATTGTTTACAGAACTCCTTGATCTGCTTCCCTATTTCAGGCCAGTAAAAATTCTGTGTGATTCTCTGCTGTGTTTTGTTCACCCCTAAGTGCGCAGCAAACATGTCAGAGTGCCCCCTTTGTAAGATCATGGGGCGATACTTTTCAGGTACCACTAGCTGACTTCTGATCCCATCTCCCCCTTTTGAGATATTCATCAGGGTTTCTCTATATAAAATTCCCTTTTTCTCTCGAAATCTCACTGGGGTTTCAGGTGTTAGCTGGGCGTCTGTCACCTGTTCAAAACACTTTTGGAGAGTGGCGTCTGCCTTTTGCTCTTGGCCAAATTTGCTGTCTGTGGTTAAGTTTTCCACCACAGCTTCTGAACTTCCCCCACCTGCTTCCGTCTCGGGCTCATCAGTACCCCCTTGAACTGTCCCCGTGGTAGCTTGTGAGTGTGTAATCACTAGCACCCGTTTCACATGTTCAGCCAGGTCATTTCCCACGAGCACGGCTGCTGGCAGAGTCGATGAAATCGCTAGCCGCCAAACTCCCCTCCAGCCTTGAAAGCTCACAGGTACCTCAGCTACTGGCAGTGAGATCACCTGCCCCTCAATCCCTGCCACCTTTAGGCTCTCATTCGGGATTATATACTCCCTAGGAATAATATCTGGATGGCACAGGGTCACCTGGGAACAAGTATCCCTTAGCCCCCTATACTGATGGTCAAGTATTCCTACGTCCACCCCTGCGGTTTCAAACAACTGCGAATCTGTTCTCACTAGCAAGCAGCGCTTGACCTCCACAAGAGGACCATTTTCCTCAGCCTGATCAGCAGATGTAACTGTTCTAGATTGAGTAGCCATGGCAACAGGCTCCCTCAATGGCAAGGAGCTTTGCTCTTTCTGGACACAGAACACAGCTTTTGGCTTGGTTCCACTCAAATCATGAGGCACATTTCCTTTTAGCTGCTTTAATTTCTCACACTCTGAGATTAGATGGCCCTTTCCTTGACAGAAATAACATTTTCTGCTGTACTTGGAGTCTTTCTCATCTGTTTTTGGTTTTCCCTCCAAAATCTGAGGTCTTGGTTTCATGTCTGAGGGCTTCCCTTCACCATGGGTCCCTCCCCCTTGCTGGTTTCTCCCTGGTCCCTGAGAGTACTTGCTGTAGGTTTCTTTAGGTTTTCCTACAGATTTCCCCTCACCTAAGGGCTTTCTTATTTGAGAAATAAAATCTGCGATCTCGGCTGCTTCTGCCACAGATTTCGGTTTCCTTTCCCTCACCTGGAACTTCAGTTCCCCATGCAGGACTGAATAAAACTGTTCCAGCGCTATCAGGTCTTTGAGCTGCTGGAAGGTCTCTGTTCCCTCCTGAGATAGCCATTTCTCTAGCAGCCTCACCAGTTGGGCCCCCACTTGGGTAAAAGTCTGCTCTGGTTTCTTTGTGAGTGACCTGAATCTTTGCCTCAGCTGTTCCGCATTTATCCCATGTCTGGCAAACACCAGTTTTTTAAATTCAGCGAAGTCTTTTAGCAGTTCCTCTGGCATCTCTGCATAGACTTCTGCCAGGCTGCCACTGATTAAAGATCGCATAATGGTCATCTTCTCAGTTTCCCTTACTGAGAAGTCCACAAACGCTCTTTCCACTAGGGAAAAGAACACCTCAGGGCAATCTCCCTTGTGGTACACAGGGAATTTATTCAGGTCAGTTTTAGACAATTGGCCTCCCTCAGAATCTCTATTGTTATTATTGTTCTGGTTCATCATTTCCAATTTTCTCAACTCAAACGCCATCCTTTCCTTTTCCAGAGCAATTTTCTCTCTCTCTCTCTCCATTTCAAATTGTCTCTGCCTCTCCATTTCCTTTTGCTCCATTTCCCTCACCCTCAGTTCATGCTGTTGGGCTAGAAGCATTTTTCTGAGCTCTGGGTTCTGTTCTCCCGTGCTGTCATCCTGCACTGAGCCAAATTCATCCTCAGAACCTTGGTCTACCTGGGGTTCCCTTACTTCACCCATTTCTGCCATTTGGCTTCGAGTCAAGGGCATAATCCCCCCCCAGAACAGGCTGCTCTCAAAAGTCAAGCCTCAAAATAAAGCGACCACTTTTTTTTTCTTTTGCCTCAGAAACAGCCTTCTATAGATTGCTGCTGTTCCTTCAGCACTAACTTGCAACTGTTGCCAGCCAGAATCCACCCCCCTCTGCTAGGCCCCTCAGCAGACAGGCTAGATCACTGCTACTTCACTCAGCTTTGCCTCAGCCTTTTCCCGCCAAAACAGGTTGCCTCAGAGCTCCCTAATCTAGTCCCCAATCTGAGGTTACACGTTCTTCCACTAGCGCACCTCCCCGTGAGGTAAGCCTAGAAGATTACCTACGCGCTCTCAGATTTTCCCTGACTAGACCCCCCTTGCTCTGGGCACACTTGCCAAGGCTTTGCTGGACCACTGGACAACTGGACCAGTCGTATCCCACACGCTGGACACCAATCAATGTGACAACCCCAGACCTACTGGAGTATGCCACACTTTCACTAAGCTGCCACCAACCATTCCCTGTAAGAAGTCACACAGACCAGGGATGGATTTTTAACAAACAAAGGAATAAGGTTTATTTAAATAACACACAGGGAAAATAAAATGATCAAGTGAATAAGATACAGTAACGTGGCTTAGTCTCAATCATACATACACCAGTTTGGTTCACACAGAACACTTTTAAATCAAGCACAGACCCTGAACCTATCAGTTCTGGCTACCCATAAAGACACCTGAACCTATCAGGTTGGTACTGACTGACACACAGTAGTACCCTGTCTGACACACAGACTCCCACACCAGCTTCTTCTTCCCAGCTTCTCCTCTTCCTCCTCACAAGCTCCACATATATATACAGTACAGCCCCTCCTCCTGATGTCCCGCCTTCCACTCCCCATAGGATGGAACTTTCCCTCCAAACCCATGACAGACAGGTAACATCAGTGCTGTATGTAACAATGTGCTCCATCTTTCTGTCCCCTGAAAGGCACTTAAGGCAGCTTTGAAAAGATGCTCAAAGTGGCTAGGGCTTCTCAGTAATCGTTCTTTGACATTCGAAAGATGTAATTCTGAGAACTGCATTTTGGTCAAGCACTGAGAATTCTCTTAGTGAGCTGTAGCCTTCCTCCTGGGAAACTTCTAAAGGTCTCTGAGAGGAAAGTTCATCTACTGAACTAGTTTAGATCTGTTGCAGACATATAGCCTCCCATTTGTGCACTGGTACACATAGGAATAAAATTATTTTCTCCAGGATTAGCTGAAATGTATCACATTTTTGGCCAAAACCTATTACAGTCTGCCATGTTGCTAAGAAAATGGCAAGTTTTCCACTTAGTTGAACTACTCAGTGGAAAAACTTCTAAAGGATTTTATTTCTTTTTCATTCCTCCTTCCCTCCCTTGCTCCTTTCTCCTCTCCCTTTTATTAATTCTTTAGAATGAGTCAGAGAATGCAGACAGTGTGTAAAAATGCAGGAGTAATTATTTATTTAAAAGCCTGTCCCACCCTTTTAGAAATGCTTACATTTTATTTGAGTCTAGTTGCAAGAAAAGAGCTTTCTGAGACAAGCCCAAGGCATATCATCTGATAAAAGGAGAAGCTCAGAGAGAGAGAGAGAGAGATTTTGCCTAAAAGAACAATATTCAGGGCTTTGAATGAAATTCTGAAGTGCTTGAATCAAAGGCTGCATTTGGATGGTGAGGTGGTTCCCACACAAGATTATATATGCTTTAAACGTCCAAATCCCAGCTTGTGTACAATTCATTAACAGTAGTTCTTATTTGATAGCTTTCTTGAATCCTTGGCTTTAACTTGAAGTGATAAACAAATTAGCCAGAAAGGTGCTGCATACTGATCAGCACTAGACCAAGACCAAGTTGTAACTGGCATTTGTAGTGTCAGGAGCTCTATCGCTGTATTGGTTAAGCTTCAGTTGGGGTGGGGGTGAAAGAAGGGGAAGAAACACCTGCACCTGAGTGCATGGGGGCCATATTGGTTCAACACTATGCCCATCTGTTTCCTTTTGCCTGGAAAGGAGCAGCTAGAGATGATATACATGCTTGGGGTTAGCAGCGTCTTGCCCTTGCAGCAGAGAAGATACCAATAAACAAGTTTATACACTTCTAGCAGTGAATCCCTCCTCCCAGTTTTGGCGCCTGGGTCATTTATCAGGGGTCTCCCAAGACATTTTGTTGCCTGATGAAAAGTTCAACATAGCACCTTCCTCTTCAGCATATAAAAAACATCTGGACTCGCAGCTAAATCTTACTTCAGTATTGGCAACAGAGAACACCCTTAGCAGAACTGAATATAGCCGGCAAAATACAGGACAGGCCATATTATATCTAGAGTTCTTCACCATTTCCCAATGTCTGCAGTCTGTACTTCATGAAAGGGCCAAATCTGATGCAGATATATACACTTTCTGCCAATTAAGTTTGGATCATACAAACTAGTATGTATAACGTTTGCTGTCTGATGGCCAGACTAGAACATATAATGTATCTTTTCTGTTAATGTGAGGTTTTTTTTTAAAAAAGTAAACATTTGAAAATTACAGTGTCTTCAACAGGCATAGACAAAAAAGTAACTATTTCATACCTTTCTTTATTATGAAGGAATCCCTCCTCACAATGCAAATAGCACCTTCCTTACCTGTCACATTTTGTTCAGCATTTAGTTAATAATAATTGTGTGCCATCAAGTCAGTTATGAAGTGTGGTGACCTTTTCCAGGATTTTCTAGATGCAGAGTACTCAGAGTTTGTTTAGTATTCCTTTCTTCTGGGGATTCAGAATGATAAAAGAATTCCATAAAATGTGAAATGCCCCTGTAAAGGTCTAAATTGTGCTTTAACCCTCCTCCAAGAAGATTAAAAAATGCATTGAATGAGTCCTGGGGAATCTAGGATCACATAGGAATTTCAGTGTGTTACAGACTATGAAAATTCCCCATGTTCACAGAACTGTTTGTAGGTACAAAAGCAAGGATATAATATAACACCCAAACACCTCAGGCCAGAAAATATAGATTCATATGACTCAGTACTTGATAGCCCTCCTTTTTTGGAACAACAAAATGTACCCAGCACAAGTTCTATGTCTCAAATACTACTACTGTTATTTTCAATCCAACCTTGTTTTGAAGCAAAAAACTGAGGAAACCAGTATAAACCCTGCAGGGAAACAGCTGTTTTTATTTATTTACAAGAAGACCTGGCGTTCATGGTCTCAAGGGATTATTTTGATCCCAATGACAAAACAGTGTCGGCTGCAGAAAATGTCCTCTTATGAAAAGGCATTCCTTGTACCACCCATCCTATGGGCAACCAGAGTGACGGACACTTTCTGGTCCTGCCAAGAAAATTGTCCACATGCTGTGCACCGTCTGCTGGATTTCTTATCCACTGAACTAGTAAAGTAGTAGCACTAAAGACACGTGGGGGGGGGGGGAGAGGAGACTTACGCCTTCTCTTCTCAAGCATTTATTAGGTCTTTCGTAAGCAGAATTATTGCTGGTCCTGAATTTGTGAAAAACTGTGTCTTCTACCATATTTCATCCAGCACGAATAACCAGAACAAAATACCGTTCAGTCATTGTAACCAAGCCCAAACTCAGTTGTGTTCTGCCATTTATCTTTCATAGTAAAAGATGTTTTCTACGAAGGACAGTTGAAATATTTCTAGTACTGTTTTGTCTGAAAAAAGCAAAAATGAAACTGCACATGGAGTGACGTTTATCCACGTGACCCTTCACCAAACAAAGGCTCACGCCGTCATCTCACCAGCAGATATCAATTGAGAAGTTCCTTCTCCTTTTCACTGCCCTCAGTGGATTTCTGTTATCCACAAGGTAAAAGACTTTATTCAAACACTTGCTGCCAAAAGAATTGATTTATAGAAGTGTATTAAATTATATTGGATGTTATTTATTCATTTCATATAATCTAATCAACATCATATATCTTTAGCTACCACCTGCTCTACCTATGTATATGTTTATCTGTTCCAGCTTTATCTCTCTTTTTATTATCTCTCCGACTATCTATCTTTCTTGATCTTCTTTCCAACTTATCCTATTTTCAACTCCTTTCTTCCATTCTCTTGCAACTGCCACTCTGCCTTCTTATTTGCTGACTCCGCCCCTCCACTCCTTCCATAGGCTCATACAAATGAGATCTGGACATGAGTGACAGGAGTGACACTGGGCCGATCATCACAGATGGCACGTGGCTAAAACTTGGACCCATTGTTTACAATTCTTATTACTCATTACAACAGTACCATATTTTGTTCCCATTTGTTATATTACTGTATTTTCCCCTGTATAAGATGATACTTTTATCTAAAATCTTTATATTAAAAATTGAGGTGTGTCTTACACATGGAGGTGGGGGAAGGGATCATAGTGCTTTGAAGGGATCCCCCTCCACTTTCTAGCAAAGAAAATGCTTTCCCCCTCCACTTTGCTTTGATTCCTCCCTTCCCTGTCCTCTTTCTTCACAAGAAAGTGGTGGGGGAAAGCAGGGATCAAAGCGATCCTGCAGCACTTTGATCCCTGCTTTCCCCCTCCAGTTGCTAAGCCCCACTCAGATTTCTTAATTTTGGGTTAGAAAAGTGTGTGTGTGTCTTAAACATGGGGGCATCTTATACACAGAAAAATACGGTACTTTTACAATGCAGTAATCCATTCCTTTAGTATCAGTAAAATTACTTCTTATGGGTACAGAAAAAAAACAGGCAGCACTTTGAAGACTAACACTTTTATTCCAATGTGAGCTTTTGTGCATGAAAGTCCACCTCTTCTGACACTGGAGTGTGAATATATGACTGGTAAATTTGTACGTATTCGCATGAGCAGATGAGGTTACAGATAACAGACAGTGGTTTGCTAGCACAAGAATGAGACTGTTAAGCAATTAATCATTTCCATTAACAGGTTCTGGCCAGGGCAGTAATTGTAGGCCAGTTGGACGTGATTGTCTTTAGAATGCTGAGACACTTTATTGGGACAGAGGTCAGAGCTGCTTGATGGAGGCAACTGATTTATACCCATATTACAGACAGTTATCTTACCTGTAACTTTCCATACCCAAGTTCCATTTTTCAGTGGCTCCTGTTCTGCTGATCAGGGATGTCACTGCCTGTATGCTTCCCCTGTTCCCAGTCCATAGCATGGCCTAGGGTATTGGAAGCTGGTGCTTGTTTCTTTTCCCTTTCCATCACTGCTTGCTCACTTAGGGCAAACCGTTTGGATCCATTCCATCCCAGCAATCCTATCTTTGGTCAATATAGTGAATATTCATAATAATAATCATGTGCTATCAAGTCAATTCTGACTTACAGTGACTCCTTTTTCAGGGCTTTCTGGGTAGAGGGTACTTAGAAGTGTTTACCATTCTCATCTTCCAGGAACTGTGTAACTTGCCAAGGCCAGATAGGCTGGCTCTTCACCCAGGAGGCACAGTATGGAACCGAACTCCCAACCTCCAGCTCTGCAGTCAAATACCTAACCACTGAGCGATCTAGCCAGCTCTAGTGAGTGTTAGAGATGTGTTTTTGGACTCTGTCTCCCAGAATTCTCCAGGCATCTGTTCAGAGGCAACCTTTGGACTTCCTCTGAGTTATTATTCGTTTTTCCTTCAGTCTGTCCTCTGGCTAGGTCTCTTTAATGTAAAAGTGCAACTGTTATAACGGTCATGTTACTGAATTCCCTTAGGCTAATTAAATTGTCTTACTGGAGTTATACTAAGAGAAGTGGAGAAAGATAATGTAAACATGGTCTTTTGAGCATTCATCATCTTCCAAACACTTTAATGAAATAAGGTAGAGTGCTGACAGTTACTTGGGAGACATTACCTCATTACAAATGGATCAGGCCGTAATTTGTTTCCGCTTGCTAAATCATGATGAGTATTATGCACATCTGTTGAAGAGTCTTGTTGTTGGGCAGTCAATACAATTTTGCCATGATGTAATTGGCACGAGGAGACGACAACACAGTCATTTCCCAGTTTTCAAGTCTTATAGTTCAAATAGTGAGTCCGCGATGGAGAACAAAGTATTCGTCTTTGCCTTGTGAGACTTAACGATTGAATGTTTATTCAGTATGGCACTCGTCTCTGACACAGGGTTGTCCTGCATTAGTTTGGTACCTGAAGTTGAACATCCAAGCAGTGACTTAGGGCTGTGTCCACAGACTAAATAATTTTTTTAGTTGGTTAATTTAGTTTTCAGAGTATTAACTTGATTTCTGAGGTAACTGATTAAATTTAAATTTGTATTATTTGTAGAATTCATAGAATTTATAATGTAGTAAAAAAAACCTACCACCACGAATTTCTACAAGAAGGAACCATCTTTCATATCTTCTTTTTTATCCCTTGTTTCATAAACACCCTGAAACAAAACAAACCCAATATTGTCCAACCTCTGATTAAAATAGTCTCATTAAAATTCATTCCTGTGGATTTAATGAAACTGATGACATTATCACCTGGCAGGACAAAGTTCCAATTAATGTAATCCTGGAATGATCTGGAATTGTTAGCATGTATACACTACTGAAACAGCAATGTCTGCGTTGGGTCAGGCATGTCGTGAGAATGGCTGACGGTCGGATTCCAAAATATCTCGTGTATGGAGAATTAGTGCAGGGAAATCACCCCAGAGGGAGACCACAGCTGTGATACAAGGATATCTGCAAGCGGGATCTGAAGGCCTTAGGAATGGACCTCAACAGATGGGAAACCTTGACATCTGAGCATTCAGCCTGGAGGCAGGCGGTGCAGTATGGCCTCTCCCAATTTGAAGAGACCTTTGTCCAGCAGGCCAAGGCCAAGAGGCAGTCCCGAAACCAGCAAAATCAGGGAGCTGGACAGGGGGCAGATTGGATTTGTCTTCAGTGTGGAAGGGATTGTCACTCTCGAATTGGCCTCCTCAGCCACACTAGACACTGTTCCAAGACTTCTATCCAGAGCACATTATCATAGTCTCTTGAGGCTGAAGGATGCCTACACACTGACATTATTAGCAATTTAAAGAAATCCTCCATCTAATGAAACCCAAAATCTGAAACCTGAGGTTGCCACCTCAGATTGACTCATGCTAAAATAGCATTCTGAGGGGTGGAGTGCTTCTAGTATAGGTTTGTGGAGATGTCATGGTTGATCCTAGGCTGCCATAATTTTATATTCTTCATTTAAAAACTGTTGTTGCTTAAACAGCTTCATAGCTTTGCCTTAGCAGAATTCCTAAAGTGACACTAGAGACCTAGAACTGCAAGGAAGGTGTACCATGTTTTGTAATGCAAGTTGCCCAGTTCCTTGTATTTCATGTCTGATGTTTCTTAAATGGATACACAGGATCTAGTCAAACTAGTACATAAGACACTGAACCATTTCTCAGTTTCTGATTATGAAATGGTACAAGTAGTGGTCTACCTTAGGATAAAGAGATATACTAACAAAGTAAAATAGTTTGCTAAAACTGGCAGATTGTTGTACTCATGTGTGCATGGGTGTGTGAGAGAGTATGTATGTGTCTCACATCAGCAGCTCTTTTAGCACACAAAAGAGTCCACTGTGCTGCCACATTATCCTCCCCAAATACCCTGATACAACTGTACTGTTCAACAGGGCGGCACCTATTTGCATCATGCGCCTTTCTTGGATATGGCAGGTTTTATAATAGTTACCACACACAGGACGAACAGCCCTCCAACGTGCATTTTGTCTTGTCTGTATGTGCTGAGAGTTTGGCATCAGATTCTGCATCCTGCTGCCAGTGCATTATGGATTATAGGGCCACGCTGGAAAACAAAGCAAATACCTCTGTATAGTAAGGCAAACTGAATTCAGTGAGGGGTCTTACAGGCCTGGTCTCTCTTTGCTTGTGTCAGAATTGTACATAATCCTTACCACACGCATATGTGTTCTGTGACTGAATGCTGAGTAATCATTCTGAGGACTATAGCAATGTATTCACGAAGGCTTTCATGGCCGAGATCTAATGGTTGTGGTGGGTTTTTCGGGCTCTTTGGCCGTGTTCTGAAGGTTGTTCTTCCTAACGTTTTGCCAGTCTCTGTGGCCGGTATCTTCAGAGGACAGCACAGATACCGGCCACAGAGACTGGTGAAATGTTAGGAAGAACAGCCTTCAGAACACGGCCAAAAACCCCAAAAAACCCACAAAAACTATAGCAATGTTTTTGAAAAATCATTTTCTGTCTTTTTCTTTGATGTACATTTTAATGAACCACGAATGTGAATAAAAATCAATATACTATGCAAAAATCATTCATTTCCCAAAGTTCTATGAAAGTGCCTGGGAAAGTTAAATGAAAACATAAAAACATAACATGTTTTTGGATTTGTCCAGATGTTTTCATGACAAATGCTATTATGCCTTTTAAAATGGAAGACTATATTTTCTGGTACATTTAAAAATATATATATCCCCGCTATTCAGCCCCACTCAGAGTTTGAGATAGTTTAACCAAACACTTCTGCCTAATTCCAAAATGCCTCCAGGGAGATTAGAAATTGACACTTCTCTGACCAACCAAACGGATAATGCATAATTATTAAGACTGGAGTGACATAAACACATGGATTGTCCTCTTTTGACCACATCTGGCGGTGGACACAATCATTTTCTTTTGTTTTTCCAGCAAGAGAAAATTGGTTTTTGTAATTTTTGTTTATTTTTACCCTCTCAGCCTGTGTTTTTGTGCGTGTGTGTGTGTGCATCTGTTCTTAAAATTCCTAAAGTAGAATCAATATACTGTATGTGTGGTATAAGTAACACACATGTCACTGCTTTGTACAAAAGGCCATTAAAACAAGGGTGAATAACTTATTTTAGTCGAACTCTTCTATGCCTGACCATAATTCCTTAAAAAGGATTGCTTGCTCATAATATACTCAGTGCTTCACTGCCTCAAGTACTGTATTCTTATTTCTCTGCACTTCAGAATTGTTTCTCCAACATGATAGTTCTACATAAATATTGGTCGTTATATGGCACTGTGTGCACATCCATACTGTGAAGAAACTAAAGACCTCGGGAAATATGAAAATGGCATGCAGTTTATAAACTCTTCCATGCTTTGAACTGCATGGACCTGGCCCCGTAAAACAAGCTGCCAAATAGTAAATCGAAGATTCACACCTTCCACTTTCCTCTTGGAACTTCAAAGGAGAAACTGACTAATAACAGATGCTTCTGTACTTAACAAAAAGGACTCTAACACCTTGGTTGTAAATGACTGCCCTGGGAAAATCTTAATTCCCATCTTGCTGAGATTAAATGCAGATTAAGGAAGCAAGTCAGATTACCTGTCTCTTATGAATCTCTTCTATCAAGATGTCCTTTATTTTACATGGTGATCAGAGCAGATTAAGAAATAGCCCATCCACTGTTACAAACAGGACATGAGAAAGTGATGGCTTTGTCTTGTTCTTGGTTCCTTAGGGAGTATGATTCCAGACAAGGCTTCCTGACTCTTTGTGAATTCTGTGAAGTTGTGCTGGATTTTAGCCCCAGATGTGCCCATCTCTCTGCTTAAGTAGAGTTATCTTACCCTATTTTGGGTAGCTTTAGGTTTTCTCATTTTCTGGTGCTTCTGTTTTGTGCCCTGCACCCACAGGTGTTTCGGATCTCGAAGTGTTTTACTATTTATTGTAAATTATTATTTTAATTTTTTCACTTTTCTTTTCCCCTTGTAAAGAATAGCTGGGAAGCTCAGTGGTTCAGGTATCTGGCTGTGAAGCTAAAATTTGGGAGTTTGATCCCTCACGGTGCTTCCTTGACAGGGGCTGGATTCAATGATCCACAGGGTGCCTTCCAGCTCTGCAGTTCTAAGATGGTAGTAATGGTGATTATTACTTAGATGACTGGCACACACCATAGCTCAGTAGTAGTGTGCAAAAGGTGCCAAGTTCAATTCCTAACAGAACTGTTTGTGGGGGGGAAACACCTTGTGGGAGTCTTTCAAAGTTTGGAACAATTACATTTTGGACTAGGATACTGCACATGAAATTGACACAACTACAGGAAGCAGTGGAAGACAGGAGGGCCTGGCGTGCTCTGGTCCATGGGGTCACGAAGAGTCAGACAGGACTAAACAACTAAACGAATGAACAAACTGCTAATAGCTATGTTGTGTAGAAACCCTAGGAACCAAAGTTCAAAACAGTAATTTTCCATACCCTGGACTGGATTCAATCTAAGGTGACAAACTATGTCTCTTCTATATTCAAACATTTTCTTAAGCAGAATCTTAGATGCTTGCCTTTCTTTCTTTCTTTCTTTCTTTCTTTCTTTCTTTCTTTCTTTCTTTCTTTCTTTCTTTCTTTCTTTCTTTCTTTCTTTCTTTCTTTCTTTCTTTGCTTAGGCTGCTGTACCTGCTCACTTCTCAATGAGTTATTCCTTCCCACCTCAATTTTAGTACCTTAAAAGCATATTACACTTCTCCATCCCACATGGTCCTGCTGAGGATGCTAATATTTGCTTGTTTTTTCTCTTCGGCCTCACCATTCGTGCAATCCTGTAGACACTCAACTACTTGAATTAATTATAAGTGGAAATGAAAAAAGAGTTATTCTTATACAATAGTATGAATAAGTAAGCCTTGGATTGCTCACCTGTTTTCTTCCTGTAGCACAGCAAATCATGATGAAGTTACAATTTTCTGACAGGTCTGTTTTGTGAGGTGTAAGCCCCCTTCCCTTTTCAGGGGCCCTGTTTATTCTAAGGAAGCCATGTGACAATACACAATTCATAAATTTACAAGTTTGGTGGTTCCTGTTTGGTCACTACCAGTGTTTGCAATCAAGAGCAATGTCTCTGAGTGATTAGTCGCCAGTGCAATTGGAAATGCTTAGTAAAAAAAGTATATTATTTTTGGAATTCTCTTGTCCTGCCACTTCATAAATTGAAATAGTAATCGTTATTTTAATTTCTTGCACTTCTAGTCTAACAAGTGGGTGAATTTAAGGGGTGACAAAGTGCAATCAGGCATGTTATGATACTGTAATATAGCTGTTAAGAAAAACATTGTTTTTGTCCGCTGTGAAAATAATTATGTCAAATTAAAACAAGTTGTGCAATTTACTGAAGCAAATAGAGCTGTCCCCAAAGCCAGCACAGTTCAATTTGAGCTAATGTCTTCATCACTCTGTTTTCTTCTTTTGATTCCAAGCCAATATAATTATTCCCAAATTGCACCCAACTTCCCTTTCCAGATTGAGGATATAGATTTATCACCCACCACCTCCTCAGTCCTTGTACTTGACATTTTGGATTTTGTGCCAAGAGAAGGGGAATGGGGTCTTTTGAAAATCCCATACTTGGGCTTGCATCCAACTAAGGAGTCAGAGAATAAATAATTGAAGGCCAATCGAAACATAGCATTAAATGCTCTCTCTTTTTCATCTCAGAGAACTAGGGTGGGGATTAAAATGTAAATAGCATCAGCTTCATGAAATGTCACTGATGAATTTTCACAGAAACTGGGCAGGGAAGCAATTAACATTTTTCAAAGCTGTGGGTTTCAATAGACCAAGGGTTGCTCTGATGTATTATTTATTACTATTTATCAAAAATAGGTCTAAACTGCTCTTGATCTTTATAACTACTAAGGCAGTAAACATTGAGCACCATGAAGACAAATCATGCCATTCAAAACGATTAGGTAACATGAATCACAGAATGATTAGAACTATAGAAGTCCAAACGGATCAATACTTAAATTGCCTGGCAGAGAAAAAGGGTTCCAATCTGGTGCCAGAAGAATCAAACAGTTGATTCTGTAGTTTAACCATGTTTTTATGGGGAAAATATTTCAGAATTGGGGTGTCGAAAGTATGCAGCTTCTCTCCATTTCTTGCCAGTAGCATATCTTTCCTGACAAAAGCACTTGGAATGAGATTAGATTTTATAGTTAGCACTTTTTAAAGAATTAGCACTTCTTCAATAGATGGCACATTACTCCTTCCCCTGACCTCAGCTCTCCCTTTGTAGCCCAATCTAGCCTGCATTAAAATAGCCAGTCTGGAGAGGCCCTTTGTTTTGTGATGAAAACCTTTCTCTGGTTAAAAGGTTTTGCTACTAGATGCCAGATCTTTGAATAACAAACCCTCCAGGGCTGTTTATGACTTGATCCTGGGTGGATGTGCTGGTCTGCCATCTGTCACAGAGACCTGCTTGGATAAAACAAGAGAGATGACATAATCTCAGCTATATCTGCAGTTTTCTCCCTACAGATGCAGAACCTCCCCTATAGCAGGTTCCAGCTGGTGGGTGGCAAGTTGAAGTTACACTTGCTTGTTCATTACTTTTGCCTTTCCTGTCCAGATGCCCTGCAAAGGAGTATCTTAATTCTGAGTGTTCGCATATGATCTAGTTAAGCAAAATCTGCCATTCCTAGGATATATTTTGGCTACAAGAGAACAGAGAGAGAGAGAAGTATTCCTACCCGGCAGTTAAGATCTAGCCAGGGGGCCCTTTTGAAAGAGCCGTCCCTTAAGGAGGTAAGAGGGATGGCTTGTAGACAAAGGGCCTTTTTGGCAGCTGCCCCCAGACTATGGAATGCCCTCCCGACTGAGATTCGTCTGGCGCCGACGCTGATGACATTTCGGCGCCAGGTCAAAACCTTCCTGTTCCAGAAGGCTTTTAATTGAAATAATATTAGCTGTGGGTCTGATGGCAATTTTAATTGTATTTTAATTGTATTTTAATTATTTTATCTTTTGCTGTATTGAATTTTAATTATTGTAAGCCGCCCAGAGACCTCTGGGTAGTTTGGGCGGCATATAAATTGAATAAATAAATAAATAAATAAATATTCAACCAGCAAGAGAGGCTTAAATCATAGCATAGATGGCTATGAGCGCATGATGGCTAGTTGCACAGTGTGTACAGTGTTGCCACACAGTTGGCCTTGTCCAGCTTGTCCAGCACTGTTCCTTTTGCGAAAGGCACACAGTGTTTTAGTTGGAGGATGAGCACATGGATTCCAACCTCATAAGATAATTGGAGTTCGATGTAGAGCCTTTGTAATTATTTTAATTTGAGGTCTTAGAATTAAATGACTAGAAACAGGGAAGTCCAAACAGGTCTTGGGCAACATCCTGTGGCTGTTTTGTCTTGTATGACTGTTTATGTGTTTGCCAAATGTCTGGTTGCTTACATCTGCAAGAATATTTCAAGCAACTTCAAATGGGAATGGAAATCTGATGAACAAAATTAACTAAGACTCCACCAGTGATACCTGTTTAAGACAGATCAAGGATCGTCAAGGCTTGATGTAATGTCAAAAGAAAATGAGTTTACAGTCCATACTAAACATGGCTTTTTTCAAATCCTCAATGGTTGCATAGTGGATTCCACCCCCACCCCCAAATAATGATTTGTTATATGTCAGGGGAGCATGACATAGTGTGGTGTAGGGGATTAGGACTCTGGAGAACAGGGTTCAAATCCCTACTTGGGCATGGAAATTAACTGGGGAAGTGGAATCGGTATAACTATTCCTTAAATATCTAACTTGAAAGCTCTATTACGGTTGCTGTAAGTCAGTTCAGACTTGATGGCATATAACACACGTTTGGGGAATGAGCTGGAACAGGATTATGGTTTTGGAAAGGGAAGCGTCACTGCATTTCTTTCCTACACTTCCTACAGTTCTACTCAGAACATCACTACAGCAGCTGATCTGATTCTCAGGCAAATCCTTTGCAGCTACAGCTGGCCTTGGTCTTAGTCATACTGTATATCTTTGTTTCTCTATGCATTTTTTTCAATTTCCAGCAACAGTCCTTCTTTCAGTTTAAATTCTCAATGCCTCAAATCCTGTTGCTTAGCACAATAAATTGCAGTATAATTACTGAATTAATGAAGATTTTGTAAGTCAACTCCTCCATAACTTCCATTGATTCAAATGGGCCTAAGTCTAATTACAACTTACTATGCAGTTACCTAAGGGTCACCTTTATGAGCCTGCCATGTACTCCACTGAACATTTGAGAGTCTGATACAGGTGACCTCCCCTCTGGGCACAAGAAAATCCTGGGGCTGAAACACTTGGCCATTCCTTACACCTTTTGGCTAAGGATTTTTGACTCAAATAAACAACTGAAGAGAATGGTTATTGTGGGGTGTTTGGGCTGTCTGGCCATGTTCTGGAGGTTTTTCTTCGTAACGTTTTGCCAGTCTCTGTGGCTGGCATCTTTAGAGGACAGGAGCTAGAACTATGTGTTCTGACCATCGGATCCTGGCCGTGAAAGCCTTCGAGAACAAACTGAAGAGAATCTTTGAGATGCATCTTTGTAAACAAATATTGTTCAGGAACTCTCTGTATTGTTTAAAATGAGCACAAATGCACTTTGTGGACTACATAATCTTTAGATGTTGGACAGTGAGCTCATTTGTGGCAGAAGTAGATTCTCTTGCAGCAAATATGACATGCCACATGATGTCACCCTTAAACTACCAAATTCCTTTCTCGTGCAAGTTCATTCAAGGAAATGCCAAATCCAAGCATTCACAAGCTGCATGTGGCTAACTTCAGTTCTTCATTTAATTTGCAGCTGATCCTATCTGGATGTAACTTAAACAGAGTTCCACAGAACTTGGTCCCAAACAAAGGATTAGGATTGCTGTCTACAAATCTAACCAGAGTGCAAATAACATGAAAATGCTCATGTTAAAATTTCAATTTTCTTTCTTTTTTTCTTGAACCAAAAATACATAATAAATAAACAGGACCTTTTAAAAGGAAAAGTTAGTGGGCAGGGTATATTTCCATAATACATTGTTATCATCTTGAAGATTAAGAAGAGCTATGTTGAATCAGATTAAAATCTCATCTAGTCTATCATTCCTTTCACAAAGCAAACAATCGTTTGCCTGTTGAAGGCCAGTCAGCAGAACATTAGTGTAAAAGTTCCTGCTTGTGCTCCTCAGCTACTGATAGAGCCAAAACAGTGAGAGAAATGTATCCTTCTTCCTTTCTTTTTGTTTTCTTCCCAGAAATATGGTCTGATTTATTGTGTATAATTCTGGAATCAGATATGCCAAGGAAACTAAAGTTTACATTCCAGAGATAATCCTTATGGTCCATGTGCTTCTTTTTTTAATGTGCTTTCCCAATTATACCTCACCCCTCACCCCCACTTGAGGAACACTATACAGTATCTAGAAATGGATTTCTGGGATTATGGGCTTTGACGTAATCTCTCATAATACCATCTTCCATGGATTTATCAAATACCATTTTAAAACCCTCCAAGACAACAACCATCATTGCAGCTGTTTAATAAAACCGTGAGCTGCTCCTATTAGGGCTGTCATGGTTTAAAATGTTGAGACCCTGGCAAAACAAGTGAGACTCCACCAGTACCACCCTGATCAGCACTGGAAAGAGGACTGATGAGCAGTGGGGTGGGTGGCAGACAAAATCAATTGCTATTCTGTCGCAGGCCCCCCAATTTCAGATAAACACATTCTAATTTGGCAAACTGGAATGTGTTAACTGGTGAAGGAGATGGGATCATGATAAACCACGGCATGTCTGCCTCCCTACTCATTTTTTCATCCTGCTTCACAGCGATCCTGGGTAAGCAGAGCTGAGAGCAGTTATTTTCTTTGCATCTGTTCTCATTTCATCTAGCCAGGTCTCTGTAACATAAACCAGGTTGACCTGCTCAGCTACGATGGCTGTTTTTTCCTCTTTCATTAACCTGGCATTTAGCAGCAGCATTTTCAAACCATGAGAGTGGTTGTCAGGACTGCCCAGGCTACTTGAATTGTGCACATTCAACCCCCAGTTGTCCTTACCTCTTGCATTATTCCATAACTGCCTCCTCTATATATCTCCCTATGCCCAATAGAGACCCCTTGTAGTGTAGTGGATAAAGTAATAGGCTAGGACTCAGAGGACCTGGATTCAATTTCCTAGCTCAGCCATGGAAGCTTACTGGAGGCGTAAAACCACCCCTTCAATACCTCATGTACCTTGAAAACCCTAGAAGGGTCACTATAAGCCATAGATTCAAGCCAAAAAGCTCTGGCATTGAAAGGTTTACAAACTGGTTTCTGAGGGACAGAAATAACAGTCACACTATTTAATGTAAATAGTAACTATGCAGTTGCCAGTCTATGCTGTTGATGAACAGGCATGAAATCCTTCTCAATAAATGATCATCCTAATGCAGTAGATGGTTGCTACTAATGTTGATACACCAATATTATGCAAAGGAAAAAGGCAGCGAGGCACAACAACAGGAACAGGAAGAAAGAACTTCTAAGGCACACAAATATAATTTATCCTACACGACACATTTTCATTACAAGCAAGGTTCTCTCTAAGCTGTGCATGCATCTGCTTGCCCAAAGCTCCGTCAGGGTTGCTCATGGGCAGCTGGCAGTCAGTTTGTTTACTTCCCATTCTGAATAAAGCCCTGTCCACCCTGTGCGCATGGATCAAGGCTCCCACACAGCGGGATAGAAACTTAAGCGGGAGAGTTGATTACAAGCCATCATTGCATGTGGAAAACAACTATGATTTGTTGTTTATGCCAAAAATGCCAGGCAGACGACCAAATAAACCATGGTTTATTTTTCTGCTTTCTAGTTTGTTTCTCTCCTACCCCTGAAGTCAACCTGTTCCTGGGTGAGCAAGTGGAAGAACAATTTGGGGACAAGCCAGATTCAGAACCCTCAGGCATTGTATAAAAAGTCAGAATTGGTAAACCAGCAAAAAATCAGCAGCTCAGATTGTAGTTTGTGCCTGGTTACCAAATTATGGCTGATTATCAGAGGCAGCTTTGCACATAACAATGATCCAGATTTCAGCAAATGACACAATTATTTATCATGGTACACTGTAACAGTCAGGGTGTTGTGTTGCTTTATAATAGCTGATGAAGAATGTGATCAAATGCACTGGTTGAATGAACTATACTTTAGTGCCCTTTAGATTTTTTGTATTCTACTCAACTGATTGGGACATGGGTCAAGGAGTATTGAGAATCTGCATAGGGATTCAGGCAGTGCATATATAATACTGCATAACATGGCAGGGAAGCTATTGGTCATGGGAAGCTATACTGGCCATGTGAGAAAGAAAGGACACCCTCTTTAAATTCTATGGTTTTATACATCAGGACATATCCTGTTTCCCTGAAAATAAGACCTAACCTGAAAATAAGACCTAGTATGATTTTTCAGGATGCTTGTAATATAAGCCCTACCCCCAAAATAAGTCCTAGTTAAGTGAAACCCTGACAAACCTAGACAGCATCTTAAAAACCAGAGACATTACCTTGCCCACAAAGGTCTGCATAGTCAAAGCTATAGTTTTTCCAGTAGCAATGTATGGAAGTGAGAGCTGGACCATAAAGAAGGCTGACGGTCGAAGAATTGGTACTTTTGAATTGTGGTGCTGGAGGAGACTCTTGAGAGTCCCCTGGACTGCAAAGAGAACAAACCTATCTGTTTTGAAGGAAATCAACCCTGAGTGCTCACTGGAAGGACAGATCCTGAAGCTGAGGCTCCAGTACTTTGGCCATCTCATGAGAAGACAAGACTCCCTGGGAAAGACCCTGATGTTGGGAAAGTGTGAGGGCAAGAGGAGAAGGGAACGACAGAGGACGAGATGGTTGGACAGTGTCATTGAAACTACCAACATGAATTTGACCAAACTCCAGGAGGCAGTGGAAGACAGGAGGCCTGGTATGCTCTGGTCCATGGAGTCACGAAGAGTTGGACACACTTAACAACTAAACAACAACAACGTGAAAGCCCACCCTCCACCACTGTACAGCAACCAGAAGAGGAGATGTCTGTATTTAAATAAACGTAGATTGTTGTACATGTAAAAAATAAAACATCCCCTGAAAATAAGCCCTGCTCCTTTTTTGGGGGGGGGGGAGCAAAATTAACATAAGACCCTGCCTTATTTTTGGGTGAAACACTGTAATAAAAATCATCTAGTCCTTAGCAGATCTAAAAATTAAATACTGTACAATCTCCAATGAACAACACATAACATATTATACCATGTCATGATTTATCTTATAAAAATAAAGCCAGAATGGAGAAGCCATGTGTGAAATTCCTATGGAAGCAATACAACCTTACTGTTTCCATAGGAATTAAGAGGCTAAGTAGCAGCCAGGTGATGCTAATCAAATGCCCTTGAGTAACTGTACATCAGCAAGTGTGACCACCTTTATAAAAGCCCAAGTTTACATAGTTTGCTGGTCTGGAGCATGTTAATACAATGTCCATCAATCTAGGAAGGGTTATAAGGCCATTTCCAAATAATTTAAAGTCCATCATTCCACAGTGAGGAAGATTACTTGTATTCACAAGTGGAAAACATCGAAGACAGTTGCCAATCTTTCCAGGAGTCCAAGCCAATTCACCCCAAAGTCAGACCGTGCAATGCTCAGAAAAACTCCAAAAAGCTCAGGAGTTACATCTCAGACTCTACGGGCCTCAGTTGGCATTTTAAAGTGCATACCAGTACAATTAGAAAAAGACTGAACAAGTATAGTTTGCTTGGTAAGGTTGCCAGGAGAAAGCCTCTTCTCTCTAAAACGAACATGACAACACAGCCTAGGTTTGGAAACCACAAAATGTCTGAAACAATTTCCTTCAGACAGATGAGACCAAAGTGGAAATCTTTGGCCATAATGCCCACCGTCATGTTTGGTGAAAACCGAACACAGCATATCAGCAGAAACACCTCATATCAACTTGGAGGGGTTCTTATTTGGGGTTTTTTTTACAGTCTCAGGACCTGGGCTCCTTGCAGTCATTGAGTCTACCATGAACTCCTCTGTATACCAAAGTATTCTAGAGTCAAATGTGAGGCCATCTGTCTGACAGCTAAAGCTCAGCCGAAATTGGGTGATGCAACAGGACAATGATTCCAAGCACACCAGCAAATCTACAACCGAATGGCTGAAAAAGAAAAGAATCAAGGTGTTGCAATGGCCCAGTCAACGTCCAGACCTCAGCCTGCTTAAAATGCTGTGGCGGGATCTTAAGAGAGCTGTGCATAAACAAATACCCACAAACCTCAATGAATTGAAGCAACATTGTAAAGATGAGTGGGCCAAAATGCCTTCACAACAATGTGAGAGACTGATAAAGTCATACAGAAAATAATTACTTGAAGTTGTTACTTCTAAAAGTGGTTCTACAAGCTATTGAGTCATAAGATGTACTTACATTTTCACACATGGCTTCTCCATTTTGGTTTTATTTTTGTCAAAGAAATCACGACACAGTGTAATATGCCATGGATTGTTGTTCGCTGGAGATTGTATTTACCTAATTTTCAGACCTACTAAGCACCAGATGATTTTTATTATGTTCTGATATGTGAAACCATAGAATTCAAAGCGGGTATACATTATTTTTCACATGACTGTATCCTTCCAGCACCCTATAGTCCAAAGTGATACTTAGATTTAGATATTTAGATTTATCTTCAGAAAATCTCTAGGTAGATATAGCTATAGTTTTCAGTGAACTATAGCATCATCTGCTATCTCTACACCAATGGACAATACTTCAAACAAACACAGAGGTTAAAGGTGGATAAGGAAATTAATGCTATTTAGCAGTCGTACCGTATTATTTTTTAAAAAGAATGTGATGCTTTATTTTGGTTATTTCCATTGTGTAAACAATCCTCTTTAGTAAAACATTTGTTTTCATTTTTGGGGGGCGGGGAAACACTTTGATGTTGCATAGAAAATACACACAAGCAAATGACACATTATATATACATACATACTTTCATAAAAATAGAATACATCTTGGCAAATTACTTCCAGAGTTTGTTACCACCTTATACAGTGTATTGACACCTAATGCACTGCTTGACCAAACTTGCGACACCTTTCTAGATTTCTGTCTCTTTCTTGAAACCTAATTGATTTGATATTGGCAATGCTCCATATAAGCTAATCTTTCCTGTCAACCGTTGAAGGAGAAACCTGAATTTCTTAGCCTGTACAATACACCTCCAATATTTTCAGGAATGATTCTGAGGTGGTGTTTCCAAACCAAGCACCCATATACATAAGGGTTATTCAGAGAAAATGGAGTAAAGAGGTCCAAAGGACATGATAAGGCATAGTGAAATATAGAACACAAAGACATTTAAGAAACAATATCAAAAGCTTTTCTCTATTCACATTGCCATCTCTGCTCTTTCAAAACTACCTACTGAAACAAGAGTAGTGTCTAAATTTAGTGTTTTTGAGTATCAAGAAAGAAGCACTCCTCACCATGGCAAGAAAAGACAGCTCTAGCTCCACCACTTGCTAAACAAAGATACAGCTGATACCCTGTTCCATATCTGCACAAATCTGGAGCTCCGGGCAATGTGTTAGAGTCCAAAAGGATATTGCCCTCTTTTTTAAAAAAAATCTTTCTTGCAATTCTGTGAGAAATACACCTAAATTTGTTTTCATATCAGGGGAAATAATGGCTTTTCTTTTGCCTTCCACTTACAACCACCGCATCACCAGCTAATTAGTCCTTCTAAATTAGTCTCAAACAGTCAGCATAACAATCTTTGGGAAGTGGCTGCTCCAGTGTAATAAATAAAGCAAGTGGTTACGATTCTAAAGAATCGTGGTTTATGGCCATTTTTGTCAAGATGGATCGCAACAGATTAACGGCTAAAGGGAAGAAACAAAGATAGAACATAGCACCATTTTCTTCCCATAAGCTGCAGAGTCTGCAACTGGTTTAAGATGAGCCAGTGGTCATTCTGGAAGTGGCGACACCCAGTGGCAAACATATGCATGTGGTTAACATACTTTGATTACTCTCAGCAGAGCTTTTCCTAGTATGGATAAGCAGACACAGCTATATAGACTATGAAAGTTGTCTGATACTCAATGGCTCCATTGATGTCATAAGAGAGAGCCTTGACTCTCATCCTGTATGTTTCTGGCTCTTGCAGAGGCCTGGTTGTGTACACCACTCCTTTCAAATTTTCATCTCTGAGTGCAAAAGGGATTGTTGCATCCTCATTTACCATAATGAAAGTTGTTCTTGGATGCATCACTCCATCTTCAGTATAGGCAACTAGTCGGATTAAATCCTGATTAGCTGCAATCCCAAATGGGAGGGATACAAGTTTGTATTCCAAGGCGTAGGGGCTCAAGGCACACTCCAGATCATTGGGTGGGCAGTTCTTGAGGCAGAACCTGAAAACAAACACAACCATGAAGGCCCAGACTCGAACTGCATCAGAACACCAATAAAGTTAAGCAGCTGTGAATTTCTAAATACATAGTTTAAGATTACTAGATCTAACCATCAGTACTTTCCTCTAGAATGGAATCTATTTGAAAACTTAAGAGCTTTTTAGAGAGATTAAGGAGGACATTAAGGAGAATTTTCCACAATATAACACAAAATCACTAGAAGGCTTTTACTTTCAGGTGAGAGTCCTGCTAGCCCATGTCTTCCAAAACTTGAACTTAAATAAGTGATGTGATGTCATAGAGTTAGCATGTCCTTGCATATTGCTCCACTTCATTCATAGCCATTTTGGAGGGGCAGGAACTCCTAATACCAGGAACCCATTAGCAAAGAGAAACTGAGTTTATATGTTTCTCAAATACACAAAGGCAGGAAACAACCATTCAGGACAAAATAAACCACTGCCACTCCCACGCCAAGCCTAGATTCCAAAGAGCAAGAAAAATGAAATGGCCAGTGAACGTTTCTGAGAAATGTTTCAGTTAACCAAGTTCCCAAATTGTAGGGACCAATAAACACCATTTAAAGGAATTTCTTCTAGTTTAAACTTTCTTAAGCCACTTTTGGGGATGAGAAAGCAAGGTATAAATGCATTGAGTAAACTTAACATATGATTACTGTACAAAATCCATAGATGAGCATAGTTCAAAAGAGCTTTCTTGCTGTTGAGAAACATCACAGTAGGTTAGAGAGAAAGGATGACTGAAGAATGAAGTATGTTTGGCCTGCAGACCTATTCTCAAATTGATTTCTGATCTACACCAGCCATGGAATTCATACAGAATAGTTCCCTCTTATAGCTCCCCTATGGAAGGTAATAAAATAAAGAATGGCTTGGGTGGGAGGACCGTAATCAGAATGTTGTTTTTTGCCTCTAGGTTTTGTTGTTCTATAAATCCTTGCACAGTAGTGCCCCGCAAGATGATGTTAATCCATTCCATTGAAATCATTGTCTTGTGAAAACATCATCTTGTGAAATGTGATTCCCCGTTGGAATGCATTGAAATCCGTTTAATGCATTCCAACGGGGAAAATAGTCGTTGATCAGCTGTTAAAATCGCTGTCTTGCGAAGCATCGGTCCCGAAAACACCCATTTTGCGAAGTGCCGATCAGCTGTTAAAATCATCGTCTTGTGAAGCATCAGTCCCCCCCAAAAAAAGTCTTGTGAAGCACAGACCGAAACATCGTATAGCAAAAATCGCCCATAGAAAACACTATTTTGCAAAGTGCTATAGCGATCACAAAAACTCATCGTCATGCGGATTTGTCATTTTGCGAGGTAATAGTCTAGCGGGGCGCCACTGTATACTGAAGATAAAACATACCCAGAAAGAGAATCTCGCTGATAATTTGGAGGACAAGGTGTATCAATACATTGATAGCTTCCTCTCATGTTAAAGCACATGCGATTTGGTCCACAATAGATATTTTGTTCAAGGCACTCATCTATATCTGAAAAGGAGGAACACAGAGAGATATACAACTCATTGCTTTCAAGTTATGTTATCATTCAAGTTCTGTTAAGACAATCTTGGGTGGCCTAAAAAGCAGGAAGGCTACTTCACAGTTTAGTGTGTGGCAAAGTTCAGGAAGCTTCCAAGACTTATTAGTGTACATTGATTCAATAACACTCAAGAGTCTTGTGGCATCTTAAAGACTGGCCAGCTTTTTGGGGGGGAGGTACAAACCTTCATGGATTGAAGCCCATCTCTTCAGGTTCACAGAATGGTGACGTGAGCTGCAGTCTACAAACCTTTATACAAAATAAAGCTTGTTCATCTCTAAGGGTCTTGTATAAAGGCTTTAAGGTAAATAGTTGTGATTATTGGTTTTTTCTTTTTCGATGCTTCATTATAACAGCAACAACATTGGCAACAAAGGGGGGGGCTTACTGCATGCCTTTGCACACAGAGCACCTAAAACAGTTACTGTCCTTAGTTTGGAGCAATGGACATGGGGAGAGATAGGTTGGAATATAATGGAAGGTTTTTGGCATATGAGCCAGGATTCTGAATGGCAAAACATTGAAGAAGCTACCACCAAGGAGGCTGCTGAAATAAAAAAAAAATGCTGGGGACCCAATTCCAGGAGGAACCCAATTCCTGGCCTCAGCACAATACTTAAGGTAGGGTTTTCTAGGACGTGTAGTCTAGAAAAATGAGTTTTCCAAGTTTGGGCTGTTTTTTCATTATAAGGACAGCTTGCATAGGCCCATTTCATGGCAGAGTAAAACAAAATGTGCTGCTTATATACTGCCCCACAGTACTTAAAGCACTCTTTGGGTGGTTTACAATTTAATTATGTAAGCTACACATTGCCCGCCCACCCCCAACAAACTGGGTATTCAATTTAGTGACCTCAGAAGGATGGAGGGTTGAGTCAACTTTGAGAGAGCCACCTGAACCCTGGATCAAACTCGGGCCATGAGCAGTCTTCACTGCAGTACTGCAGCTTAACCATTGCACAGAAGGCTCTCACTGGTACCTTTAGATGCTTTGTTTTCCTTTTTAGGAATGATGGACTACTCATTACTGTCTTACCTTAAGGACACACTCTGAATCTCCAGTGGCTTTTCCTGTGCCACCCCCCCACATTAGACACATCCATGAAAATGTTCCCCCTGCTCCCTTAAAAGCACCCTTAATAGTATGCATAATAAAATGGCTGGATCACAAATAAAACAATGAAGTGACTAATGATATTGTTGCCTCTAGGAAAGTGACCCAGAGCATAAAGAAGGGACAGGCCTGCCCTCTCTGAAATATAGCCTTATGTAACTCTGACAGCAAGAACAAAGCTCCCAATTTGAATAATAAATATTTAGCTTACCTTTGTTTTCAGATTCCTGAGACTTTTTCTGCATCAATTATTGGAACATATTTGTCTAAACTCTCCTAAAGGTCTGTCTGATACTGCATTTATGAGCTAGATAGTGAAAATGTTATACTGTTTGTGCAATTTTTCATTTTACCAACATATTTCCTACCTTGGCATGTTTTGCCATTGGCCATTACTCGGTAACCAGCTGGACAGAAACACTGGTAACTTCCTAAAGTGTTCCTGCATTCATGCTGACAAACATCCCCATTTTCACATTCATCAATATCTGTGAAAAGCAGGAGACCAAAAATTAAAACAGACCCGAAAGAAAGATGAACACTGAAAAAGCACTTTTCAGGGAAGAGTCCAGAAAATAAGTTAGAAATTTAAAACAGACACAAAAGCACAAATACGCTAGGCTGCATAAGATTTATATGCACCAAGCAGTTTTATATATTTTGCTAGATGGTGCAGTAGATCAGATAACAAGAGTCCTACCTCATTCAAGTTTTTTTAGTTTAAGTAGTATATGACTATTAAAAGATCCCTCAACTATTGGATAAGGAATCTCTTGACAAACCTTTGGAAAACAGGAAGGAGACAGAATGTGAAATTGATACCTTCCAGTTGTAGAAATTGTTGGAGGCCAGCAGCTTGCAATGAGTAGGTTCTAGGCAAAACAGTGCCAAAGGCTGGCATAGAAAGGCCAGGATTGCCAAAGCCGAAGTCCTACTTGTCTTCTGGGAGCTGCTACCCTAATATATAGCTCCCATGGGGCAAATCCCTCATTGGACACAAATGCCTTCCTCACACCCTCAATGAGCTCAACTTCTTCCACCCAGAAAATTAAACAACATTATTTATTACTAGTTTTGGCAACTTCTGGCAGCGGATAGGTAATGCAGCAAAGCAGCAAAAGTCAGTCCCTATGGTCAACACAGTTGAATTTAGAAACGAAGAGATGATTTAAAATAAACATATTTCAAGTTACACTTTTAGCCCAAATACGAACTGCATCCCACTCCACGCAACATGTCTATTAGGTATGTAGATGGTATGACACCATATACAATAAATGGATGTGTTGCTCCATGCATGGAAAAATGTGTAGCAGACTGCCACTATTGCTTGTCTGCTGTATGTTTCAAGTGACATTTGTTGCTATTGTGCCAAATGGTTGAGTTCACATGTAAAAAAGATCAGGTAGTATTTTGTGGCATTATGGCTTCCTTGTGCCTACATTGGCACAAATAAAGCATGGTTTATTAGCCAGTCACAAACCACAAATGGAAGCCATGGTTGGTTGTTAGCCTGTACTTAAACCATTAAGTGCAGGGATATTGTTATGTCTAAACTCACACTGATGTCCTGTCCCTTGTCTCAAAAAAAAAAAAAAAAAAAAAAAGGGACAGAGGAGAAACCTAACCCCTTTACTACCCTGCTGAAATTCTGGCTGAGATCTAAAACCCCATTCTCGAAACCCTTTTTGAAAGGCAACTAATATATATTTGAGCAGTCAACAAGCAAGCAAAATGAAGCACAAGTTCACTGCTGTATCCACTCCAGCCTCTCACCATTGTTTCCATCTCCTGCATTGGAGGGAACTGACTGGCAGACAGTGAGCAGCACATCCAACTAAGCTCTTAAAATGACTAATGAACAGATTCTCCTTTACTGTTTTTCTACAGCACTACAGGGGGGAAAGGCCTCCCTCTACTTCCACATTTGCATCTGAGGCACATCAAGTGTTCTATGATCAATTAGAGTATTACAGAATATAAGAATATAACTTTTATTGAAGACATCCTCATAGAATTGTCCTAAAATGGGACTTAGAGCAATTCAAGACTTTTCCCCACATAAATGGGTGTCACTGAATCAATCACAGCCAAATGTGTGAACAAACTCTAATGGGAAGCCTTGTGTTTTGAGTTGGGCTGTGATGGCTGATTTACACATGAATGTCACCCTTATGTGTTGTGAACACACACAAGAGAGGAATTAAGCAAGTGAGGTAGCAGTGGTGCCAAATTGCCTGCCTCATGTTCTTATTCGTTCTTACTTGTTTTAGTACAAAAAACAGGGCACCTGCTTCATCCCACAGGGATCTCATTCTGTGTCCAAGTCAAACTAGTGATCACTATTTAGAATGTACTTTTGTCCCATCTCTATATACTGTATGTCAAGAGTAATTTGACATTAATGAAGTTATGAGGGTTGCAATCCATAGTAAAATTAAATTTCACACCAAAAACGAATAGAGGAAAGCTAAAACACCAAAGAAATAATCTAAAAACATACAGTAATGGGATATAGTATGGTGGAATAATATGGAATCTACCCCCCAAAAAGGTGAAGTTTATACATTTTAGGGTTTGTTTTAGAACTTAGAATGTTGTTAATCCTGCTTTTGTGTTTACTTTTATCATGTGCTGCTAGGTTTATCTTGGTTTTAGACAGCTAGGGAATTTAATAAGAGATCTCCAAAAGAAATTTGGATTAAATGATGATGTTTGATCCTTAGAAATAACTCCATTGAGTGAGATTGATCAAACTTAGTATAGTGGCATTGTTTAATGGCCCTCTTATCCAGGGATGGAACCATGAAGAGGGCTGGAACCATGAATGATCAGCACTACCGTGTGCCTCTCTCTGGGAAAGGTAAAAGGTAAAGGTTCCCCTTGACAATTTTTGTCCAGTCATGTTCGACTCTAGGGGGCGGTGCTCATCCCCGTTTCCAAGCCATAGACCAGCGTTTTGTCCGAAGACAATCTTCCGTGGTCACGTGGCCAGTGCGACAGGGACACCAAAAAGAGAAGACAGAAACCAAGAGCTTCAAGGCTTAACACAAAACAAAACAAGGAGGCATGAAAATATGAATTGATCTGAGGGACTGGAGACAGTTTTGGACCAGGCTTCTATGAATAACATATCTGAGATAGGTAAAATAATATAAAAAAAGAGCAGCACAGAGTAGTTCGGGGACACTTTTTCTATGATAGAAAATTCTCTACACCTTCCCATGCAAATCTAGCATCCAACTGTCATATTTTATTAGCATGAATATGACTTGTAATATTCTATACCTAAGTCATCTGCCACTCATTAAATATAATTATATACAGTATAATCAATGGTATATTGTTAACTTATTAACTGTATGTGCCCATATTCTATCTGAGTAAGCCCTGCTTAAATATCCAATCCAGAGCTGGTGGAACAAAGCAAACAAGCAGATTTTTAAAGGAAATCCTGAACATAATTTGTCACAATTATTGTAATTTGAACCTCCCCAAAAAAAACTTGATATATTTATACACATGTATATATGTGACATTTACCTATACATTTGTTATTTCTTGCCTCAAAGCCTTCAGGGCAAGTCTTTCTAACACTCCTTTTAGTCCTGGAGATGGGCACTCTGCTGTTCCTATACTCTGAGTAGGAGCTGTAGAGACTGGAGGAGTGCCTGATATACTGCTGTGGTCGGTAGTTGTCTCTCACAGGGGAGGACTGAACATAGCTATAGCTATTGTAATAGGTGCCATAATTTGGGAACCTTTCCAATCCGGCGCAAGATTTGCCATCTCCTAATAAATGTTGTCCAGGGGGACAGATACACTTGAAGCTGCCAGGGCTGTTGGTGCACTGATAGGCACAAGGTATAGGCACTTGTTCGCATTCATTAATGTCTGCTCATGTGACATGATTCCAAAGCAACAAAGCATGTGACAAAGGAGAGGGGAGAGGAGAAAACACAAACATACAAAAGCACATCAGTCTGTGGAACAAAGATGTGATTCTGAAATGCCAAACTTCAGTTTTGTTTGGCTATCAAAATGCATGCAATAATCTTCTTAAATATGATTTAATTAATTAATTAATTAATTTATCAAACACACATAAAGAAATCAGTCCTGGACCAAAATAGCAAGGATAACATGAAACATGGTGAGTGAAATGGTCTATTTGATTATGCAAACAAACCTTAAAAGGTTTGGGTTGGTTTCTGTTTACACTGTGTTATTCCAAAGGCAATATTCCCTAATTTCCCCAGGCCCGGCTCCCTTTTGTAGATATCTATTATTATGTCACATTTGAACATAGGTGTTTACATGTTATACCTATGTTTGAATGTGTGTTTAGTCTATGATTAAGGTGAAACCTTTTCCACATTTATCTGGATGCATCCCCACTGAGCTCAAAGATGATTATGTCCAAGTAAACAAAGAGAGGATCACACCATATGCTGAACAGTACACCTCTTCCTCCAAAAGAGTATAGACTCTTCTAAACAAAAGAAGCAAACAACAAAAAAATGGAAAAAATGACAGAAGTACAGAAGGTCAGTTTCATACATGCAATGCTTAAGTCCATAGCAGAGAAAGTAGCATGCCACACTCTTATATAATCAGTTTGAAAGTTATCCACACTGACATTTCTTAGTACTGTAGCCTTTGCTGATAGTGCAACAACCCATTCTGGTAATGGCATCATCTGCCACTGGGTATATTCAGTGCACCGAACCAGCAAGTTGCTAAGGAGCTGACCAAGGCTAATAATAATAATAATAATAATAATAATAATAATAATAATAATAATAATAATAATGATGATGATGATGATGATGATGATGATGATGATGATGATGATGATGATGATGATGATGATGATGATGATGATGCAGAATTAGGAACTGTCCTGAATCAATTGTACTGCAATATGCATTTTGTAAAATGTACTGCCTTTTTTTTAATACATGCAAGCTTAGGGTAAGATCAGACAGTGGGTAAAGTGTGCACAAGGAAACACCAGAAAGAGTCACTTTGCAGGGAGCAACCCTTCCATCTGTCAGGTAATTGCCCCAAACCCAAAAAGCGGTAGTCCAAACAGCTGGGCATAGATGAGGGTTGGACCAGTGCACTACTTCCTGTATGTTGTGTCTTCTCTGGGAAACAGACTGCACCAGACTGCTCCACAAGCTGACCAAAGTGCAATCGAGTTTCCCATACGATACTTTCTCTAGTATAGTAAAGATTACTTTTACCTCCTGCATTTACCGGAATTGCTGTGCTTTGTGTTTGAAATTTGCTACTCTTAGAAAGACTCAGTAAGAGAGGTTAGAGTGCCAAATAGTTTTCTCTTAAGCAGGGTCTCCATTGTTTTCCTTATATACTTTTTTTTTGCTGAAAAAAGCCTCCTTGCACCTCCTAGTACCCCCAAATATATTTAAAAATAACATTTAAGGGGTTTTAGGAACCCTCAAAGCATGGCAAAATCATCCCCCAAGCCCCCTAGAAGGCAGGAGAGAACTTTTGGGGCAAAGGGATTTTCAAATTTTAGGTGAATGGGAGGGGGGCATCTCAGGAGCCTGCGTTTGAGCCTGCTGGGGGCTGCACAGAGCCCACACGCTGTATGTTGCCCACCCCTGCTGTAGAAACTGCTGATTTCCAAGAACTCTAGCATCTTTAATCATTAGTACAGCATAGGTAGAACCAAAAAAGGTAGAAGACAAGCACTGTTTCTTGTCTCCAACTTACCCATGCAGGGTCTTCCAACGCCCTGGGACCGGAAACCTCTTGGACACACACACCGGTAGCTTCCTCGTGAATTTTCACATATCTGATTGTATCGGCACTGATGAGTGCCATCTCTGCATTCATCAATATCTGACAAGGAACACAAACTCTTAAAGGTAACTGTTCGTGTACAGAAATTTAAGAGCATGCACTTCTTCCTTTTCACATAAAGCTCATTTACAACGTCCCCAAAATCTTTTTCCCAACCTGATTCCTGTCATCCTTCCACTATAAAGAACATGCCTTCTTCGCTAACAAGGAATGAGGAAGACTGAGAGAAAGCAAGCAGAGAAGAAAGTATTAGCTCTCTTCTCCTTTGTTTGTGTGTTGTAACCATCACAGACCTACACTGATGTCTGTAGGTGGCATTCATGTCTAGAATACAGAAGAAGCTGTTCATGACTGAGATTCATGAATGGGGTGTAAAAAGAAAGACCCTTCTGAAGCAGCTGGGTGTCAGCTGATTCACTGCTGCAGTCTTTGCAAACAATATGATAAACGAAGCATACATACCTACGCATGTTCCATTTTCTGCTTTGGTCATTCCATTTGGGCACAGATCAATGCATTTATAGCCACCCCGCGTATTCTTGCAGAGCTGGTCAGGTCTGCACACATTTTGCCTACATTCATTCACATCTTTAAAAAGACAGAAGGTTAAAAATAGCTAAACTAATTAGATACATATCTTCCTCATGTAACTGAGAGCAGTCTTGTTTTGTCTTTGCTCTCCCATGTGCTGGTAGGCCTGCAAAAACACACTTCCAGTTTGCCCATTGCAGAAGCATGCTTTGCTGCTTAGGTAAAGGAATTTTAGTCCTTTCAACTTCAAATACTCAAGATGATCATCCAGCGTCTATCTCACTGCAGCAGAACTGATTTAGAAATTATGATGTCTGAAAAATGTATACTCTGGATTCCTGATTGAGTTTAGATCTCTGCTCTTTCATTCCATCAACTGGCATTAATGTATAAATATGCAACATTTGAATTACAAAAAATTACCAGATTTACAACTAGGTGTTGACAGGTTATCAGTTCTGTGTACAGCAAAGTTATTCAATATAATCAATCTATGTATAAAGCATGGACAAACCAAGGCACAAATTGGAAACGCTGAGAAAAGATGGAAGAGGACTTCCACTGGCAATAGGGATGCCTACAAATTAAATTCAGGCTTTGCCCAAGCAGTAGTCTGCTTGCTTTGTACCAATCTTTGTCTCTTTCTTACCACGTTATATAGATTAAGGCTAAAATCCACTGCACTGTTACATGTTCTGGACGTGTTCCACTGCACTTCAAGGTAAATTGAAACAAGCTCAGATCAGGGGGCTTGAAACCAAGCCTTATGAGTAAAGATTGGAAGAATCAGACATGTTTAGCCTTGAGAAAGGTAGACTGAGGGAAGATATGATAGCACTTTTCAAATACTTGAAAGGCTGTCATATAGAGAAGGGGCAGGATCTGTTCTCGATCACCCCAGAGTGCAGGACATGCAACAACGGCCAGATTTCTATTGAATATCAGGAAAAATATCCTAACTCTTAGAGTAGTATGGCAATGGAATCAATTACCTTGATAGGTGGGAATGTTCCAACACTGGAGGCATTCAAGAGAAATTTAGACAATCAGATATCCTTTGATTTGTATTCCTGCATGGGCCCCTTCCTACTTCATGATTCTTTCATTCTGTGTTTGAGTCCATTAATTTGGAAAGATTTAAACCCTGTAAATTGTTGTTTGTCCTCCATTCTGGCCTCCTTCCCCTTGCATAATTTGCTTCAATGTCAGCTCACAGCTTCCTTCCATTCTTTGCAAGAACACATGCCTTGTTTTTAAGGAGAATCCCACTTGCTGGAGATTCAGCCTGTGTACCATGTTTGCAAGAAGAAAGCAGTGGATTTACTTTGTGGCACATAGGGAAATTCAGCAGTATTATTAATGTGTGTGTAGGCTTCCTGCCCTGTCTTAATCCTTGCAAAAATATTGTGAACTATTCCTCTATATCTCTTCAGCACATAGCAAGGGTTCACAGAGCTCCTGGTCAGGACAACCCATTTTTCTACACAGCAAATTTCCTGAAAAAAAAAAGAGATCCTTTTGACTTCCAAGGGGACCTGCCTTGTCACAACTGTAATGATCATGAAAACAGCAGGAACTGAAGACCCGAGACATACCTCAAACCTTTTCTCCACTAATTGGTATAGGTGCTGACTTGCACTTACAAACAGCCAGGTAGAACAAAAGGCCAATAAAAATGTTTAGTGTATTCGCGAAAGCTTTCAAGGCCGGGATCTAATGGTTGTTGTGGGTTTTTCGGGCTCTTTGGCTGTGTTCTGAAGGTTGTTCTTCCTAACGCTTTGCCAGTCTCTGTGGCCGGCCACAGAGACTGGCAAAACGTTAGGAAGAACAACCTTCAGAACACAGCCAAAGAGCCCTAAAAACCCACAACAACCAAAAATGTTTAGCACGTTAAACTTAAAATACACACACTAATTGGAGTAGCGTGGACTTGGAGAGTTTCATTGCTGATCTGTGAACCAAATATACAGTAGCGGCACATTCTAGATTAGCAGCAGGGAAATTGTGGTCCAGCAGATAGAAATGGAGGAAAAACACATTCAGCTCCCTTCTATATGCTATTCTTACCCATGCATTTTCTACCCTTTAGCTGATATCCTGGATCACATCCACAGTGGAAGCTTCCAATGGTGTTGAAGCAGCGTTGGTGACAGGGGTTAGATTCTTGGCATTCATTAACATCTGTTGATTAGTAAGGATATCATTAAATATTTCTGGCCTGAAACCTTGCAATATTTGTCCCCAAACAGATATACAGGAATGAGTAAAAGGTGAGGGCTTGCTTAATCTCTCCTCTACCACCTCTTCTTTTCTGCATCCTTTTTATACCAACTAGATATGTGTAGCATTCAGCAATACCATTCTTCCCTTTTAAGCAGGATCTTCAACAGACTCACCAAAGTATTGTGAGATCAGGAAGACCTGTGAGAAGCTGGCTGTGAAATACTGCAAGGCCCCCAGGCTTCACAAGATATTGCACTGTCTTCCACTTTGTGAAGCATATGCCACCCAAGGTTTCTGCCTGCCACAAAACCCTCTTTAGGCCCAAAGAACTGTTATTGGGCCTAGCAACTATGCCAGCTCCCCACTATTGCAACTACTTCACAAGATACCACATACATTGATGCTTTCGGGCTCTATAATAAAATGGGTGCCATCTAGCAGTAATAACTTCACAGCTGTGAAAGGCATGTTCCCAGAGTGCTAAATACAAATTCAAAAGAAAAGAACAATATTCAAGGTTAAAATATCATTATTTCTTCCAATCCATTAATGTTTCTCAAGAGCAGCTGTCTCCAGTGTGGCATACTGTGTGGGGAATAGTGGGATTCAAATCTAAAATATCTAGAAAGCATCAGGTTAAGGAAAGCTGGCCTAGAATCTCACAGAATATCAGATAACAGCTAGTATTTAAAATTGGCAAGATAAAATAGCTTTAGAGCTAGATCAGGGTCATGAACAAATGAGTGAGTTATGTTGTTGTTTAGTCGTTTAGTAGTGTCTGACTCTTCATGACCCCATGGACCAGAGCACACCAGGCCCTCCTGTCTTCCACTGCCTCCCGGAGTTGGGTCAAATTCATGTTGTTTTAAATTATGTACAGAATCCTGTTGGGGACCTAAGCTAATGTATAGTGGAACAAGATGCAGAAGACATGGGTCCAAATCCCTGCTTGATCATGGAAACTCACTGGTGGGGGGGGTGATGTATCAGTAAACCACTCCTTGTATCTCTCTCACACGGCTTGGAAACCCTATTAGGGTCACCCTAAGTTGAAATCAACTTGATGGCACATAATATAACATGATAAAGAACCACTGCACAAGCAGATGTGCCTTCTGGGGAACCAGAGAAGAGCCATATCCAAGACAGAGTTGTATAAGTGTTATTGCATGTGCAGAACATTGAAGAAGCGGCTCTACTTTCTGAAACACTCTATCCTCTTTTGCAACATGTCACAGGCTTGAGGTTTCCACTGCACAATCCTTTTGTGTGACCTTTTGCACAACCATGTGATCTAGCACAACTTCCATGTAATTCTGTCTGTGAATATTTCCTTCCTTTTGACCAAGGACCAAGCAAATTGACCAAGAGGCTGAAGGTAACAGCATAAAACGAAAACTAATAGTACACTTACATTTTTAACTCTACTGAATTAGCACTAGTGAAAAATCTGCATTATTGAGTATTCTGGAAGCAGCTGGAAATTCATCAGAGAATAACAAAGTGGGAATGCAACATCTTAAAGATCATCTATTTCCATCCATTTCTTACTACCTTCAAGAATCCATGTTATCAATGTGTGGCATAAGAAAGTCTCATGTTACTGGAGAAACAGAAAAGTACTTGCTGACATTAATATCCAAAGAACTGTCTGAGCAAACAGGAATAGACCAACAGGATTTTTCTCAAGCTGTGGAAAAAAATTTCCGAGTGGGCAACACATATATCAGGCGCAACAACCTACCAAAAGGGGTTCATATAAAATTTCTAAGGAGAACAGTAAAAGAAAAACTCCTTAAAGTAAACAGAGAATAAGAGCTCACAATAAAAGGAACCAAAATCAATATACTCAAACAAGTGCCTTGGACTGTGAGAAAGAAGAGACAAGAGAACTCCTTCCTAGCTAAGATATTACTAGACAGGAAAATACTGTTTCAATGGAGGATCCCGGAAGGGCTGCTTCTGAACTTCCAATCCAGGAGGTTCAACCTTAACAGCAAGATGAAAGCCAGAAATTTCATGAGGGAAATGAAGCATGAACTGAACCTATCAGAAGAGGACCTAAAAATTTTAGTGAACAATCAGAAGAGGAAGAAGAGGAGGAGGAGGGACAAGAAGCAAGAGGGGACGGAAGTCAAAGGATATCATCTCCAGTAAGGGAAATAAAGGGAAAGAAACAAAGAGATAAAAAAGGTAGTAAAGACCAGCAAGATGTCTAAACAAATCAAGCTTCTCTTCGTAAATGTCAAAGGACTCAACTCACCCCAAAAAAGAAGAGAAATATTCACCAAACTTCTCAAAGCTAAGGTGGACATTATATTTATTCAGGAGACCCATATTAGAGAAAAAGATAAAAAAAACTGTTAGAAAATCCAAAATTGGGCAAAGTCTTTACAGCTTCAAGCAAACAAAAGAAAAAAAGTGGCCCTGTACATCAAAAAAAAGAACTAGAACCAGAACTAGTGCTCACCGCTGAAGATGGGAGACTATTACTGGTAGAAATTTCTAAGGAAGGAGAAAAAGTCCTGTTGGTCAACATATATGCACCGAATGAAGCACAAGTCAAATTTTACTCACAACTGAAGAACCAACTACTGCAAAGGTCAGAACAGAAAATATGTATTATGGGAGATTTTAATGCAATAATTGATAAAGAGAAGGACATATCCAAAGAAACTCGGCATGGGAGGAAAAAGTCAAGAAATATGACACCCAAGGTGTTCCTTGAAATGGCTGAGGAATTAAACTTAATTGATCTATGGAGACTTAGGAACCCAAACAGAAGAAACTATACATTCTATTCCAATTGGACATAAATCATGGTCAAGAACAGACAATTGCTGGATATCAGCGGAAGCCATACAGCAAGCGGAGGATATTGAAATTCTACCAAATACATATGCAGACCACAACCCAATATTGCTGATCTTAGGGCAGAGGATAAGGAGCGGATTTTGGAGACTTAACACGCAACTGCTGAGAGTAGAGACCTTTGTAAATAAAATAAAAAATGAGCTGAACTTTTTTTCCAAACTAAAAAACCTCAAGATACAGGAATGACAATGATATGGGATGCAGCCAAAGCATACTTCCGAGGATACGCAGTAGAATTCAATGCAGAAAGAAAAAAAAGAAAGAAAGAAACAATACCAAACCCTAATAACATCTTTGAAGAAAGAGGAAGCAGAGCTTAAGAAGGCACCAACCAAAAAAGGATTGCTTAACAAAATAAATATTCTATAGCATAAAATTAATTTACTAGAACAGGAAGAGATGGAGAAGAAAATTAAATTTGCAAGGGAAAAATTATTTGAAAATGCAAACAAACCAGGAAGATGGTTAGCGTATAGAATGAAAAAGGGAGAGAGAGAAAATGAGGATTACAACAATATTTGATAAGCAAGGGAATGAAGTATATAAACAAAAGGAGATCAAAAAGGAGATCCATGAATTTTTCACCAAACTATATAAGAAAAGAGGAGAAGAAGAAAGACAAAAAATTTATTGGAGCAATATTCCAGAATGAAGACTGAATCATCAACAATTGGAGAAATTGAACAAACCAATCACAATGGAAGAGATCGGAGAAGCATGGAAGAAACAAAAAAGTGGCAAATCCCCCGGTCCAGATGGACTACCAGCAGAATACTATAAGACATTTGAGGAAATCTTAAGTCCACAATTAAAGAAATTAATTGAAGATATACAGACTAAAGGGGAAATTCCTAATTCCTGGAAAGAAGCATACATCTCGCTAATACATAAAGAAGGCACGGATAAAAGACTAACCAAGAATTACAGACCGATCTCTCTCCTAAATATTGATTATAAGATCTTCACAACTATCCTAGCCACAAGACTAAAGGAGACGCTTGAACTAATAATACAGAAAGACCAAACAGACTTCTTATCTAAAAGGAAATTATCATCCAATATAAGGACAATAATAGACATACTGGAATACTACGAAACGCATCCCGAAAAGCAGATGATGCTAATCTTTCTTGATGCAGAAAAAGCCTTTGATAATGTAAATTGGGAGTTTATGCTGTCATTACTGAAGATAATGGGCTTCCAAGGAACATATTTACAAGCAATTAAGGCAATATATACTAAGCAAGTAGCCAAGATAAAAGTTAACAGAAGCCTAACTGGGAATATACAGATTGAACAAGGAACAAGACAGGGTTGCCCACTATCCCCCTACTATTTATTTTAGTACTGGAAATACTTAACAAGCAGATCAGAGACAATGAAGCAATTAAAGGACTCAAGATTAGAGGAGAAGAATTCAAGCTACAAGTGTATGCAGATGACTTGGCGATAATACTAGAAAATCCTTTGGAAAATCTTGAAGGGTTATTAGAAGTTATAGAAGATTTTGGACAGGTGGCCGGACTTAAAGTAAACTATCAAAAAACAAAATTTGTGACAAAAAACATAAAGAAGGAAGATGTTGAAAAATTAGCACGGAACTCCAATTTTGAGGCGGTGAAAAAAATTAAATATTTAGGAGTGATTATTACCAAAAAACCAAGCAATTTAATGAAAGAGAACTACTTAGCAAAGCAGAAAGAAATTCAGAAAAATCTGGAGGATTGGAGCAAACTACAACTCACATTTATGGGAAGAATATCAGCAATAAAAATGATGATCTTACCTAAACTCATATTCCTGTTTCAAAATCTCCCAATACTACTGAATTATAAATACTTCAAGGATTTGGACAGATTAACATCAAATTTTCTCTGGAAATCTAAGAAGCCAAGAATAAAACTTAAACTGCTACAAGATCTGAAAGAAAGGGGGGGAGTGGGCTTGCCGAATTGGTTATTATATTACAAGGCCTGCGTGATGACCTGGATTAAAGAATGGATAACTTTAGAAAAACAAAGACTTATGAAACTAGAGGGACACAATTTAAAGATGGGATGGCACGCATATGTATGGTACAGGAAATATAGGGAACACTCACAGTTTGGAGAACACATTGTGACAAACCCAGACCTACTGGGATATGCCACAGTTTCACTAAGCTGCCACCAACCATTCCCTATAAGAAGTCACACAGACCAGGGATGGATTTTTAACAAATAAAGGAATAAGGTTTATTTAAACAACACACAGGGAAAATAAAATGATCAGGTGAATAAGATACAGTAACGTGGCTTAGTCTCAATCATACATACACACAGTTTGGTTCACACAGAACACTTAACTTGAAGCACAGACCCTGAACCTATCAGTTCTGGCTAACCATACAGACACCTGAACCTATCAGGTTGGTACTGACTGACACACAGTAGTACCCTGTCTGACACACAGACTCCCACTCAAGCTTCTTCTCTCAGCTTTTCCTCCAGCTTCTTCTAACTTCTCCACACACGCTCCACATATATATACAGTACAGCCCCTCCTCCTGATGTCCCGCCTTCCACTCCCCATAGGATGGAACTTTCCCTCCAAACCCATGACAGACAGGTAACATCAGTGCTGTATGTAACACCTCCCCTCTTTATAAGTTGTTTTGTAGGGGGAAAGCTAAGGTGCTTTTCACCAAAAAACAACCTGGACCCAAAACAAACAAAAACAGTTATATAATAACATACAATACCATACTTACTTATACTTACACTCTATTAGGCATTTAAACATTTACCATTAACAATACATCAAGTTACCTTTATTCATACAAACCAACATGTTTAATAAACAGACACATTTGACTTTTGGTCACCAAAATATATACATAGTCCATGTTTCTTTCGCCGTCTTCATTCTTCAGGTCTTCTTGACAAGGCGTCAGCAACACAGTTCACTGACCCTCTGACCACCTTCACTTCAAAGTCATAGTCTTGCAGGTTTAAAGCCCACCTCATAAGTTTACTATTGTGGGTTTTCATTGTCTTTAACCATTGCAGTGGTGAATGGTCAGTGCACAGAATAAAATGTCTTCCCCAGATGTAAGGCTTGGCCTTCTGGATCGCGTAGACTATGGCCAGACACTCCTTCTCCACGGTTGCCAAATGTCTCTCACCTTTCTGGAGTTTCCTACTCAGGTAGGACACTGGATGCTGGTCACCATTCTCATCCTCCTGGCAAAGAACCGCTCCTACCCCGCTGTTAGACGCATCGGTGTAGATGATGAACTCCCGGTCGAAGTCTGGAGCACGCAGCACTGGATAGTTGATGAGCGCCTGCTTCAACCTCTGGAACGCCTCCTCACAGTCGCTGATCCACGGGATGCGGTCATCAGTCTTCTTCCTCGTCAGATCGGTCAGCGGAGCCGCAATCTCGCTAAACCTCGGGATGAACTTTCTGTAGTAGCCCACCAACCCAAGAAATGATTTGACTTTTTTCTTGGTGTTGGGTCTGGGCCAATCACGAACAGCTTCTATTTTGGCCTCCAGGGGTTTTATCACTCCTCCCCCTACCATGTGACCCAAGTATTTTATTTCTGGGCTACCCAGCTGACACTTGCTCGCCTTTACTGTTAGCCCTGCTGCACTTAACCTCTGCAGCACTAACTCCAGGTGTTTCAGATGATCTTCCCAGGTATTACTGAAGATCCCTATGTCGTCAATGTAGGCCACAGTAAAGTCACTGAGCCCTGCCAAGGTCTGGTCCATCAGCCTTTGGAATGTGGCTGGTGCATTTCTGAGACCAAAGCTCAGGACTCGAAACTCATAGAGACCAAAAGGGCTGCAAAAGGCGGTCTTTTCTTGATCCCTGGGATCAATTCTTAATTGCCAATATCCCTTTACCAGGTCCAATGATGAAATGAACCGACAACCCCCTATGGTTTCAATCAGGTTGTCCAGCCTGGGCATTGGGTAGGCATCAGGAGTGGTTATGCGGTTTAATTTCCTGTAATCTACACAAAACCTAATGCTCCCATCAGGCTTGTCCACTAGGACTATCGGAGAGGACCAAGGACTAGAAGAGGGGACGATTATGTTCTCCCTAAGCATCTCGTCCAGCTCCTTCCGCACCTTGTCCCTATAGGGTCCCGTGACTCGGTATGGGGATACTGCCTGCGGGGGTGCATCCCCTGTGTGGATCCGATGCATCACTCCCTTCACTATCCCCGGCTTGTTGGAAAACACCTGTTGATATTTAATGAGCAGCATTTTTAGTTCTTGCTGCTGGTCTTGGGTGAGTGCAGGACTGATCTTTACCTCCTCTGGGTTGTATTTTACTTCCCCTCTACCCTCCCAGAAGGGTAATTCAGCTTCCTCACTCTCAGCTGCTTTTATCGCAAATAAAACCCTCTGTTCCCCTCTGTAGTAGGGTTTTAGGGCATTCACATGAACCACCCTCCTTGCTTGGTTCTCCTCCTGCTCTATAAGGTAGTTCAGGTCTGACATCTTGGAAATGACCCTATATGGTCCTGCCCATTTGAGCTGCAGTTTGTTCTCTCTGCAGGGCCTAAGCCAAAGCACTTCCTCTCTTGGGTCAAAGTGCCTCTCTCTAGCTTTGTGGTCATACCATGTTTTCTGTCTGACCTTCTGAGCTTGCAGGTTTTCTGCTGCCAGCTCTAGGTTTCTCTTTAGGTCATTCATCAAGGTGTCTATGTATGTCACAACGTCTTGTGGGTCATCCTGGGTGATCTGCTCCCAATTTTGTTTGATCAAATCAAGGGGCCCTTTCACCCTTCTCCCAAATAAAAGTTCAAACGGACTGAACCCGGTACTGGCTTGTGGCACTGATCGATAAGCAAACAAAAGGGATTGCAGCTTCTGGTCCCAATTGTTTGGATTCTCTGCCAAGTAAGCCCTAATCATGCGCATTAGAGTCCCATTGAACTTCTCAGTTAACCCATTACTTTCAGGGTGATAGGCAGTGGTTTCCTTGTGCTTAATTCCACAGATTTGCCATAAGCGTTTCATGAGCTTCGATGTGAACGATGCGCCCAAATCTGTGATTATTTCTGAGGCAAATCCCATCCTGGACATATACCCCACCAAGGCATCTGCCACTGTGTTAGTTTCAATGTTAGTCAAGGGAATGGCTTCAGGGTACCTCGTGGCATGGTCCACAATGGTGAGAATGAACCTGTTCCCCCTCTTTGTGGCCTTGGGCAAAGGTCCCACAATATCCACCCCTATGCATTTGAACGGAGTGTCAATCACAGGCAAAGGGCACAACTTTGCTTTGGTCCTGTCACGGTTATTCCCCTGCCTTTGACACACATCACATTGTTTACAGAACTCCCTGATCTGCTTCCCTATGTCAGGCCAATAAAAATTCTGTGTGATTCTCTGCTGTGTTTTGTTCACCCCTAAGTGTGCAGCAAACATGTCAGAGTGCCCCCTTTGTAAGATCATGGGGCAATACTTTTCAGGTACCACTAGCTGACTTCTGATCCCTGTGACAAACCCAGACCTACTGGGATCTGCCACACGTTTACTAAGCTGCCACCAACCATTCCCTGTAAGAAGTCACACAGACCAGGGATGGATTTTTAAACAATAAAAAGAATAAGGTTTATTTAAATACACACAGGGAAAAATAAACAATCAGGTGAATAGGATAAAGTAACGTGGCTTATTCTCACTCATACATACACACAGTTTGGTTCACACAGAACCCTTAACTTGAAGCACAGACCCTGAACCTATCAGTTCTGGCTAACCAACAGACACCTGAACCTATCAGGTTGGTACTCTGACACACAGTAGTACCCTGTCTGACACACAGACTCCCACAACAGCTTCTTCTTCCTAGCTGCTGCTTCGTCACATCCCAGTGTCTCACAGTGTCTCTCTTCCACCACACACGCTCCACATATATATACAGTACAGCCCCTCCTCCTGATGTCCCGCCTTCCACTCCCCATAGGATGGAACTTTCCCTCCAAACCCATGACAGACAGGTAACATCAGTGCTGTATGTAACACCTCCCCTCTTTATAAGTTGTTTTGTAGGGGGAAAGCTAACGTGCTTTTCACCAAAAAACAACCTAGGTAAAATACACAACAACAGTTATACATACCATGTCATACTTACTTATACTTACATCCTAAGTTAACCATAGCAATTAGGCATTTAAACATTTACCATATACATTACATCAATTTACCTTTATTCTTACAAACCAAATTCAAAACCAGGTACATTTAATTTTTTGTCATCATTATATACACATAGTCCATGTTTCTTTCGCCGTCTTCATTCTTCAGGTCTTCTTGATAAGGCGTCAGCAACACAGTTCACTGACCCTCTGACCACCTTCACTTCAAAGTCATAGTCCTGTAGGTTTAAAGCCCACCTCATAAGTTTGCTATTGTGGGTTTTCATTGTCTTTAACCATTGCAATGGTGAATGGTCAGTACACAGAATAAAATGTCTTCCCCAGATGTAAGGCTTGGCCTTCTGGATCGCGTAGACTATGGCCAAACACTCCTTCTCCACGGTTGCCAAATGTCTCTCACCTTTTTGAAGTTTCCTACTCAGGTAGGACACTGGATGCTGGTCACCATTCTCATCCTCCTGGCACAGAACTGCTCCTACCCCGCTGTTAGACGCATCGGTGTAGATGATGAACTCCCGGTCGAAGTCTGGAGCACGCAGGACAGGATAGTTGATGAGCGCCTCTTTCAACCTCTGGAACGCCGCCTCACAGTCGCTGGTCCACGGGATGCGGTCATCAGCCTTCTTCCTCGTCAGATCGGTCAGCGGAGCCGCAATCTCGCTAAACCTCGGGATGAACTTTCTGTAGTAGCCCACCAACCCAAGAAATGATTTGACTTTTTTCTTGGTGTTGGGTCTAGGCCAATCACGAACAGCTTCTATTTTGGCCTCCAGGGGTTTTATCATTCCTCCCCCTACCATGTGACCCAAGTATTTTATTTCTGGGCTACCCAGCTGACACTTGCTGGCCTTTACTGTTAGCCCTGCTGCACTTAACCTCTGCAGCACTAACTCCAGGTGTATCAGGTGATCTTCCCAGGTATTACTGAAGATCCCTATGTCGTCAATGTAGGCCACTGTAAAGTCACTGAGCCCTGCCAAGGTCTGGTCCATCAGCCTTTGGAATGTGGCTGGTGCATTTCTGAGACCAAAGCTCAGGACTCGAAACTCATAGAGACCAAAAGGGCTGCAAAAGGCAGTCTTTTCTTGATCCCTGGGATCAATTCTTAATTGCCAATATCCCTTTACCAGGTCCAATGATGAGATGAACCGACAACCCCCTATGGTTTCAATCAGGTTGTCTAGCCTGGGCATTGGGTAGGCATCAGGAGTGGTTACACGGTTTAATTTCCTGTAATCGACACAAAACCTAATGCTCCCATCAGGCTTGTCCACAAGGACTATCGGAGAGGACCAAGGACTAGAAGAGGGGACGATTATGTTCTCCCTCAGCATCTCGTCCAGCTCCTTCCGCACCTTGTCCCTATAGGGTCCCGTTACTCGGTATGGGGATACTGCCTGCGGGGGTGCATCCCCTGTGTGGATCCGATGCATCACTCCCTTCACTATCCCCGGCTTGTTGGAAAACACCTGTTGATATTTACCAAGCAGCATTTTTAGTTCTTGCTGCTGGTCTTGGGTGAGTGCAGGACTGATCTTTACCTCCTCTGGGTTGTATTTTACTTCCCCTCTACCCTCCCAGAAGGGTAATTCAGCTTCCTCACTCTCAGCTGCTTTTATCGCGAATAAAACCCTCTGTTCCCCTCTGTAGTAGGGTTTTAGGGCATTCACATGAACCACCCTCCTTGCTTGGTTCTCCTCCTGCTCTATTAGGTAGTTCAGGTCTGACATCTTGGAAATGACCCTATATGGTCCTGCCCATTTGAGCTGCAGCTTGTTCTCTCTGCAGGGCCTAAGCCAAAGCACTTCCTCCCCTGGGTCAAAGTGTCTCTCTCTAGCTTTGTGGTCATACCATGTTTTCTGTCTGACCTTCTGAGCTTGCAGGTTTTCTGCTGCCAGCTCTAGATTTCTCCTTAGGTCATTCATCAAGGTGTCTATGTATGTCACAACGTCTTGTGGGTCATCCTGGGTGATCTGCTCCCAATTTTGTTTGATCAAATCAAGGGGCCCTTTCACCCCTAAGTGTGCAGCAAACATGTCAGAGTGACCCCTTTGTAAGATCATGGGGCGATACTTTTCAGGTACCACCAGCTGACTTCTGATCCCATCTCCAACTTTTGAGATATTCCTCAGGGTCTCTCTATATAAAATCCCCTTTTTCTCCAGAAATCTCACTGGGGTTTCAGGTGTTAGCTGGGCGTCAGTCACCTGTTCAAAACACTTTTGGAGAGTGGCGTCTGCCTTTTGCTCCTGTCCAAATCTGCTGTCTGTGGTTAAGGTTTCCACCACAGCTTCTGAACTCCCCTCTGCTTCCGTCTCTGGCTCATCATTACCCCCCTGAACTGTCCCCGTGGTGGCTTGTGAGCGTGTAATCACGAGCACCCGTTTCACATGTTCAGCCAGGTCATTTCCCACGAGCACGGCTGCTGGCAGAGTCGATGAAATCGCTAGCCGCCAAGCTCCCCTCCAGCCTTGAAAGTTGACAGGTACCTCTGCTACTGGCAGAGAGATTACCTGCCCCTCAATCCCTGCCACCTTCATGCTCTCATTTGGGATTATAAACTCCCTAGGGATGATATCTGGATGGCACAGGGTTACCTGGGAACAAGTGTCCCGCAGCCCCCTATACTGACGGTCAAGTATTCCTACGTCCACCCCGGCTGTCTCAAACAACTGAGAATCTGTTTTCACCAGCAAGCAGCGTTTTACCTCCACAAGAGGACCATTTTCCTCAGCCTGATCAGCCGCGGTAGCTGTTCCAGACTGAGTAGCCATGGCAACAGGCTCCCTCAGTGACACTGAGCCTTGCTCTTTCTGGACACAGAACACAGCTTTTGGCTTGGTCCCACTAGAATTCTGAGGCACCATTCCTTTTAGCTGCTTTAATTTCTCACACTCTGAGATTAGATGACCCTTTCCCTGACAGAAATAACATTTTCTGGTGTATTTTGATTCTCTCTCATCTTGTTTTGGTTTTCCCTCCAAAATCTGAGGTCTTGGTTTCATGTCTGAGGGCTTCCCTTCACCATGGGCCCCTCCCCCTTGCTGGCTTTTCCCTGGTCCCTGAGAGTACTTGCTGTAGGTTTCTTTGGGTTTACCTACAGATTTCCCCTCACCCAAGGGCTTTCTTATTTGGGAAATAAAATCTGCGATCTCTGCGGCTGCTGCCACAGATTTCGGTTTCCTTTCCCTCACCTGGAATTTCAATTCCCCATGCAGAACTGAATAGAACTGTTCCAGTGCTATCAAGTCTTTAAGCTGCTCATAGGTCTCTGTCCCTTCCTGCGATAGCCATTTCTCAAGCAGCCTCACCAATTGGGCCCCCACTTGGGTAAAAGTTTGTTCTGGTTTCTTGGTGAGGGACCTGAATCTTTGTCTCAGCTGCTCCGCATTTATCCCATGTCTGGCAAACACCAGTTTTTTAAACTCTGCAAAATCTTTCATCAGTTCCTCAGGCATCTCGGCATATACCTCAGCCAGGCTACCACTGATTAAAGATCGCATGATGGTCATCTTCTCAGTTTCCCTCACTGAGAAGTCCACAAACGCTCTTTCCACTAGGGAAAAGAACACCTCAGGACAATCTCCCTTGTGGTACACAGGGAATTTCTTCAGGTCAGCTTTGGACAATTGGCCTCCCTCAGAATCCCTATTGTTATTATTGTTCTGGTTCATCATTTCCAATTTTCTTAACTCATACGCCATCCTTTCTTTTTCCAGAGCAATTTTCTCTCTCTCTAATCTTTCTTCTCTTTCCAATCTCTCTCTCTCTAATTCAAATTGCCGCTGTTTCTCCCTTTCCCTTTCTTCTCTTTCCCTTTCCTCCATTTCAAATTGCCTCATCCTCAGTTCATGCTGTTGGGCTATGAGCAATTTTCTAAGTTCTGGGTTCTGCTCTACTGTGCTGTCACCCTGCACTGAGCCAAATTCATCCTCAGAACCTTGGTCAATCTGGGGGTCTTTCACTTCACTCATTTCGGCCATCTGGCTTCGAGTCAAGGGCATAATCCCCCCTCAGAACAGGCTGCTTTAAAAAGTCAAGCCTCAAAATAAAACGACCACTTTTTTCCTTCTTGCCTCAGAACCAGCTTTCCCTATAGAGATTGCTGCTGTTCTTCAGCACTAAACTTGCAACAGTATCGAGTCAGAGCCTACCCCCCTCTGCTGGGCCTCTCAGCTGGCAAGCTAGATCACTGTTACTACGCAGTTTTGCCTCAGCTTTTTCCCGCCAAAACCAGGCTGCCTCAGAGCACCTTAATCTAAGTCTCCCCAGTTGGCACGTTCTTCTACTAGCGCACCTCCCCGTGAGGTACACCTAGAAGATTACCTACGCGCCTCAGACTGTCCCTGACTAGACCCCCCTTGCTCTGGGCACACTTGCCAAGGCTTTGCTGGACCGCTGGACAACTGGACCAGTCGTATCCCACACGCTGGACACCAATCAATGTGACAAACCCAGACCTACTGGGATATATCACACAGTTACACTAAGCTGCCACCAACCATTCCCTGTAAGAAGTCACACAGACCAGGGATGGATTTTTAAACAATAAAAAGAATAAGGTTTATTTAAATACACACAGGGAAAAATAAACAATCAGGTGAATAGGATAAAGTAACGTGGCTTATTCTCACTCATACATACACACAGTTTGGTTCACACAGAACCCTTAACTTGAAGCACAGACCCTGAACCTATCAGTTCTGGCTAACCAACAGACACCTGAACCTATCAGGTTGGTACTCTGACACACAGTAGTACCCTGTCTGACACACAGACTCCCACAACAGCTTCTTCTTCCTAGCTGCTGCTTCGTCACATCCCAGTGTCTCACAGTGTCTCTCTTCCACCACACACGCTCCACATATATATACAGTACAGCCCCTCCTCCTGATGTCCCGCCTTCCACTCCCCATAGGATGGAACTTTCCCTCCAAACCCATGACAGACAGGTAACATCAGTGCTGTATGTAACAATCCCATCTCCCCCTTTTGAGATATTCCTCAGGGTCTCTCTATATAAAATTCCCTTTTTCTCACGAAATCTCACTGGGGTTTCAGGTGTTAGCTGGGCGTCAGTCACCTGTTCAAAACACTTTTGGAGAGTGGCGTCTGCCGTTTGCTCTTGGCCAAACCGGCTGTCTGTGGTTAAGGTTTCCACCACAGCTTCTGAACTCCCCCCTGCTTCCGTCTCTGGCTCATCAGTACCCCCCTGAACTGTCCCCGTGGTGGCTTGTGAACGTGTAATCACTAGCACCCGTTTCACATGTTCAGCCAGGTCATTTCCCACGAGCACGGCTGCTGGCAGAGTCGATGAAATCGCTAGCCGCCAAACTCCCCTCCAGCCTTGAAAGTTCACAGGTACCTCCGCTACTGGCAGTGAGATCACCTGCCCCTCAATCCCTGCCACCTTCATGCTCTCATTTGGGATTATATATTCCCTAGGAATAATATCTGGATGGCACAGGGTCACCTGGGAACAAGTGTCCCTCAGCCCCCGATACTGATGGTCAAGTATTCCTACGTCCACCCCTGCGGTTTCAAACAACTGAGAATCTGTTCTCACGAGCAAGCAGCGCTTGACCTCCACAAGAGGACCATTTTCCTCAGCCTGATCAGCAGATGTAACTGTTCCAGATTGAGTAGCCATGGCAACAGGCTCCCTCAGTGACAAGGAGCTTTGCTCTTTCTGGACACAGAACACAGCTTTTGGCTTGGTTCCACTCGAATCCTGAGGCACAATTCCTTTTAGCTGCTTTAATTTCTCACACTCTGAGATAAGATGGCTCTTTCCCTGACAGAAATAACATTTTCTGCTATATTTTGAGTCTTTCTCATCTTGTTTTGGTTTTCCCTCCAAAATCTGAGGTCTTGGTTTCATGTCTGAGGGCTTCCCTTCACCATGGGCCCCTCCCCCTTGCTGGCTTTTCCCTGGTCCCTGAGAGTACTTGCTGTAGGTTTCTTTAGGTTTACCTATAGATTTCCCCTCACCTAAGGGCTTTCTTATTTGGGAAATAAAATCTGCGATCTCGGCTGCTTCTGCCACAGATTTCGGTTTCCTTTCCCTCACCTGGAATTTCAGTTCCCCATGCAGGACTGAATAAAACTGTTCCAGCGCTATCAGGTCTTTGAGCTGCTGAAAGGTCTCTGACCCCTCCTGAGATAGCCATTTCTCTAGCAGCCTCACCAATTGGGCCCCCACTTGGGTAAAAGTCTGCTCTGGTTTCTTAGTGATTGACCTGAATCTTTGCCTCAGCTGTTCCGCATTTATCCCATGTCTTGCAAACACCAGTTTTTTAAACTCTGCAAAATCTTTCATCAGTTCCTCTGGCATCTCTGCACAGACTTCTGCAAGGCTGCCACTGATTAAAGATCGCATGATGGTCATCTTCTCAGTTTCCCTTACTGAGAAGTCCACAAACGCTCTTTCCACTAGGGAAAAGAACACTTCAGGACAATCTCCCTTGTGGTACACAGGGAATTTCTTCAGGTCAGCTTTAGACAATTGGCCCCCCTCAGAATCCCTATTGTTATTATTGTTCTGATTCATCAGTTCCAATTTTCTTAACTCAAACGCCATCCTTTCTTTTTCCAGAGCAATTTTCTCTCTCTCCCTCTCCCTTTCAAACGCCATTTTCTCTCTCTCCAATCTTTCTTCTCTTTCCATTCTCTCTATTTCAAATTGCCTCATCCTCAGTTCATGCTGTTGGGCTATGAGTATTTTTCTGAGTTCTGGGTTTTGTTCTCCCGTGCTGTCACCCTGCACTGAGCCAAATTCATCCTCAGAACCTTGGTCAACCTGGGGGTCTTTCACTTCACCCATTTCTGCCATTTGGCTTCGAGTCAAGGGCATAATCCCCCCCCCAGAACAGGCTGCTTTCGAAAGTCAAGCCTCAAAATAAAGCGACCACTTTTTTTTCTTTTGCCTCAGAACCAGCTTTCTATAGATTACTGCTGTTCTTCAGCACTAACTTGCAACAGTTGCGAGCCAGAGTCTACCCCCCTCTGCTAGGCCTCGCAGCAGGCAGGCTAAATCACTGCTACTTCACAGTTTTGCCTCAGCCTTTTTCCCGCCAAAACGGGTTGCCTCAGAGCTCCCTAATCTAGTCCCCAGTTGGCACGTTCTTCCACTAGCGCACCTCCCCGTGAGGTACACCTAGAAGATTACCTACGCGCCCTCAGATTGTCCCTGACTAGACCCCCCTTGCTCTGGGCACTCTTGCCAAGGCTTTGCTGGACCACTGGACAACTGGACCAGTCGTATCCCACACGCTGGACACCAATCAATGTGACAAACCCAGACCTACTGGGATATGCCACAGTTTCACTAAGCTGCCACCAACCATTCCCTATAAGAAGTCACACAGACCAGGGATGGATTTTTAACAAATAAAGGAATAAGGTTTATTTAAACAACACACAGGGAAAATAAAATGATCAGGTGAATAAGATACAGTAACGTGGCTTAGTCTCAATCATACATACACACAGTTTGGTTCACACAGAACACTTAACTTGAAGCACAGACCCTGAACCTATCAGTTCTGGCTAACCATACAGACACCTGAACCTATCAGGTTGGTACTGACTGACACACAGTAGTACCCTGTCTGACACACAGACTCCCACTCAAGCTTCTTCTCTCAGCTTTTCCTCCAGCTTCTTCTAACTTCTCCACACACGCTCCACATATATATACAGTACAGCCCCTCCTCCTGATGTCCCGCCTTCCACTCCCCATAGGATGGAACTTTCCCTCCAAACCCATGACAGACAGGTAACATCAGTGGTGTATGTAACACACATTATTAGGAAGCCCCTAGGGATGGTATGGCAAAAATGTTAAGCACAAACTTATGAGAAAATCCCATTGTGGGTGGCACCCATAGAAGCATTTACATTAAAAGCCTTGAACCAGAAAGGAATGCTGACTACATATGAAAATCTGTTAACTAATGAACAGAAGATAAAGGACCAACAAGAGCTTGAAAAAATGGGTGTCGCTGTTGATTGGAGGTCAATGGTAAAATTAGAATCAAGATACAAAAAAGATAGGATGGTGGGTTTCTTTGAGGGTAAAGTACAAGTGGATAGATTGTGGATATATACTGATGAAAGAATAATTTTAAAAAGTACACATACTTAGAATATGATTTAGAGGATGAGAGGGTGAAAGAGATAATGGTAAAATGGGCAAAAAAATCTGGATACAGTGTGGATCTTGATGATTGGACTAAGATGTGGAAAGAAAGCTATAAGATGCTTAAACCAGCAAACCTTAGAAAAAATATCCTTAAAATGTTCTACAGATGGCATTACACACCTGTAAAATTAGCAAAAATATCAGAGGGTAACAGCAATATATGCTGGAAGTGTAAAAAGAATGCAGGAACTTATTATCATATGTGGTGGACATGCGAAAAGGTCAAAAATTATTGGACACAGGTATGGGACGTAGCAAAAGAAATTACCCAGCAGAAATTAGATATAAAACCTGAAATGGCATTATTGAATGCCATTTTATATATATATAGTCACAGAAGCTAGACTACTCTGGGCCCAAAAACGGAAAACCGAAGAGGTTCCAACGATAGAAGAGCTGTTAAGATACAGCAGAACTGGACACTCTATCAGAAGCACTACGGGAACAACCAAGAGACTATGTAAAACAAAGCTGGGAACTAATATATTCTTGGGCCCAGAAGAAGACAGGAGTGTAGGGCAAAGTTTATGATGCATGTATATCTACTAAGCACATACTGGAAATGAAATTGGGGGAGTAGACAGGTTAACGAAGCTGGAGTCTCGGACTCCAAAGGGGGGAGGGGTTAGTTTTAGGGGTTAGTTTTTTCCTTTTTTCCCCTTTTCTTTTTTCCTTGTTCCTATTTGTCTTGTTTTTTGTTTCTGTGTGAATTTTTTTTTAAAAAAGAAAGTCTCATGTTATTTAATTATCAGTAGTGATGAGTAAATCCATCTCCATACCTCGGCAGCTTAGTCCATCTGATGTTCTTTTGAAGCCAATGCCACACTGAACCACACAATGATAAGAACCAATGATATTCTCACAATCTTGGCCAGGGTGGCATGAATGCCTTCGCAAGGCACACTCATCAATATCTGCAATAAAGGGCAAGCCATGAGAGTGTTATGTTTCATTGCATATAATGGGAAAAACAATACTAGTTTCATGACAAAGTGTTAGTATCACACAGATGCAAGAAACATTCTGTAGAGCATTCTGTAGAATGCCCAAGTGTGGGTCCAGTCCAGGGATGCAGTGAAGCCATGGCTTTTCAATGAATAGGGATGAAAATGTCAGCTGCCCAATCCTTACTTCCCTGTTTCCTTTTTATTCAGCTGTATCCCCACAATACCTTGGGAAGGTTGGATTTTCCCACAATTTATGTATTTGAGGTTGACTTGATAACAAATGGATAATTAAGATTTGTTTTGTTTTCTTAAATGAAAGACCTAATCCTAGTAGAGCTGAAAACTGCTGGTTCACTTATCAACACAAATGCATGCATTTTTGAACTCTCCTTGGAGGCCATGGGACTGTTGCATGGGGCGCTGCATGTCAACATTCATCAGTGCTCCAGCCAGTATCTGAATGAGAGACCGCAAAACACCTTATGTTCTCTCATATGTTCTCAGGGTCTTATATTAATTTTTGCTCCAAAAACACATTAGGGCTTATTTTCAGGGGATGCTTTATTTTTTTCATGTACAATCTACGTTTATTCAAATACAGTCGTGTCATCTTCTTCTGGTTGTTGCGCAATGGTGTAGGGTGGGCTTTCACTTAACTAGGGCTTATTTTTGGGGTAGGGATTATATTACGAACATCCTGAAAAATCATAGCAGGGCTTATTTTCAGGTTAGGTTTTATTTTCAGGGAAACAGGGTACCACATAGATTTTTTAAAAATTGCTACAATACAAAATTGTTTGTATTGTTGCAAAATACAAACAACCTCAACAAAACACAAAAAACTACACATGCTTCTGTGGTATGTGTGCTTCTGTGTATGTTATGAAGAACATTGGAAAACTGCTGCCTTTTCCCTAATGTTGTGCAACTATTTGAAAACCAAGTAGCTTGACAGTGAACCATAAAAGGATTGGCAGAGGCAGGAACAGAGGAAGGAAGGAAGTCTGTGGGCTGAAATGTCGATCACACCATGTCTGGGTGAGGACATAGGCTCCAAATCAATCTACAGCCTCCATGCGATCACTAACTGAAATGGTAGACAGGCTGTGAATCAAACCGCAGCAAGGTGGAATTACTCTGATTTCACTTGCCAGTGTAGTCACAGCCTTCTTTGCATAACATCTAAAATGGCCTTTACCTTGGCATGCTCTTCCATCTGCTGAAATGGTAAGGCCTTTGGGACAGGAACAATAATAGGTTCCCACAGCATTGTGGCATGTGTGGGAACATGGATTTTGAGTAGTACACTCATCTTCATCTAATGATAAAGACAAAAGTTGATAAAGTTATGATGCCATTCGCACAATGTGAGTTGACAACATAAAGCCTACAGCCTAAAACATATGCCTGGACTTCCTAACTTTTATGTTGGAGGTAGAAGAAGAAAAAGAAAATATGGAGGAGAAAAAGCAGTCCCATTTCCACCAAACTGCAATCTTAACATTTCAGTGTGTAAACCCCTGTATAGTTGTAGATGCAGTGCTGGACATTTCCACAGTTTAGAGTAATAATTCCTAAATAAAATTATTGTGCAAGACAGAAGAGGGGAATTCCCAACCTAAGGGCCTAGTCTTGCCTGCCAGGATCCCAATGCGTGCCCATGGAGGCTTCCTGGTCATGCCATCTGTCCCCAAGTTCTCCTGCCTCAGAAGGGCAACAGGGCTGATGAAAGGTAGAGCCAAAATCAGAAAGGATTGCAGGGCAGAAGCCAGTTCTGCTCCTCCTTTGCCTTTCCTGCATAGGATTGTAACCAGGCTGCACAGTGCAGTCCAGCAGTAATTAAGCAGTAGTTCAGTTGAGTCTTCGGATCTCAGCCAGGTCTGAAGATGCCAACTGACTGTACCCAACCCTACCTCCTTCTCACCTTGCCTATGAGGAGATAGTAAGAGAATATCAAAGCCACTTTATAAAAGGGCTGTGGGAAATATCTGACTTCCCACCACAGACCACCTCCACACCCCTGGTATATGAGCAATATGTTAACCAATTACATATATTATATTTTCCATCTGTAATGTAAGAAGACCTTTAAACCAAATGCTTAGTTTTCCTAGTCTTCAGAAATTGGGAGGAAGCTATGCACATCAAGAAACTGAATTGAGATTGTGTGCTGCATAGGAATTTAGTAGGCAGACGCATCTAGCACTGCAAAGTAGGAAGGAGAGGCACTAAAATAACAGGGTGTCTGTGTTCTGTAGTGGCAGGATAAAGTGTCTCTTCTCTGTGCTCTCTCCATGAGCTGGCAATGCAGAAAACAGATTTTATAGTCATTTCATATTGCCCTTTCTCTTACCTGAACAGTAGGGTCCAGAAGTATCCAAATGAAACCCATTAGGACACTGGTTGCTATGGTGTCCTGTGGAGAAAGAAAGCCAAAGGTCATTCAGACTGATAAAAACTGTGATTACCAAATAGCTCATTCTCACATGATGATGGAGTGCACTGTTTCTCTGCTACTTCAAAGGGCCCAACTAGATTGCAATCGCAAAAACAATGGTCTGAATGGGGTTTTTTTGCTTTGAGATGATCGGTTCCCTGCTTCGGGAACCGATTCTTCACAAAACGACAATTTTCCTCCAGCTGATCGGCGGTTTCAAAATGGCTGCTGGGTAAATAAAATGGCTCTGCGCTGTTTTCTGGGACGGATTCCTCACTGCACAGGCACCGAAAATGGCCACCCTATGGAGGATCTTCGCTGGATGGTGAGTTTCCAGCCCATTGGAATGCATTGAAGGGGTTTCAATGCGTTTCAATGAGCTTTTTATTTTCGCATTACGACGTTTTCGTTCTACAGCGATTTCACTGGAACGAATTAATGTCGTAATGTGAGGCACCACTTTACTGGGAAGATGGAAAGAACCAGAATGAAATTTATCCAGCAAATTAATAGTACATGTGCCCCATTTGCTCTAAGTACCCCAGAACTGCCAGGCTCTGTTTAAATCACATGGACTCTCAAAGGACTGTTGTACTATGAAAAGTATCCCTGTTCGCAAGTATCTGCTTTTCTACAATAAAGCTTGTTTGCAATCCAGCTAGCTTTACAGTGAGACTTTTGGTCAGAGGACAAAACTCTACAGGCTTTGACTCAGGGTCAGATTGGATACTATAGTTAGCACAATATGAGAAGAAGAAACCATTAGTGTTCTAGCCATACAATTCCTTCTGAATGTTGCTTCTGAGCTATGGGAATGGAAACAAAGCAGGAGTTTATATTCTGATGGTCACAAAACAAATGTATCTGCAAATGGGAGACCAAAAAAAAGCTAGAGGAACTATGATCAGATTCTCTTAGCATTTAAAGAAATGCCACTTCTAATAAGGACCTTTCTTTGGTGTCCAGTTCGCCTCTCCGATACTTTTACAAGTAGGAGTGGATAGCAAATTCATTTGTTTTTGTTAAATGACAGCTTCCTCAAATTTTCAATTATTACCCTAAATTCAGGAGAGAAAAAAAATGAAATTTAAGCTGTTTGAAAGGTAAGAGAAGCAGCAAATGTCTGGTTTGTTTATCTAGGCAGAGTGGTTTGAATGCTTATATCCTAGAAGTCTGGCTTTGAATCCATGGATATTATGCTTGTTGTGAGGAACTAGAGTTAGCAATTCTTTTCTTTCCTGATAAACATATGATCTAAATAGATGGGAACAACATGGTATTCCATATTAGAAATACCTTATACCTACTGAATTTGACTAGTGAAAACCTCTGACAATTGTATTTGGTTTTATTGTAAGTACATTCCAGATTTTTAAATTTGTTCATTAATTTTATGAGAAACAGATGATACTAAAAAAATGTGAATGTGACAGAAAGCAAAATTGTTAGTCCTTAGTCAGAATCCTCCTGACTCAAGAAACATGAGGTAATAAAATATTGCTTCAGAACTGTATTCTTCACAGCTGCTGTGTTCACACAGTCAACATGCAAACATAGCCATTTGTTTCCTCCAAATGTAAAATCACCCAACAAAAGCAAGTTAATTTGTAACTTGCAATCCTGTGAAAGATGCTAGAGGACTATCACATCCTTTACTACTTAACAAGATGTCACTTCTTGTCCTAGAGCACCTGCCTCATATGTTTTCTCCTTTGGTTCGCAATGTTGTGCCACTCTCCAAAGTACAGCTCCCAGTTTTGCTACTTTCTTCCAGTTTGGACTGGTTGTTGCCATACATTTTTCTCTTCCTGTCACCATTGTATGGCTGACTTGATAGCTCACTGAGCTGGGTACCCAGCTGTGGTGCTGGAGGTAGGGAGTTTGAACCCCACTGTACGTCCAGGGAGAAGGGCCAGCCTGTGTAGCCTTGAGCAAGCTGAGGTTATCCTCAGAAGAAGGGAACGGTAAAGAACATTATATCTAGAAAACCCTGGAAAGGGGTGTCAGTGGTTGGAATCAATTAGACAGTATGTAAAACATCATATCATTTTTCTAGTCTGTCAGTTGTTCTTACCCACTTTCTACCTAAAGTGGTGGAAGCACTGAAATGTCTCTCTCTCTCTCTCTCTCTCATTTTCCTTGTCTCATTACCTTGCAAAAGCAGCCCATTTCAGAAAAGGGCAAACCATGTTGTTTTACTTCTGCCCAAAACAATACCTTTGGTAATGGAAGCACGAATTTTGAATGTTAGGGCTTCTTCAAGTGGATTGTATTCTGTTTCAATAAAGGAGGCTTGGAGCATTTCCACCAAAAAGGGCATTCTTCCATGATCCTCATCATAGGTAATCGTATGATTCCAAGTATATGGTACACTAACTCCATCTATGGTGAAGAGCCTTGTAGAATAAGCATAGAGTTGACCAGGACCTGTCTGAATATAATCTTCTGTATAATCCTGAAATGAACATCACAACTCCAGATTAAAGAGAAAGTAAAAGTGGGCCACTGCCATTTGAGGCTTCTCACTGAGCATATTTAATGAGCAGGAATGCACACTTGAACATTTGAAAATGGCAGATTCTTAAAATATTTCAAGTCTGTGATGGAACATTAAGTTCTTCTATTCTGAAGGGAAGCTCAGTGGACCTTTAAATAAACATAAATACTTTGAAATGTGGCCTACGACAAGGAACAGAAATGTTTTTATAAGGGCTAGTGCTTATTGTGCAGGTTACGATTTTTATTTTTAGAAGTTGATTTTTAAAAGAACACTTAGGTTATTTAGCCTTTTAAAAAAAAACAGAGTATCAAAAGTTTTAATAATGTTATTATTATGTTTTGAGTTACTTATCTCAGATTTCCTTCACAGTAGCCAGTGTCCTTCAAAGCATAACACAAATCAATTGTCCATTCTCTCTCTCTCTTTGTGTAATATCAAAAGAAAGGATAATTTATGCACCTTTTTCTTGGCCTAAACATGATGTAGTATTGTGGGCTTTACAATTTTCTTATTGTTCACATGAATATTTTTGCATTTTGCTTTTCCACCACTTATGTGGCAAGCTTTTATTGTAAGGTAATGTATTTAAGATAAAATAGTCTAGGTTGTCACTAATTTTTTTGCATTTTATCATTTATGTGAAATATTCTGTTGTTGTGTTATATGTGTATTGTTTTATGTTGTGCACAGTTCTGGGTTCTTTTGTGGAAAGAATGGCATATAACTAAATTAAACTAAGCTAACCTAAACTACATGTTAAATGATAGCAATCTCATATCTCTGTCTTACAGTGCCTGAGTATATGAAATTTAGGAAGGAAACTCTTAAAAGGTTGGAGCAATGTCTTGACTTACCTTTACATTAACATCAGCTAATGACTGTAGTGGTAGTACATGGCCATTGATGACAACATCCAAGAGTAAAGAACCATCTGAATCCAAGCCACGGGCAATATGAGTCATTCGTAAGAGCTCCCCTGTGAATGATAATAATGGTTCTAATACATGAGAGAGATTTGGGTGTTGTTTCTTATAAGCCTCTGAAATGAATCAACAACAATACATTTACATTTGCAAAGCATAACAATAATAAGACTATATATATAAAGCTACCTCTTGAGTAGGCAGTTGACAGGGATTACAGACAGACTTGAACCCCACACTGCCAAGGTCATATATTTAAAAGCTTTTATTTCTCAGTGTGCATCCATATCTTTATTGAACTAAATTAATGATCTACAAAGTATGAGGAAGGTGCTTTATATTCCTGCCTCTTTCTCAGGGCATGATGAGAAGGAGCAGCGTAGCATTTGGGGGGGGGGGGGGGAGAAATTATGATAAATAGTCCTAAAGAAAATATGTTGTTATTATATGGAAAACAGAAATATGTATCCCGTAATAACTAACCAGTAGCAAATTCCACTTGAGTTTCTCTCTTGAAAACTGCGTTGGTGAGTGAAAAACCATTCACGGCTTCCCCAACTTCTTTGGCAGTTGTCCAGTAAATTGGACTCAGAACAGAAACTAGTGCTCTCATTGCTGGACCTTTGGGAAAGGGGGGGGGGAAACCAAGCACAGCAACATGTGACTTTTATATTTGTATCTTCATTTTTGCTTGATTATTTCTCTTGTAAGGCTCCAATCTAGCTTACATCATCATGGGATCTTAAATAAGCTTTCTCCTAAGCAGTAAAAAGAATTATGAAAATAGAACAAATTATACTTCAGGATTTTCAAAGATTGTAAAAGTGAAAGCACATGGTTCTGAATAGGCTTGCCTGCTTTCTGAATTTCTCTTACTATGATTGAAAGATAATGGTGCTATTCTCACTAGTTATTATCTCACTTGAAAAACACATACAGAGACTCACAATTCACATTTCAGTGGTCTCATCTCTGAACTGGTTATATGTTCAATAGCCTTTCTGGCATGAGGGAGATGTGACTTGTAAAGATGAACATCTAATTTACACTGAGTGTAGAAAAGTCAAAGAAAGCAATGCTGTATTCCAGCCATGAATAATGCAGGCAATTCTTTGTGACTGTGACCCAGTATTTCAATTGAAATAACCTGTATAAACTAAATCTTATTGTTAGTCCCAACTAGAGTAGAGTAGACCTAATGAGTCAATGAAACTTAATGTAAGTCTGATTCATTCAGAATTTTGCCCTAGCTGGACCTAGCTATAAGGCAGTAAGTCTGCTAAGTCTAAGTAACATCTCTAATCATAAAAGAAAAAAAAGAGGAAAAAAATCCTAGACGTACCAAGACTCCGAGGGATATTCGTAATTTTGGCTTGTATTCTTCTAGTATCCAGATCTGGGCTATCTTTTATGGTGGCATTCAAGAAAGCTATTCCAAACTCAATATCATTAATATTTCCAATTATACTTCCTCTAGTGCGTGGGGGCCCACCTATTGCCAGGGAAGTTGGGGAAGAGAAAGAATTAACAGAGGAAGATAAAAGGAAGCACATATTCATGAAGTGCATAGTTAAGCTATGGAACTTGTTTTCACAACATGTAAATAATGGCTAGGAATTTGGTTGCTTAGAAGAAGGATTAGAGAAATTCAGAGGACATAGTGACCATCAATGTTCATTAGACATGATATCACATATTACTCCCAGGATTTGAGATGCTGTACATCACCTGCTGGAGAGCACTAGTAAGACAGTGTCATACAATCACATCTGGCTGGTGGGCTTCCCATAGACAACTGGCTGGTCATAGCAGGAACCAAATGCTAAACTAGGTAGTGTTTAGTCAGATCCACAAAGATCCCTCTTCTGATGTTCTATATGTGCCTGCCAACCCATTAAATCTTTTACTTTGTCATATTTTGAAACACACCATAAAATATGAGCATTGCCTCTGAAGTGTTAGTGTGAGGCCACACTGCTCTCTTTGTGTAGAAACATATAAAACAAAACAGCACACCTAAATGGTGATGTTACCAAACTTCAGCCAGGTTATGGATCCCTAGATGGATACTCCAAGCCTTTTTATGTAATACAGAATCATCAGAGTAAAAAGCAACTGCTGTTTAACAGGCTGCCAGTGTTACCACAAGAGATTATGGCAGGAAAGGAAACAGAACAAACTCCTGGAAGAATTCTGGAGAGCTTTACGCAATTATTTGGTTAGGATCTTTGCCAGAACACCGGAGAATATTCATCATACGGACATGCAAATCTTCTGTGTTCTAGTGCCAAATTAAGGAAACGAGAACCAAAAATCATGTCATGGGGGTAGCAATGAGACAGACACTTGTATTTTTAAAACATATTTTAAAGGCTTTTAAAGCAGATTTTTTAATATTTGTGTGCTTTCAGGTGGACAGACTGACAAGCAACTTCCCTTGGGTTATGCAGCATTTTTAAAAACAACATTCTAACATTGAAAAATACCTTCCTGTGAAGCACTTGTAAGAAACGTTTGGATTCATCTGAAAATATTTGCCTGGAGTTTGAGCAAATATCAGTACATAGATCTGTGTAGTCCAGTGAGAGGTGGTGACTTTCCTAGGTTATAAGTTGGTGACAACTTTTTAACTCTCTGTTTCCATGATTCTGTGCCAAAGAGGTGAGGATTATGGTGCTCATAATACAAGTAAACTTGGTGGCATTGTTCTTGGGAGACAGCTGCAGCGCTAATAAGCTGCCTCCTATCCTTGAAAATATAATGCTACATTTTTCTATGGAGTTACCCATAAATACACAAAGTGCATGTTTCTCTGTGTGTGAGAGAGTAGTGGGTGGGGTAAGTAGATCTTATATACTGGGAGTACAGGATGAGCGATTTTTGTGAGATGGGAGGAGGCATAAAGGGGAATGTAAATGGAAAGAAACATATTCAATGTGCAAACATGTAAAATATGTGTCTAGTTTGAAATTTTGAGCATGAGGATGAATATCAATAACCACAATCAGTATCCATAACATAAAATTATTTTATTTCTCAGCATCTGACACACAACCTTAGGTTCGCTTACCTACCTGGACAAGCTTGAGTGTTACACCTGGATACCTGAGACTTGTCTCCAGGACAAGGGCGCCCATTGCTTGATGGGAATGGATGATTGCACAGTCGTGATCGAGCCTGTTCCCCTCCTCCACAAGTAGCAGAACATGTGCTCCAAGGCTGCCAAGGGCCCCAATTGCCATCAACTGTAAACCAGCACAGAGGGTTGAGACCAGAAGTTTAACAGTGTCACACTGATGGTTCACTGATGTGTGCTTGTTATGAGGTAACTGAAATCTGGATAACTATGGGATAAAACCAGACTCTCACTTGTAATAACAACAAAGAGAAGGCAAGCGGTTGCAGAATGGTGTGGAATGATGTACAACAGTTGCACATGTTCCAGGGAAGGCCAAAGCAACACAACACATAGAATCTTTTTTTTTGGGGGGGGGAAGTAACTCTAGATCTCATGGAGATCACATACACTACTCGTACCTAGACTAAAACAACAAGATATGTGAGAGTTATTTGAGAGAACTAAACCAATGGATGGCAATATCCAGAGCTCCAACAGCCATACATGGCCGTTCCTGAGTCCTGGAAGGCTACACCCACTCTCGTGACCTCTACATCATTTTTTTCCTTACAAAAAAATGTGTGTTTCCCCACCCCCACCCCCCAGAAAAAGCATAATGCATCCTATAGTGGCCATATACCAGTGGATTTTGAGCCAACATAATTTTTGGAGGGGCTGCAGGCATGCTGAGGGCTGCATGTTTCCCATTTGGTATAAATTATATATGATGGCAGATATATCTCTTCAAATATGGCTCCATCCTTATAGTTGTTACATGCCATTAAGTCATCTCCAACTTATGATAGCTCTACTGTGGGAGTATGGTTCCAGGTACCAAAGGGTGATGCTGTTTCCTTCTAGCTTGGCTCTGATACTAGAAGGAAAGAGAGTTAGGCACCGGGGAGAGGGGAAAAAAGAAGAAAGTATCTCATCCACGTATTTGTATTTTGTGGTTTATAGTTGTGTTCGGACGCTAGGGTGTCCTAGTGGGGAACAGGAGAGGTTTACTTCCCACTTTGATCATGATATCAGTAAGGGAATTTCAGCAACTGTAAATTCATATGAACCTGCTGAAATGCTCCCATCTGCATAATTGTTAAAGGGGCAGTGATCTGGTCCTCTTTTGCTTTCATCACCTGGCATTGGGAGTAGGTGTGCATTTGAAAATACATATCTGGTGACATTAATTACTATAGTTTAGCCAAAAAGAGCAAATAGCTGCTAAGCCATTGGCACAACAGTTTCCATGTTTCTGGTGAATTCATGCCTCTACATAAAAAAAAATAATAATTCAAAGCCCAAAATGTCTTTGAGAAGTTTCTACTTCTGGGAATAGAATTTCTGCACTCTATAAACATCCAGATTGCTGTCTTTCATGTACAGAGGTAGTAGCCATGTACATACCAAGGTAACTCACCAGGACATAGTTCTGCATGACATCTCTGGATCTGTGTATCAGCCCCTGCACAGGCTCTTCCGCCATTGAGTGGACGAGGGTTGTCACAAGTCCGGTATCTCCTCATCTGGCCACTATTACATGTTCGACTGCAAGTGCCCCAGTTGCTCCATGGGCCCCAGTTGCCATGTGCTGTGGAAACCAAACATTTTTCCAACCACTAGTATTTATATTTAAAGACATGATGGGCAATGGTAAAAAAAAATCAGAAGAAGACTGAGACTTGAAAGGGCATTTATGAAGGAGCTAGAAAATATCCCTGAGAATAAGGATATTGCACTGGGGACTAAGATCATCCATACAATGATATTCCCACTTGCTATGTATGGGTGTGAAAGCTGGACACTGAAGAAAGCTGCCAGGAAACAAAATGATTCATTCAAAATATGAAGAGCTTTATGGATACCATGGAGCATCTGAAAGATAATAAGTGGCTGCTAAATCGAATAAAGCTTGGAATTTCTGAAAGCAGATATGTCTGAACGGAGGCTATTGTACTTTGGGCACAATAGAAAACAAGCCTCACTGGAAAAGGCAATAATTCTGTGAAAAGTTGAAGATGGTAAGAAAAGAGGGAAAGAGGACTGAATATAAGATGCAATGACTCAATAAAGGAAAACATAGTCTTGAGTTTGCAAGACCTGAGTAGGGTTGTTCATGACAGGACCCTTTGGAGGTCATTACTTACAGGGTCACCATCTAGCAGATGGCAGGCGGCATCTACCATGGCATTATAACAACAAGAGGCATTGTGAAATCTGTCGCCTGGCACCACATGAAGATGAAAAGCTGTCTATAGCAAATTCCCATTTGCCCCATAGCTCCAGTCCCGAAGGCACTTACTAGGGCAAGGGTCACTGTTGCAAAAGTCAACCTGCACATCGTTCCCTTCACATTTGTGTCCGCCATATTTTGGTGGTGGGTCTGAGCAAACTCTTGTTCTCTGCCGGGTACCACCTCCACAGGACATCGTACAAGCACTCCAGCTGGACCAGGAAGTCCACTTGCCATTCACTGTTTAAAAAAAAAAATTTTTTTTTTTTAAATTGTGTACCTTTAAAAAATTCCCAGGTAAAGCAGATATGTGTGTTTGTCTGAGCAGAAAAGACATAAAGGGCAAGGAGAACTGAACCATCCACATTTTCATGCTTCACCTCTCCTCTTTCCAGGTGGTTTCCTCTGATGCTTTTCTTAATTTGGATGCTAGAAACAAATGAGGTACCAAATTGCCTGGCACAATGAATGGAGGAGAGGTGCGGAGAGGTGAGCTACAGAAGAAGCAAGCTAAGGTATGGAGGCAAGGATTCAGTATTTGCTTCTTATACGCTGCCTCACCCCTGCTCTGTAAATGAATGAGGCAGGGGAATCCAGATTAGTTGAGCAACCAAAAAAAGTGCAATCTGCTCAAGTGGCATCTGGGATAATGTTTTTTTCTGAACTGCTTTCATTCCTTCCAGACAGAAAAATCATATGACCGGATGAAGGCTAGGCTGCAGCTTCTTCCCCAATAACCAACTTCTTTTTAAGAAAGAATAGCAAAGTATGATTTTGCCCCCATTTTTTTTTTTAAAAATCTAGCTTGATCAGGGAAAGCTTACCCATTTGATTCGAGAGTACCTTTCCAGAGTAGGAAGACCTTTTAAGTTAGTACACAACCCATACAATTGCAAGCCATAGTCTGAAAAGCTGCTTCTGGATTCTAGTCCCAAATGCAGTGGGAACATCAATGCCACGTATTTCCCCCCATATACATTTCCAATAGAAATTATTGTTTGCCCCATTTCCAACCCAAAATACCACAACTATTTTGCTTTCCCCTCTTGCCTTCTATAATCCCCTGTTCTTAAAATAGGTCTGAACTTTTTTATAAACTCAGAGTTTGTTTTTCCTTCTAAAGAATATATAAACAATACAAAAGAAATCATTCATTCACTATATAACCTACCTGGACAGTCCCTCTCACTGCAAACCTGTGCCTGTGCATCTGGTCCATCACAGGAAGAACCGTCAAATGACGGAGGGGGATTATTGCACAGCCTTACTCTGACGTGAGTGCCTTTCCCGCATGTCTCACTGCAAGGTCCCCATGGAAGCCAAGAACCCCAGGCACCATTGACTAGAAGAAAAACAAAGGTACAATCCAAGATAAGCCTTTAAAAAAAAAAGAAGGAAAATAAACCTTGGGTTGGATCTGAAGGCTGCAGAAATGCAAGGCTGTTTGCCCAGCGGATCATCTCCATCCACTCATCCCCCATTTCAGACCTTTGTGCCCCCTAATAAGGCTGTATGTGTGGACTCTCCAGAATAGAATAGGCTGCACAGATAAGACTATAAGCCACCATCTAGAGAAGAAAAGGGAATTCATATGAAGGGTAGCCCACGTGCATCGCTTGATCCCTCTGCATTCTTACCTGGACAAGGCCTAATGTTGCAGATGACTGACTCTGCTGCATTGCCATCGCAAGGCTTTCCACCGTGCTGAGCTCGGGGGCTGCTACAAGTTCTGGTTCTTGTCTTGTTGCCTTGCCCGCAGGTTTTCGAGCATTCTTCCCAAGACCCCCATTCTGACCAGCTCCCATCCACTATGAAGAATACATATATGGCATGAATTATTGAGATCCACTGGCAAATTTATTATAGCTCAAATTTATTACAACAAGCCAAACAATGCCAGACAGAGATACACAATGGGATAAGCTCATAGAGGAGCACTGGCAGAATTGGCTTCAGCGTTTGCCCAGAAATTCCCAGAAAAACTATAAACATGTGAAACACGTCGTGGCAGTGCATCGCTGGCGTGGATTACTGTAACAATAGGTTTCTTTCAACGGGTTTATTCAACAGAAACACAGCATATCTCACATAAAGATAAGAATTGCAGTCTGGGCTTCTGTTAGGCATATGTAAAAAGAGTGAATATTCATTTACCCGGACACAGTTTGTTCTGACAGCTTCGTACTTCATAATCAGGCTCAATACAGTGTCGTCCACCATTTGCAGGTAGAGGATTGTTACATCGACGGGTCCTTTTCTGAACTCCTTGACCACATGTTATGCTACATGGTTGCCACTCAAGCCACTCAGAAAATCCCCCATGCACTGAAATGGAAAAAGCAAATTAATTTTAGTTAATATGCCTCTCAAACATGTAAATGTGTTATTTGCTTTTAACTTCAGACGATGCATTTAGTCTTGTAGCTAACTCAGTTATTAATCTACCATAGGTTAATTTTGTCTCACAACTGAACAGTGATCAAAGTGATGTGACACAAGGCAAACAGTTGCAATTTCTTTCTGTTTTCCACAGAGGACTAAAAAGAGATCGGAAATAAAAAGCCAACAAATCATACAAGGAAGCCTGTTTTGAAGATTCTCACTAATAAATCTTTAAAGTGCAAGGAGATTCTCTGTGGGTTTGCTTGTTTTAAGAATGGACTTACATTTTAAGTACCATATTTTTCCGTGTGTAAGACTATACTTTAGTCTAAAATTTTTAGACTAAAAATTGAGGGTTGTCTTATACATGGAAGTAAGCTGAGGAGAGTACAAAAAATGTGGAGGGGAAAGGAGGGATCAAATTGTTCCTGCAGGGATTTGATCCCTGCTTTCCCCTCCACTTGCTAATCCTTAGCAAAAGGAAAGCAAGGATCAAAGCGCTGCAGGATTACTTTGATCCCTGCTTTCCCCTCTGCTTGCTAAGTCCCATAGGGCTTAACAAAAGGACAGGGGAAATAATCAAAGCAATCCCTTGGCTGTATAATGGGGAAAGGGATCAAAACAACCATGCAGTTGTGGGATTGCTTTGATCCCTTTCTCCCTCCTTTTGCTAAGCCCCGCGGGGCTTAGCATGAAGGGAGAAGGCAGGGATCAAAGCGATCCTGCAGCACTTTGATCCCTTTCCCCCTACACTTGCTAAGCCCCACTTAGATTTCTTAATTTGGGGTTAGAAAAGTGGGGGGTGTCTTATACATGGGGGTGTCTTATGCACAGAAAAATACTGTACTTCCAGGGAAAGCCAGGACAAGACACACATTTACAACAGTTTAAAATAGATAATGTACAGTATATGAAAATATGGAAAACCAAGGTCTAAACAATTTCCTGAAATCCTATTTCTAAAGGAAACATTGCTATTGTAGAATCTGTCAGTAAAATGTTTTATACTTTAGTGTCACAGGAAGTCTTTTAAACACTACTTTCTGGGCTTATCTCAAAAGTTGTCATAAATAGAAAGAAATATCTTAAATAGAAAGAAAAAGCAATGCAAAACTCTTTTGTATTAAAGGAAAATGAAGTATTTCTAGAACACTGTTTCTCAAAACTTTGATGGCTTATAGAAAGTGTTTTTTTCCTGAATGAAGCCAAGAGTTTTAGTTTTTACTCTTACACATAAACCCTACTCAGGTGTTTGAAACTAGTTAAAGTAAACATGGAAGGAGTACATGGCTGCACTTTCCTCCAATGCCAGTCTCTCCATGTGAAGAGCAACAGTTTAAATCAGAGAGCCTACTTTATATGAGAAGGCTCCCTATGCAGTTCTAATATCTGATTTTTTTAAGTAAGAAAGTGGCATTAGGGGGTAGGGCTACAGCATTTCCAGCTCCTTCTGTTTAATTTAGCTATTCAGACATGTGAATATGGCTCAGTGATGGTTTGCTTTCTAGAGTGTGTAAGAATAATCATGGCATACCCTGTCCTATAGCAGGTAATTCTGCAGCATCTCTGTTTGCAAACAGACGAATGCTTTAACACCACAGGATGTAGGCATACTGCAGAATGGCTAACCCTCACCATGGGGATGGAAGGAAAGAATATAACATCAGAGCAGTGACATATGGCAGAGGAGACAACTTCCTCAGTGGGTGGGCAATTTGAGTTCGCAAGAAGATTTAATTTGTAATTAGTCCTCATTTTGTGGAAGCACAGTTCTGCTGGCATGGTAGCAGACCTCACATGGCACAGCTGTGCTTCCCAAGAAATAACTGGTGAAGTACCGTTGTGTAGAATGACTGACTTTATTAAGGTCTTCACTTCAGAGCACACATGCATTTATGTTACAAAGTCCACAATGAACAGTATGAAAAAGTAGCACCCACCTTGGACAATAAATGGCACTTTGACCAGGACAGAGCCCATGAGGTTCCTCGCTACACATTCATAGTCAGAAGTATCTTCTTTACGTGCAGCTGCAATGCGCAAGGAACCATTCGTCAAAACAGTCATTCGCTCTTGGCTATGGAGAGGCCAGCCTTGGCGAGACCACTCGATAGTTGGGGGAGGTTCTCCTTCTGCTTGGCAGTTCAGCACCGCTGTGGTTCCAGCATCAACAATAGTCTCTACCGGTTCAATTGTAATAACAGGTGTACCTAAGATAAGGAGAATATTCCCAGTTTGATTATTCTCACAATAAAATACTGAGAAGATGGATCTCTTCACTTTCTCCAAAAGACTTTCTGCAGTGTTCTGAGTGACACATCAAATATTTCATTTGAAAGAGAAATGAAGCAAACATTTATGAATTTTGTCAGGATTTTCCAAAATACAAACACACATCATCATCATCAAAACCTGTATTTCTAAATGGATTTTCTCTCCAGGGCCTAAATCTAACCTGATACTAACACAAGAGGAATATTGACCCAT